>NC_040903.2:16025333-16328364 GCF_004126475.2 Phyllostomus discolor
TTCCATATCGATATCCTACAAAATTCGATGTCATGTTTTTACTTTATTTCCATTCTAAATATTTTTTAATGCTCATCATAATATTTGATCAATGAATTATTTAAAAGAACAAGTGTATATCTATTTCAAATATATGATATTCCCACTTACATTTCCTCATTAATTTCTAATGTTATTACGTTACCAGAGAATACGCTCAGGGGACACGACTTTTTGCACTCTAACCCCTGGTCAGATGCATCATTTTCTCCTGGGGAGTGAAAGGAATGAACAGATGCTGTGAGTGCTACAAGAACAGTTGATCTGTGCAGAAAAAGGATCATTTGACATGCTGCAGAAGCACAGCCCCAGCACCCAAGGCTTGCAGGCTATCCAAATGCAGAAGTCCACAGAGGGAGGGACCGGTGAGCGCCAGCAGAGAGAAAGGAGGCAACATTTCCGTGCTCAGACTTCTAACATTCCCCATGTGTGGATGTGAACGCGTGTGTGTGACACATGTGAACAGGACTTTCTTTAATGAGCATTTCTTTTCCTTCCCGCCACCCACCTCTCTGCTAGTAGGCCACCCTGTCACCTGCAGGAAGGTTAACAATGGCTTCAGTGCCTGAAGGAGAAGTGAGAGCTTCTAGGTAGAAAAAAAGAAGGTGATTCAAGTGGATACAATTCTGAATTCCAGGAAAAGAGACTTTGTTCTATACTCTTTGTAAAACAGCTTCTTCTTGGGAATGTGACATGCCAGTCAGCCCCCAAATGTGCTGGGTTTTCGTCATAAACTCTGGCATGCGGAGGGGAGAGACGGGCTCCTTTCTGCCTCTGTCCGTCAGGCCAGGGCGGGCCCTGCCCTCCGGGACACTTTTGCACTCCTGTCTGCTTTACCCCACAAAACATAAGTTGACTTAAATGCCACAGGGCTGTGCACATGAGCAAATCCATCTAGTGGTCTGGGTGCACTAGAGCAGGGACTTTCAATCTTTTTCATCCCACGGTGCATGTAAACTAGTTACTAGAAGTCTGCAGCACACCGGAGAATATATTTTTTGCCAATCTGACCAAACAGGTATAATTTTGATTCGTTCACATTGGATGGCTATTGTGCTGGTTGTTGTCATTCTTTTTTAATTTGGGAAAAGAGGCCAGTGCCGCCGACTAGTAAGGCATCAGATGTTTTAAAAGTTCTTGCAGCACACTGGTGGAAAATGTTGAGAATCGCTACACTTAGAGCATACAGTTTCAAAAAGTTCTAACGCATTCTGGGGTGGAAATTTGGTTTCAGCCTCACAATGCCTGTGTGAACTGGGCAACAGAAGTAACTCTCTGGAACTGTTTTCTAGCTTAATGTGGAAATGATGGTGGTACTTCACAACTTTACAGCTGTGAAGTTCAAATGAGATACTCTATAAAAACAATCAACAAAGTGCTTGGCACATAGCATTTTCAGTATTATTAATATTATTACCACAATCTTCACTTGTAAATCTCACTTGTAGGACAGTCTCAGGACCATGCCCTCTTGTTCTCTAGTCAAAAAGAAAATGTGTGTATTCTGGATGCAAGACTGGCGTACGAGCACAGGGTGGGATGAAAAGCACAGGGAGTTTTTGGACGGGTCCGCTGTTCTGCCCAAGGCCATGTGATCAAAAGCAAGGAGATGAGCCCACATCTTTCCAGGCCAAGTTCTTCATAGGCCTCTGTCTGCATCTCAGATGACATTTTTGTCACCCCAGCCACTGGGCCTTTGGAACTGCAATGGTTCAAACACACGGATTGCTAAACAAACCTGCCAGGACTTCTAATATGTCTCACAGAATCTGAAAGCTACAAGGGACCACATTACCTCTATAGCATATGAAGGAGATGTAGATTTAATTACACCATCCTTCTAAATGAAATCACTCAGTACTGTTACTTAGCATAAAACACTCTTCAGCGTGATTTATGTGACCGTAAATGGTTGGTCTTGGTTCATTCTTATACAGTCAGGTTTTCATGTTGCCTACCCTTTTGTTTATTTAACTCGCCTTGCCTCTGATCTTCCTAAAATATTTTTCTTATTGCCCAGATTCATTACATTCTTCCTTCAGCAACTCCCCTACCATGTTACCTAGCTAAATTCTACTCATTGATAAAATATCTCAGTTTAAATGTCACAGCATCGGAGAAGCCTTCTTTGATCTCCTAGGGTAGACTGGGTCCCCACTGATACATACTCCTTTGCTATTATGAAACAAATGCATTTTTTCAGCAGTATCATCTTTTCGACTACACATCTTGTAGAAGACCAGAAACTGCGAGAAATCTGAAACTTTGTTTTATTTGATTAATATGGCATTTCCATTGCTTGGAACAGTGCCTAGGCATTTCATAAAGAGTAGCCGAATAAACAGGTAAATAATACCACAATAATGGTTTTGCTAATGGCCCAAACCACATAACCGATACCAGTGAAGCATCAGTAATATGAGAACTAATTTCTAAACAAACCATCACCAAAGAAATAGCCCACAGGAATAAGGTATATATTGTAAATATAATATCTCTAAGAAGATATATTTCAGGAAGACCCTGGAAGACATAATTGTAAGTTGGTCTGGTTCCAGGAGCCACAAGAATTTATAGGCATTTTAATTTTGATTTTGATCTTTTCTGACAGCAACAAAAATAAGGGCGCACATGTGTGTTGACACGGACGTACAGGTGTCACGCGTGGATAAACAGCCAGCTGTGAAAGTTTACTAGATGATTTCTTTACATGTTTAAGCATATAAATTTTCCTAACGAATTATTTCAGGTATTAGAAAGCCATTTATTTATTCGCCTTTATAATATTATGCTACTAATAAGTGAGTAATTATGCTGTAGAATTAGTCACGAAGCTTAGTAGTTGGTGTCAGAAAAAGAATACTGATATATAGCAAGGTCTCTATACTTCTAATCCACTTTTAAAAAATTCACTTTTCTTAAAAGTTTATTATTTTCTATTCTTAAGTGAATCAATCTAGAATTTTCCTCTGGTTGTATATACCTGTGTCAGCATCCCCGGTGTTATAGTCAATATGCAATATCAACAGTATATTGATATGCAGTATATTTCATTAAGTATATTTCAACAGTATATTTCATTAAGATATGTGTCTAAAAAGCTTTAAAGTAATAATGATAATAATTAATAACAAAAATAGTAGGTAGAGAATTGATAATTGGCATAACTGTAGAAGATGAACTTTCTCAGTTTTTGACATTTGATCTTATACCTTTCACATATCTCATTACAGCTGTCTTGGAACATGCAGAAAAAAGAAAACAACTTTGGGAAGTTGATTTTATTACCATTAACCTGTCAAACATAAGATTTATAGTAGAGTGGGGCACTGATATATTAAAAATGTTGTGCATTCTGAAAGTTTTAATTGCTTTACTTTTTTTAAAAGTTAAGTTCTACCAAGATCTGTTTTACGTGAATAATTTAGATACTTATGATACTTATGGTATACTAAAGTACCTACAATTAGAGTAAAATAGCTGAAGCTGGTAAATGCTTAACCTATAAACGTAATATGATATTATAATTTTTTTCTTATAAAAAGAGAGATTTTTTTCCTTCTTTATTCTGTCCTGGAAATACATATTGTTATTTTGTGACTTCACAGTGAGGGTGAAGAAAGGCATGTTTGTAAGTTTATTTCTATAGTATGCTCTTCATAAACCAGTGTTCATCCACCCGCAGTCAATAGCCAAATGAAAAATTCAGTCTTCCTTTTTTGGTGTCTGCTACCATTTCTTTCCAGTGTCAGATAATAAATATATCATCCTGGTCCTAAAACTGTCTCTATTTACTGTCTCTAGTTCTCAGTCATTTTTCCATCTATCATACGAGTGGTGTCTGAGATTTGAAAACTGAGTGCTTGTCATATATCTTTACTGGCTGAACTAGACTTTACTCCCTCCACCAAAAAGTAAATAATAATTGAACCACCCATCAAGCCCCCTGGCTACAAGGAGAGGCTTTGTCAACACCTTGCTTTCTCAGTTACAACTCTGCCGAGTTTCTTAGTGGGTTGCCATTTTGAGTGGAGATGCAAGAAGCAAATCACGGAACTTAAAAAACTCTGTCCCCCAGGCTAACCACCTTCCCATTCCGTGACATCCTGTTCTGTGTTACCGACTTCTGACAGGACCTCACAATAAAACAAAGATGACTGACTAACAAAAACTTTCCTTCTTTGTTGAGAAGCAAGATATAGTTAATGTCAAAAATATTATAAGTTGAGCTTCCATTGATGATTGACATGAATAGTCCAGTGACAGATGAAAGTACATTAGGGTAGCGTCTGTCCTGGAGGTTAGAGGTCAGTGCCAGGCACAGCCAAGAACTGGGGCAGCAGAGGAAGTTAAGAAATGCCCACCACCTACCACCAAGATTCTCATCTAAAGTAATACTTGGCTTAACACATGTCATGGGCTAAGAACTCTGGTAGATTTAAGATCTAGAAAGTCAAACACAGCTGCTGCTATCAAGAAAATTCCAGTCTTTGTGAAAAGACAATATCCCCACCCCCCCAAATAATATTCAGTTATTATTAGTTATCTTTGTTACTGTATTCTTATTTCTAAAATTTCCATTTGATGTTTTCCTACAGATTTTACCTCTGGTGAATATTCTGTCTGATCTTGCATGTTGTCCACCTTTTTCTTACAGTCTTTGATGTATTAATTAGTAATTGGAAATACCCTGTCTAACAACCCAGCATCCGTATCACATTTGGGACTAGTTCTTTTGATTGCTTTGTCTCTTGACAATTTGGTGTTTTATTTTTCTTCTTTTTTAATTGCCTCATATGTTTTTGTTGTTGTTGTTGAAGGCCAATGTGATGGTTAATCTTATGTATTAACTTGACTGGGTCACAGTGTGCAGACATTTATACATTCATATATATACACACACACATATATACATATGAGTACTATCTCAATATGTATACGTGAGTATTCCTCAGTCACCACAAAGAAGGTAATCCTGCCATTTGTGGTAATATTGATAAAGCTTGCGGTAATTATGCTAAGTGAATAAGTTAAACAAAAAAAGACAAATACTGTGTGATATCACTTATAGTGGAATTTAAAAAAAAAAGAGCTAAACCGATAGAAACAGACTAGAATGATAGTTACCAGGGTTTGGGGGATGGGAAAAATGTGGAGATGTCAGTCAAAGGGTACAAGCCTTCCATTATAAGATGAATATGTTCTGGGGATCTAGTGTACAACATGGTGACTATAGTTAACGACACTGTATTCTATACTTGGAATTTGCTGGCAGACTAGATCTTATGAATTCTCACCACAAAAAAGGGGAGGGAGGTAACTATGTGAGGTGATGGGTGTGCTCATTAACTTGATTGTGGTAATCATTTCAGAAAAGAAAACATATAAAATCATTACACTGCAAACTTTAACCATATATAAATTATTTGTAAATTATACTTCAATAAAATTAGAGGAAGAGCTAACCCTTCTGCAAGTAAGTCAGAGTTCTTCCTTCAAACTGGGGCTTTGCTTTTTCCTGCTGTCAGACTAGAATGGAAACATCAGCTCTTCCTGGGTTTTCAGCCGGCTGGCTCTTGGACTGCGCCTCCACCATTGGCTCTCTTGGTTCTCAGGTTTGAGTTGGAACTAAGTCATCAGCTACTGGGTATTCGCTCTCGTGTGATTAGAGAGAGGCATGTGGAGACAGCCTTTTCAGGAAGGATAACTTGTAACTGGCCCTGGTCCCTCCTAGACCACACCGACTCTGTTTCCAGTAGTAAACAGAACACTGATAATGCATCGTGTGGGCTGGCAATGGAGATATGCAAAATATCAACATTGGGTGTCCCAGATCAACCACTTATAAGAAGCAAGGTTCTGGGTGACTATGTGTACGGTATGATTTAACACTTTCGTGAAACTAAATAACGTAATGATATTGGGTGCTTCTATGTCATTAGACAAAGTGGAGAATAAAAGGGATGCATGAAAAGGGGTTTGCCCTTCCTTCCCCAAAATGCCACACTGGTAAGTTTCACTGAAGACGTTATGTTGATTGGATACAGTGACTAAAGAGGAGATGACTGAGTTTAACCAAGGATTAGGGTTTTCTTTTAAGTAAGTGAAGGAAGAAGATAAGGAATTAAAAGTATATGAAAAATAATATTTTTCCCATCTTTAAATACTCTTATCCACTTTCAAGGTCTGAAATTCCATCCATACTCTAATATCTTCCAAACACTGTCTTTATTCCAACAACTTTGTCCTTAATTCCATTGTTCACATTCCCAGCTTGGCACTTGGGTGTTTAGTATGTCTCTTGAACTTACAAAGTCCTAAACCAAAGCTGGTATCTTCCCTTCAGAACTTGCTTTCTCCCACGTTCTTCCTCATCTCGGTAAATGGCAACTCCGTCGTTCTGACAGAGCACGGAATCTTGCAGTCATGATTGCTCTCACCCCTCACACCCTCTCCATCTGCACGTTTTGCTACTTCTTCTCTCAGAATATATCAGAACTCGGCCACGTCTCACTTTGCCTTCACTGCTGCCCCCAGCCCGGCCTAAGTCACCAGTGTGTCTTATCTGTGTTTGTTCCCTTGCCCTCTCTGTTCCCAAATGCACACACTGCACCGTCACCCCAAGTGGGTGGAGCGAGTTGTGCTGTAACGACACGAATCAGTTCCTATTTCAACTCAGTGCCCACTTGAGATGGTTTCTCAGCTCACCAAGAAAAGTAGCTCAGTTTTCAAAATAGAAAAATTGGGCTTATATTCCTGGCCCTCTTCTCTGCTTAAGGAAATAATCTCTGCCGCTACCCTCTGTCACTTCCTACCCTCCTTCTCTGGCTTGCTTCGCTCCATTTTACTCGTGTGTAATGTGCAGAACTCACATTTTGGCTACATAGTCTTGTGTTTAAGGACATAATTGGTCAAAGCTTAAGTGTCACTAGTAGAATGATCAATTGGAATTACATCCAAATTTTTATTTTTACATTTTTAAAATTTGATTAATAGAAACATAGCCATCGATTTTACAAGGATTGACCTTACAGAACTGAAACCATACTGTCTCGGCCCTGTCACGTGGTCAGCCGTGCCGGTGATGATACTGTGTTGCCTCTTCGTGATACTCAGTAGATGCTCACTTTGAAAGGCTAGAATTTTTATTTTCTACCTCTGTTCACATAAGGTACTCATGATGGGGATATTCCCAATAGGCTTTTAAGTTTTCATTTCTCACCATGAGTAAATAACTGGGTAAAAGCATCTCATTTTCAGCTCCTGGATCAGAAGACTTTGTCAACGGCAATGATGTCAATGGGAAATTTGGTTTATTGAAACGATTTCATAAATCACACCTTTTGCACTGCTAGATACAAAAATGCTTACTGAATATATTCAGAAACAAATTTGAGATTGTTGCCCTACTTATTTTTTATTTCTGATGTTTTTGCTTTAAACAATAAATACCTTAAGAGAAAATGTCATTTTGTTTACACAATCCCAGGAAAATATGAATCTGGAAATATGGAAATGGAGTCCAAAGTGGCTAAAAGATAATTAAATTCTTTCAGCTTCAGTTGGCGTCTCAGCGTTTGTTGCCTTGACACACACGTTAGCATCTGCTGTGGTGCAGAGTGCTGTGGAAGTTACCCGGGGAGTGGTAGACAGGTGTATTCAAGGTTGACTCAATTTACTCACAGTTTTCTGCCAATAAACTGATTGCTTTGCAAACAAAAACCCATTTACTTTATTATTATTATTACATGCTAAGTACAGCAAAAGGCATTCTTGTGCCCTTGAATCTGCTTTTAAGCTTGTAATTGTGGCTGTTCCATCCTATTAGAACTTATTACGTATTATATAAGAATATAGCAAGGCAGTAATAAAATCTTTTGTGTATTAGGGTTTTTCCTTTGGCTGAAAAATAATGCGGTCGACTCTCTGTCTGACAATGACCATTTGTTCATTTACACTATATCGAGCTATAATCACTTTATGTACAGTGAACTGAAGGGTGTTATTTTCTATTTTGTAAATATTTCTTCTACCAGAATCATCCTGTGAAATGTGTGAAAAAAAGAAGCATTGGCCAGTGGTAAAAAAGAAGCATCATTGAATTAATGAATCCATATGCAGTCAAACATTTAAAAAAAATCATTTGTTGTTTTTCTATATCCAAATCACTGACTCAGTCTAGAAATGCTTTTAATAGTGTCACAGACATTTGTGTGTATAAGAAAGTATAAGGAAGAAAAAACCGATTTTGGCAACTTGCTTTTCAAAAGAAACTTTGAACCTAGGTTTGATCAAAATTCTTTCTTTTTTAGGTAAATCCGGACTGTCAAAATGTTAAGAAATTTTCTTCCTAAAGCATTTTTGGAGCTTCTAATTTTCTTATTTGACTACTGAGAACAAATTTTGTTTTTTAAACTTCATTTCTCACTTATTTTTATATTTTATACACTGGATAGCTCATAACAATCTGTTGTGCATGCCACTGTATGTGATTTTGGTGTCTTCCCTCCTCAAGAAATTTTGAGCTGGAAAACAGATCCTCTGATTTTAGATGCTCTTTCCAAAGACAAAGACTATCTAACTAGGATATTTTCTTGAGAGACTTGTGGCAAGAATTAAAACTAAAAACTAAATACTGTCCTCAAAGGTGAATATTTAGTTTTAGAAATACTCTTAATATTAAAATTCTTATTCCTCCTTTTATTATTTAATTTGAGTACACTGTTGACTCAAACTGCATAGATATATTATTTTGAAAGTTTTGTAACTAATGCATTCTTCCAATTTTGTGATAAGCAGGTCTGCTTATCACAGGTCTGCCCAGAAAAAGTCCAGTCATTATTAACATAACAAGAATAGTTTGTGTGACATTGATGTAGCCTGGCAGCCAAGGAGAGTGGACTGGAATGCACATATGTGAACAATGACAACTTCACTGTAGTAGTAAATGGGGGCAGTAGATGCTGTTAAGTGAGTATATGTACTGTTTGGCTGTCACATTCAAAATGGCTGAGCGAGTAGAGCAATGAACCTGCATCAAATTTTGTGGTCCTGGCTGGTGTGGCTCAGTGGATTGAGTGTTGCCCTGTGAACCAGAGGGTCGCTGGTTTGATTACTAGTGAGGGCACATGCCTGGGTTGTGGGCCAGGTCCCCAGTAGTGGGTGCATGAGAGGCAACCACACATTGATGTTTTTGCTCCTTTCTTCCTTCCTTTCCCTCTCTCTAAAAACAAATAAATATATTCTTTAAAAAATGTTTTGCATTAATCTTGAACATTCCTCTGCCAAAACTATTTGGATAATTCAAAAGGCCACAGCTATGGGCAACTGGTGATTGGCAGCTTCATCATGACTAGGTGCTGGCTTAGGGATCACATCTCATGCAGAGTTTTTTGGTGAAACATTAAGTCACCCAGGTGACTCAGCCCCTCCACAGCCCATATTTGTTGCCCTGCAACTTCTGACTTTCCCCAAAACTAAAATTACTTTTGAAAGGGGAGAGATTTCAGACCATCTATGAGCTTCAGGAAAATATGATGGGGCAGCTGATGGTGACTGGGAGAACTGTGTAAGGTCCCAAGGAGCTCACTTTGAAGGGGACTGAGGCATCATTATCCTAAGTATAATATTTTTGTATTTTGAATCTTCTTCAATAAATGTCTCTATTTTTCTTATTACATGGCTGGACACCTTCTGACAGACCTTGTATATGTTCTTATTTATTTGACTAGTTAAAATTTGCTTTTTATAAAGTAATATCTATCACAATAATATTTAGATATTACAATATTTTCTACTTCAATAGTAGACAAATATATCAAGTGTCTGAGAATTGCAACAGGCAAATGAAGTGATTTTATTCCAACTTAAATACAGAATGCATACCTATATTTGAAATTAAATATTAAGTACTAATAATGAATTTGAATTAAATTCTCTGTTCATATCCTGGGTACTGCTGTGCATACTAGATATAATGATAACCTAAGTAATTATGTAATAATTACCCATGCAAATTTCAGTGACACCAGAAATTATACTGAAGGAGTTATTCAGTCACTTAGTTTTTAAAGGCTTAAGACTAAATGTCATACATGTTTATATGCTAGAATTGGAAATAAAACTTTTTTATCCTTAAAACTATCAAGATATAAAATAGATGATGTCTTTATAAATTATGAAGATAAAACACCACATTATATTATTATTGTTTACTTCTATATTTCTGTCCACCAAAAGTAAACAATGCCATAAGAGCAGGTACTTTTTGTTTGTTTTGCTTACATTTCCATCCCCAATGTGCAGAGCAATAACTTTTATATTGATCTTGGTCAGTGAATATTTGTTTAACAAAGGAATGATGAACGAACACTTTATAATAGCCATCATTTGGCCTAAGGAGAAATATGCAGGCATGGGAAGGCTAAAGAGAAGAAGATTAAAAAATGATGGGATAAAAATAATAAAAGTCCCTATAAAATTCAAGTATTGGCTATACAGGTAGAGGGCTGGAAAGATGGGAGGTGGTGGTTTTAAAAGTAGAGCAGTTAACTGGAGTGACAAAATCTAGGGTGTGCCATGAGAGTGGCTGTTTGAGGGAGAGTAAGGGGCAGAAATAATTCGCAGAGAAGAGGTAATTCTCAGAAACTGAGAAGCCAGGATCCTGGAGAGATGTGGTGTGCTCTGGGGGCTCTGGTGTGCTCTAGGCTCTTGATTTTGTCATAATAGCTTTTTGAGATTTATGGGGAAGTGTAAATATCTGATGTCACTCCTTGTGCGATGCTTTAATTCCAGACTATCCCAGACGTCTGCTTCCTTTGCTTCTATAATTACCTTCCTCACGTTCTGAGTCTAGTTAAAAACATAAATCTAGGAGAGTGTTAGAACACAGAGTTATCTGATCTAAAAATATTCCTATAAAATGCTTAGACAAGCTAGAAGTACATTTCTTTCTCATGGGGCAGTTTAGAGATTGGCAACCAGGACTGATAGGATACCTCTGTTCCTCGAGGTCCCTTGAGAGCCCAGACTATCTTGGCTTCACTTCTCCAGCATCACCTCATTCAAAACATTAGGCTACTATGTGTGGCAGGTCCCCTCCCTGCCCCCATGCAAGTTCATGATTGTATACTAGTGCCACCCGGAAGTATAATGCAGCACTTTTGTTCACGTCTCACTGGCCACAGATGTCTTAACGCCATGTAAGGGAGACTAGGCATGTGCTCTCCATCTTGATAGCTAAGCTCCCAGCCAAAATTTGGGGATTCCATTTCTATAATAAGGTGAGAATTGATCTTAGGCAGTCTTAAGGTTTAGTTTGTTAATGTGTATGGGGGTGACAATGCCTCCAAAGTAATAGAAGTCGGGTGGTGGTATTTAACCACGAGGGAGACAGAAAGCCACAATTACTATAGCAAATGGTAACATTGAAGGGTGGCTGCATGGGCTTGATCTTTAGAGATGGTTGGCCAAGGAAAATGCTCTGGGTTATCTATAATCAGATGAAGGCAAGAATGGAAGGTTGTAGGGCTAGGGGCAGTCACCCCAGTAAAAGTCATGATCACTTGTTCAGTTCCTGGACTAAAAGCTACTTTTAGGTTTAGACCCAATCGGTGAAGAGAGGGACCCTGAAGTGTAACATCTAGTGTATACTCTAATGATTCTCTCAAACTTTCTCCAGAGAGACCTCTGGCTATTTACTCAGGTGACTATACACTGGAAAAAAAGATCATCCATGGATACTGAGGACTGAGGGTTTATGCTGACATTGAAACCTAGATACCTAAAAATGTCTTAATGAGTCCCCTGTTATGGGGCTGGATAATAAATCAAATCCTAACCAATTTCCATCTTACTGAGATTCTGCTGTGTTCCTACCCCACCGGTTGTTATTTTTCTGGTCTCTAAAAGTATGATTAAGGCAGATACATTTGACAGTTAGAATAAAACCCACATGAGGTCCTTGGCCTGTGGGGTAAGAACTATTAAATTGGGGAAGGTCAAGTAGAAGTTTCTGCAAATACCCCTTGACCTCAGCCAAAATAGTAAAAAACAATAAAATGAAACAATAAAACAAAAGAAATCTATCCCCCAAAGCAAGAAAAATACACATGAAAACAATGAATAAACAAACAGAAAAAGGAAGACTGCATTCCAGGAGGAGCAGTGGGCACCAGTGCCACCTTTTCCTGAAGGATATGCCTACCGAAGAGACCATTCTGGCCCCGTGGAAGCCGGATGGGACACTGCAGAAGACTATAAACTATCGCACGCTTAACCAAATAGCGGG
Organism: Phyllostomus discolor; assembly: GCF_004126475.2. Classification (NCBI taxonomy): domain Eukaryota; kingdom Metazoa; phylum Chordata; class Mammalia; order Chiroptera; family Phyllostomidae; genus Phyllostomus; species Phyllostomus discolor. Next base: position 16,037,662 of record NC_040903.2, read on the forward strand.
TGGCCCCAATTGCAGCTGTGTTGTAGGATAGTGTTTCATTAGAGACGAGTGTGAAGGCTTCAGGTAGCTGGTATGCAGCCATGGATTGGGAGAATGCATTATTTTCCATTCCAATTAGAAAAGAGGTTCAGAAACAGATGATACTCAGATGCGCTGGCTGAGCCCCGGCCAGTGCCACTTTTCAGAGGCCTATGATTTCTTTTGGTAATTAAAACAGGCCTGATGCATAAGCATGGGTGTGTGCAGAACACGGCAGTTCCTGAACTTAGTTTCTCTTCGTTTTGTAAACCAAGCTTAGATTAAATGTTTTGCAAGTATGTTTTCAACTTAGGGTAGAAATTGTATCACGGTTGTTGAAGAATATAATGGGATAATGGGAAAATTTCAAGTTGTTTTAGAAGCTACACAGTTGTTGCTCACCTTTTCCAACTTTAAAAATTTTCTCTTTTTAAACTGTCACTATCATGTAATTGGTAGAAATAGAAGATTGGTGTTTATTATTGGCTGATATGAAAATATCATCTGGCAGAGAAAATAGGGAGCAAGTAAGACTGAAATCATGTTAAGGTTCTAGAGATTTGTTAATTCAAGAAATAAGGAATCCCTGGCCACTTCTTTGACTCCCAATTTGGTGGGGCTGTTAGTGGATCACCCCTGGGTGGTAGCCAATGGGAGATCATGCTAAGAAAAGCAGTTGCCTGAGCCCCCAAAACTGGCGCCGAATCACTAAAAATAGAGTGTGCTGCTACTCTGTAAAGACTGGAGTGATTTTAAAACAAGTTTCTGTTTGATAAAGGAGGGACTGAATAAAAAAGGAAAAAGGGCTCATGGACATGGACAACGGTGTGGTGATTGCGGGGGTGGGGAGGCAAATCTAAGGGGGACAAATGATAATGGAAAAAATGCAATAAAGTACATTTAAAAAGATAAAACAAGTTTCTGTTTAATAGGATATTCTGCAGTTAGAAAATACCTCTAAAGCAGCTATCATAAATCAGGTCTTCCGTAGAAATCTAGAAATTCTTCAAAAGTTCTCTTCTGTGTAAAAAAACTGTCCTATATGAAACTCATACTGGCACAAAGGGCCTACCCCCGAGCTGTGTGAGGGGGGAGTTGGAGGTGGTGACAATTGGATGGGAAACCACATTGAGCTTTTTTGAGGACAGCTATGAAATGACCATAGGTGGCATGTTGACTTGATGATGATAATTCTTAAAATTTGGAATGTGCTTATGAGAAGTTATTATGATCCATTGCACGATCTTAAGGTAGCCAATTTATTGATTAATGAAAGAGGGCTTTAGAGTGCTCCTGTCACCAAATGTTAGTATTAACCACAGAACCATACTTTTGATGTAAAAACAATCGATATAGAGGATTACCAAAGAGCATACACTGATATAACTTATACATTCAGATATAAGTGGTGATTATCTCCATCTAATCACTGCCGATTTTCTGCTTATTGCTTTGTTAACATCGTGACTTTAGACTTTTCTTTCTCTACAGTGAGTATAGCAGGGTATCAAGTTAACCTTTTCCAAATATTCAAAGAGTTTGTAATAGCTTTCAAAAAATGGGCAGAGTTAAAATGGAGATGAAAATAGCTTCTAGACCATTTAGATAGTGCAGATGTCATCATAATTGAAGTCAGGGGTGAAATATATACTTTACTTGATTAAATTTAGCTCTGAACTTACTGGCCATGAGGACAGAAATGGAAATGATCTTACATAATTCTCATCGATTATTAGTTGGGAACATACAAGGTTTCTATAGATTTTGCTTCCCCCTCTCACAATCCTGCATTGAGCTGTTCCATAAGCTATAAAGAACAAACCATTCTATATGACTTTTGTGTTTCTCTTTAAAAATTTGTATCAAAATCTAATTTTATTCTGACAGTCTACCCTGTGTTAGTGTAAAGCAGAGCTACAGACTGAGTGTACGTGGGAGGGTGGAAGAGTTCTTCCGAAGGTGACAGTCCCCACGGGCCACATCTGTGTGCATCAGAGGCTCTTTATGTTCAGGTTGTTTAAAAAGGCAGGACTGGCCCTGGCTGGTGTAGCTCAGTGAGTTGAGCGCGGGCTGTGAGCCAGGCATCGTGGGTTTGATTCCCAGTCGGGGTGCGTGCCTGGGTTGCAGGCCATGGCCTCCAGCAACCACACATTGATGTCTCTCTCTCTCTCTCTCTCTCTCACTTTCTCTCTCCCCTCCCTCTCTAAAAATAAATAAATAAAATCTTAAAAAAAAAAGGCAGGACTGAATATCCTGGATTTAAATGCTGGTGTTGATGGCATTATCTTTATGAATTTTGATAAACTATTTGACATCTTTGAGGCTCAGTTTTCACATTTGATGTATGACGCTAATAATATGTACCTTAAACTTTTACTGTGTTATAATATAGTAAGCTACTTAAAAAAATAGTTGGTGAATCAGTGAATTTTTGAAAAATGTATGTAAAATCCCTGACACCCAGACTTTGGAAAAAGGCTGTTTTTAATAACTTTTCTTTCCTGCTAGGGCCAATGGAAAGGTTTAGGAAAAATATTGACCTGTTACACTAATACAAATTGTACTTCGTGGAAGAATAAGTCTTACAACAATTTCGTTTCGTTTCTGTGCTTTGAGCATACCTTACCATTGGAGCTGCACTCATGAAGAGGCAGGACTTAGTGATGCTGAGCCGAAGACACTGCCACTCTGAGGAATCTAACATCTCTCATAGTTTGCTTTGCCATTTTCTCTGACTGCTTAAGTGATATCAAAAGACCTCCCTCCCGCAGCCCGTGTGGTAAGCAGAGCGCAGACAATCACAGAAAGCCCGTCTGAGCACACATGTATAGCTCCCATAAAGGCGGTCGTTCCATGAGTCTACGGAGCAAACTGTTTTCTGTACTGTTTTGTATGCTCCAAAGATGGTAGTATCTTTCGCAACTCTTTTTTCATAGAGGCCAAATGTTCAGATGTTCAAGGAATGACATTCTGCGTGTAGTGCCACACAGCTCTGTGTATAATATGATTCTCACTTTAATTTCTTGTTCTCCATTAGCCTTCTGTTTGCAGGTAGCTGTGCTTCCATGACTCCGTTCAACCGAAAGACTCCTTGAGGAATCAAATATTTCAGCCCAATTTCTACTGAAGCTACAGTTTAAATGAAATACCAAAACATAAGCTATAGCTTCATTTAGGGACTCACTTGTTTCTCAGAGGCTTTAAATTGGCCATTATCAAGGTCACTAAGGTGGAATGAACTTGATCTTGCTGTCTCTGAGCCTTCCTGGCCTCACAGTAACCTTGAAATATCATGGAGGAACATTTGAGTGTCTCCAAACCCAGTATGTGATTGGAATTATTCCCAAGTGCAAGCTTACAATTTTCTTACTTGTACTTAACTGTAAAATGCTTTAAAAATTTTAAACCTGTAAATATTTATTATGCTTTCTTTGAAATGTATAACATTGTTCCTTGAGTCATTTTATGAATTGCTTTAGCATGTACATCCTGAGTAGTGAAATTGTGCGTACCGCTTTATTAATCCTAGTTTTGCTTTTGCCTTGTTTCCTCCTGTGGGATAACCTCAAACCTTGATTAGTCATTTAAAAATCAATACCTTATAAAGGGAAAATTGCTTTTATATCTTACTTTACAATGTTTTGCTACACACAGCATTATCGGTTTAAATGAGGAAACGTTAACTGTTTAAATTGAAAGTAAACCTTATCCTCGGCTTATATACCGCCGACTCAGCAGGCGCTGCTGCTGCGTGGTGAAGAAAAACACGTTAATAGTTTATCATCTTGTTCTTCAAAATCCATTTAAAAGTAGGTTCAAGTCTTCTAATTGGCATCTTGTTGTGCTATCCATTTTTTGGTGCTTTTTTGTTCGCTTATTTCTAATGGCATCATTTTAAGAGATTTGATTCCAAAACTTTTAAATTTCCAACTAGAGGTTACTTACGCCTTAACTAAAGCAGTGGCCTGGCATCCATTTGTACTGATTCTGTGTGTTTACTTTGTTAACATCTTTAGTCTTTTGTGGGAGCTGAAGTCAGAGACTTAAATCCTCCTTTTCTGTTCTAGCACTGAGCCCATGAGTGATGTGGTTTTCATTGTGTAATTTCAACCATGTAATTTCAAAATTTTTGGAAAAGCAGGCAGCATATGACATAAAAAGTTAACTGATGAAAGCAATGTTGAGAATGTAAAAATAAGCCAAGAAAGACCATAAACTTTTGAAAAGTAAAAAAGCAACCAAGAAAATTCCATTTCCCACAAACCAGATATATTTTAAAGCTTTCAGGTACATGTACGGGCTTCAGAGGAAAGGCACAAAGGAACTTCTGATATTTTTCTATTCCGTGAGACAGTTTATAATTGCAGGATTCTGTTAGACGGTATAAGTAGAGGAGCACATGGAAGCATCGCTAGTTTAGTGTAGAGTCAGCTGCAGGTGTTAAGCTCAGCTCTAATGTTTAGTGGCTGTGTGAACCTGCACCTCCCCGGAGTGGACTTCCTTCCCCGTGTTATTGAGAAGACGTACAAAAGGCAAATTCATCTCAGGAACCTGGCGTAGAGTTAGAGTTCGGTGGGTGTTAATTGTCCCTTTTATTCCTCCTCTTCTCTATCAGAAAAAAAAATGCATTTGATTTCCTTGGTCAGAGCAGAGGCTAATGGAGGGAGAGGCTGGGGTGTCAGCTGAGCTCCCTGGAGGCTGATGGCTTGTGCCGCCCTGGCTGGAAGGAGCTGGTTTACCAAAAGGGGCTTAGGCTAGGCAAAAGGGCCATTCTCCAGAGCCAAGATGTCATGGTCAAGTGTGGTGACTGCTTGGGGGAAGGGGGTGTAAAGGGACTAAGTGGTAATGGAAAAAACAGAATAAAGATTCAATAAAATAAAAAGGAAACAGTAATGTTTAAAAACTTAACGATTTGCAAAACAATATCAACATGGGGTTTAAATATACCGAAACCGATGACGGAGGACAGCTGAGGGAGAAGAAACAGGATGCACGTGAACAGCAGTCAGGGTCCACAGACAACCCGTGTGGTCTTTAATAGTTCAAGGATTTTTTCTCTATTCACTACTTAACAGGATGTAATTTATTTATGTCTGAGAAAGTGAATGCGTTTTAATGCTTTGGGAGTCTGATATTTTGGTTGTGTGTTTTAAAATAAGCTTTATGTGATGGCTATACTGGCTTCCTGGAAGTTTTATGAGTTTTCTAGGCTCTCCTAATAAGACGCATTCCATGGATTATAGATAAGGACATGGTACAAAATGTGAATTTAAAAAATAAAATCAAAAAGTAAAATGCAATTTTCTAACAGTGTTGGCGATAATGTGATACTCTTCAATAATAGTAACTCTGCCATGGAGTATTGTGATTACCACACTTTACAGGGGACGCGGCATTGGGGATATTAAAAAATGAGTAAAAAGCCCCATGGAAAATGTATGAGTGTTAGGATTGGAGGATGTGGCAGAAATAGGAACAGCTACGAGAGGCATTGCAATATAATGGAGAAAAAAATGAATGTGGAATCCCTAGACCATTGTTTAAATCCTAACTCTTCTACTTATTCATGTAGCCTCTCAGAGCTATGCCAACTCTAAAGCAGTATGAAAATGCATACTTCATCTTACGGCTTCCCACCATGACAGAATCACTGGTATCAGACTTGCATTCCTTTAGCAAACCACTGTAAAGCTCAACAAAATATAACTATTTGAATGTATGGAATGACAGGGGACACAGTATTGTGACCCTTGAGAGAGGAAAAACACATGAATTCCACCCCATGTTATTTCTGCGTGCAGTGTCTGGAATATCAAATCAAACATGCTAGAATACCCACAATTAAAAACACACAGACCCAGTATCTATGAGGCTTTGCAGTGAGTGAGGCTCTTGTAAGTTGCTGATGAGTGTGCAAAATTGTACAACCATTTGGGAAAACACTTTGGTGGTTTCTTATAAAACTATATCTACTCCCAAGTATGTACTCAAGAGAAGTAAAAATACATCCAGAAAAAAACTTGTGCAGGAATATCTCTAGCAGATTTATTTGTAATAGGCCCAAACTGAAAAATAAAACAACCCAATTGTTTCATATTCATACAACGGAATTCTACATAGTAACAAAAATATTTAATGATACACTCTAGAAGGTGGGTGAATTCCAAAAACATAATGCTGAGTGAAAAAAGCCAGACACACAACAGAGCACATATGGTTCGATTCCATTTATATTAATTTCACTGAAGGGCAGACAAAATTATGTTGTAGCAATCAGAGCCATAGTTACTTATGAGGGACGAAATAACTGGAAGGGGACATGATGGAATTTTCTAGGATGTAGGGCATTTTTTTATATTCTCATGGGTTTTGAGTATAGCTGATGTATACCATAACTCATCCGATGGTACACTTATGACTTGTGCATTTCATTTCATGTAAATTTTACCCCAATAAAAAATACATCTCTCATAAAGTTTTAGAATTAAGTGATATATATATCTATCCATCTATCTATCGAGAAGCATATGGCATTTGATGAAACTTGAATGTTTTTCTTCTGTATTTTCTTTTAATCCAAAATCTATTTACACTATAGCCAATCATAACAAAGAGGGTTGGGAGAGTATCTCATTTCATCTCTGTCATTAGCATCATGTGATGAATGAGATTCCATTAATACCCTCTCATTAAGTTTAGTGATCATATATTTTATGATCACTGACAGCTTCAAAATAACAATATATGAGCTATATCCCCAGGTGGCCAACGTTAGAAACATATCTGAGTACAGGATGGCACTGAAAAAAAAAGCATATATACAAATAATTTCGCCAGGTTGTAAAATAATGTTGTATGAAAAACTAAAAATGCAGAATTCTGTGTGTATACTATACCAGCACTATGAGTGTCTGTGTAATTTATGTCAGCGTGTGTGCTGGTTTAAGCAGAGTCAGAGACAGTGGAGAAAATATTTCATTACCACTGGTGGGTGGAATTATAAGTAAATTTAATTTCCTTTTTCATATTTTTGGTAATTTTATAATATTTTGTTTAAGGCAAAGATGATTTTTATTATAAGAAGAATATAGTATTAAACTGTTTTTCAAATTGTATTCAAATTACTTTCTTACGTGCACGACCTTATCTAATTTGCACAACTGTTTGTCGTAGGTAGGTAAGTGCAGTTATTCCCATTTTACAGATGAGAAATTTTGTAAACGTAGCTCAGAAAGGTGAAGAGAGTAAATCCAAGGTCACATCATCTAATAAGTGGCAGGATGGGGAGGGTGGCAGGGCGGGGAGTAGAACACATATGTTGCAATTTCTTTGTTTTGTTTTAAAGATTTTATTTACTCATTTTTAGGGAGGGGGAGGAGAAGGAGAGAAACATCAATGTGTGGTATCTTCTCGCACGCCCCCAGCTGGGGACGTGGCCCGCAACCCAGGCATGTGCCCTGACTGGGAATCAAACTGGCGACCCTTTGGTTCACAGCCCATGCTCAGTCCACTGAGTTACACCAGCCAGGGTTCCTTTTAGTTTTCTTTTGAGTTGAATACACTTTGTTGCTTTGCTCTTGGATGGGGCAGATGTTCTTATAAGGTGTCTACTGAAGCCTTCCTAAGAGAGTTTCCTAGAGCCTTTGTTGAATGAATATTGTGGTGGAAAAAGAGACACCAACAGTTCCACAATATAAAAAAGAAGCTGATTTGTAAAGGTACTGGTGAATTTCTCATGCATGGGATATAGCTGGAGGAGTTCTCACTGAAATTTAAAGAAAAACCCTCTGAATACAAAAATGAAAAAAAAAAGAGCAGTTAAGCGATCTTATTTTCTGCTTCTTAGCTGTACCCTCTTCTTTGTTCCTCGCAGGGCCTTGCAGTATCTGAGATTAATGAAACGCTGTCATTTCTCCAAAATTGTATTTTATGCTTTGCAAGTGTACTTGCTGCCAGGTGTTTTGGGGGCGCCACGGGAAATACAAAGCTGCAATTAGTAGCCATCTTGAAATTCAATATTGCCAGAACGTGGTGCTCACTAATAGAACTCCAAAGAACAATTTCATCTTTGCTCGATGTATTCTCCTGGCAAGGGAATCCTGATTGCCCCAGAATTCAAATCTCTCAAGGGAGTAGTCTGTTATACCCAGCTTTCCTCTCGTCTTTCTGTCTTGGCATTATAGCTGTTATTGAATCCAATGGAGTTGGTCATATTTTTGGAATCCGGAGTAGAACTATGGACAGTGGATGCATACTTGACCTCATTTATTTTATTCTGAATTGGGCCTCTGTTTCTAGGTGCTTAAGCAAGCCACCTATTTGTTAACTGGTTCCCGGTTAATCTTAAGATCAGCATTATTTTTTTCTCTGATAAACATGAGTATTAAACAAATGTAATGGGGGGAGGAAAGGGAAGGGTCATCAAGGAACATGTATGAGGGTCCCATGGACGAAGCCGAAATGGGGAAGGATTGAGGGTGGGAGGTGGGGGTGGGTGAGGTGAGGGAGAGAAGTGGGGAGAAAATGGAGACAGCTGCACTTGAACAACCATAAAATTAAAAAACAAACAAATGAAAATATGTGACATGTTTTTGGAAAGGCATCATGAAGAAATCAATTCTCCTACAGTGTGTTTTATAAATGTAACATGATTTTAATAAACTGACTTGAAGGATCTTTTATTCCTCAGGCCACAGAAGTTGCTTATAAAGTCCACATGAAAAAAAGAAGTGGCCATAGGAAGGAATTCAAAATGGAAAGGCACCGGAGTGGAGGAGTAGCCGTACCAAACATTAAAATGCATTATCAAGACTATGTAACAAGAAGTGTGCAGTGTATGGGAATGAATGGACAGAGAGAACAATGGAATTTATTAGACTATTTAGAAAGAGATGCAAGTATATTTTGAAATTAATACTCAATGAGGAAGAAGATAGATTTTAAAAGAAGTAAATGGTGTTGGACACCTGGATGACCATTTGAAAAAATTAAATTTTTTGCTTGTTTGTTTGTTTTGTTGATTAGTTTCCTGTTAAAGGTGAGATCATATGGTATTTTTCTTTCGCTGCCTGGCTTATTTCACTTAGCATAATGCTTTTGAGTTCCATCCATGCTGTTGCAAAGGGTAGGAGAGGGGAGGGAATTTCAGGGGAAAAGGGGAAGGGTTTATAGGAACAAGTATAAAGGACACATGGACAAAAACTGAGGGAGGGTGAAGATAGGAGGGAGGTGGAGAGGACTGAGGGGTGGGCATGGATGGGAGTAAAAGACAGAAAACTGTACTGGAACAATTAAAAAAATTAAAACTAGATTTATACTTCACATGATGCATACTAACAGATAAAACTGGATCAAATATCTAAAGATAAAAAACAAAACCACTTTAATTTTAGAAAATATTATTGGTGAATTACTTTATAACTTGGGAATGGAAAATATCCTAATTTTTTAAATTTTGGAACAATAAAAACGATGAATTCATTTAAAAAACTAAAATAATTTTTTATGGGTTAAGGAAAAGAACAGGAACAAAAGTAACAGACTTACAAAAGGAATAATAATATTTGCAACTTACATTATACAAACCAAGGGCTAATATTCCAAACATACAGAGTTACTAAAATGCTCGCCCTATGTTCCATCTTTGTAGTTCAGCTAGCTTCACCAAGTGGACGCATTCAAACCATTACAGGCTCAAAAAGCTTTTGTAAGTGAAGTCATTAGTAATCACTATTTCATATCAATATGATAACATCTCATCGAGGTGGTCCTGCTTTATGAGAGCATTGCATCAACCCTGAAAACTTTAGCTAAGGATAGGAAGACTCTCCCCAGCTGGCTTCCCGTGTAGAAATTGCAAAGCTGCACTGCCAGCTTGGCCCAATCATTAAAGAGTGGAAGTGAATGAAGAGCCAATTTTCAGGCCTCAAGTTATATTGCAAGGTGCCAAGACCACACGGATCAGAGAGAGGCCACTGGCCATTCTAAATTAGATGGTTACTTTTACTGCCAACCTGATTACTTAAAAGTCACTCATAGAGTCAAGGTGTTTCACAGTTTGGTGACAAAGTATGTTGAACTTGACATTGGTGGAACCCACTTAAAAAAATTTAAGTCACATTCCATGAACATTTTATCCTTGGTCTTTCTTCTGACATTGCTATCACAGTGACGATTAATGTCGATTGAAATCTGACAAGATATTTAAGGGCCAAGTACATATTTTTAATATTAAATTTCCAGAAAGCCTTGGCCATTGAAATTTGTACTATATCCTTGCACTTGTTTCCTGAAAGCTAAGCATTGCTAGTCTCTTCAAGATAACTTGCAGGCAGTTGGTCGATTAGAGAGAAACCCAATGATTGCACGTAATGATGGTTTCCTTTAAAACCTGATGGCTTAAGGAAGCCTGAACAGAATGAAATTACCTTCCTTGCTCAGTAACTTAGAACATTCTCTTTAGAGCAATTTGGTCATAAGAATTACCCGAGTGAGAGAGAAGTTGAAAATCAGCAAGTCTGTGTAAAACTGGCTCCTCTCTGCCGCGTGAAAAGAAGCCAGTAAGATGCTAAGGGGTAGTGAGTCTGACTTTCAGCGGAATTCTTATATTAGCAAATTCCTACTCACCTAGCTTTCAGCTGAAAATGCCATTATTTTCAAAGGAGGACATAGTATTGCATGCTTATCCTTTATCAGCAGTGATCTGGAGGGCAGCTAGGCATTCTATTACATAGCCGGAGTCCATGCCTGGAAGGCACTTAGCGTGCTTAGAGTCGATTGGATTACAGACCTTCAAGTCATATGTTTTCTTTGGGAGAAAGGCCAATTTTTTTAATACTATGTGGGAAATATAAACTAGGCTTCCAGGTTCATGCTGCAAAATTTAAAGCTAAGTTAGTAGTTTCTATTTTTATTTTTGAGTGAGAATAAAGTAAAACATGCTGAAGAATATAGAAAGTGACTGATATTAAAATCTGAATTATGTAAGATCAAGAGCAGGTACTTTTTTCCTTTTAATGATGATTTAATTATAAATAACTTTTAAACTTTATTTGCACACAAAGATGTATGAAACTTGTGTTTGAGAAACTTGTACAGACTTACAGAGCTTCCAAAAAATACAGAAAATATCAGAAAGATATGCTGGCATAAACATCTTTGACTGTCCAAAGCCATTGTAGATATTTCTCAGGAAAACTCTAACTTTTAAGAAAACTTGTTAAAATAACTTTCCTTTTAAAAAAATTATGACATGTATGATTTCATTATTGTACAAGTCAATCAATTTTAAGTTACTACCACATTATTCTTTTTTGTATGAGGTAGTATATTTTTATATATGTTGTTTATATATTGATTATCATTCTGACCCATGTAGAGTCTGGGAGATCATTTAAACAAAATATATCTTCATCTGAATTGTGGGATAAACTCTTCTGAACTGTTGGTTACTGATTACTTCCAGGAAGACTTTAATAGCTGTTTGAACAGTAAGAGTGATTTTTCCACAGAAGACAATTGGCCATACACAGTATATGTGGATAGGTAGGGAAATTATTGTTGTTTATTCATTTATTCAATAATATCGAATATATATATACTCTAGGTTCTACAGCCACACTGTCCATTGTGGGTGCCGCTACTACAGGTGACTGACCTCCAAGCACCTGAAATCTGCTAATCTGACTAAGCCAGTGATTTTTAAGTTGTATTTCACTTGACTTAATTAAAATAAAAATACTTAAAACAGTGTAAAATGTTTAGTTGATCATATATTGAAAGATCAGTGCTTCAGCTATATTAGTTTAAATAGGCAAAAACTAACTTTCACGTGATTCTTTTTACACTTTTCACATGGCCACTAGAACATTAAATGTGTGTGACTCATATTTCTTTCAGACAGTGGTCCTCAAGGCCAGGGGTGTCAAACTCATTCTCACCAGGGGCCACATTGGCCTCACGGTTGCCTTCAAAGGGCGGAATGGAATTTCAGGACTGTGTAACTGTAACTACTCCTTAACTAGGGGCAAGGAGCTCGGCGCTGCTGCCGGGGAGAAACAAGGTGCTGGACCGGATAAAACAAGGTGGAGGGCTGGGTTCGACCCTCAGGCCTTGTGTTCGCCACCTGTGCTCTAGAGCTTGTGTGGTGAATAAAATAGACAAGGTCCATGAAACTTTAGTTCAAGATTTATGGCAAAGTTTAGATGTGGGAGACTCCTTTTGGTCACTAATTTTAGCAATGAAAATCAGACTAAAAATAAATAGGTAACAAAATCAATTCAGAGTAAAAATAAATAAAGAACTTTTGGATATTTCTGCACCAAAAATAATCCCATAATAACCTAAGTGATCTTATGTATTTAGGTGAATGAGGTTTTACCCTTTTCTGTGGTTTTGTTGTAATCCATATTATTATGACATGTTAGCCATTTTTTGATTCTGGACAGAAAACCCATTGCTTTATAGAGAATGATAAAATTTATAAAAATTTATTATTATAATAACTGTGTGGTAAGCATTATTTCTATTTTACAAAGAAAGGTAGGCTTTGAGTGATTATTCAGCTTCTTAAGATTTACAGACATGATGAACAGAGCCAGGATGCAAACTCACGTTCTCATCGCAGATTTTACACTCTCTCTTCAGCAAGAATCAGGTCCTTTGAAGCTGGAGAAGAGGCTTTTCCAAAACTGTCTTCAGAAAATAATACTCTGCTTAGAGCTGTGGTCCAGGACACTCATGTGCCTGATGTGTTAATTGATTTTGTCTTTAACCCCTGCCCCTCAAAAGAAATTCCCCTTCTTCCATTCTTGGATTGTTAGCCATTACAGTCAGTTAGCTAGAGTCACTGTCTTCAAATAATAGGAGTTTTCTAATTTTTAGTTCTCTTGTTTAAGGCCCCTGCTATAAGCCACATTAAAGACAGGTACACTTAGGTTTGGATATTACAAGAAACAAATAAATGAAACAGGTTCTTGGAGTAATCTGACATGGTCACCAGCAAAAGGCATCTATACCAAGGGACGAAGTCATGATCTTGACGATGTTTTTGGTGTAGAAGTAGATGGTTTTATAAAAGAGAACTCTATAAATCCAGGTCAACAAAACAAATAATTTAATAGTGATTAGTATTTTAATTTTTAAGTGAACCATCTAAAATATTCCAATTTAACCTTTTGTTTTCTTCTTTTTTATATTACTGTTGAGTTACAGTTGCTCTGCCTTTTCCCCCATTGCTTGCCCTTACCCTGTCCACCCCCTCCCATAGTCAACCCCCCCAACCCCAGTGTCTGTGCCCATGAGTCCTCTAATCATGTTCCTTTGCTTGTCCTCTCCCCTTCTTTCCTTCTTTCCCCTGTTCTCCTCCTCCTCCCTCCCTTCTGGTCATCAGTTTGTTCTTTACTTCCACACCTCTGGTTCTGTTTTGATCATTTGTTTGTTTTGATGCTCAGTTAGTTGACAAAGGGGGCAGGAACATAAAATCAAATAAAAATAGCCTCTTCAATAAATGGTGTTGAGAGATCTGGACAAGTATATGCAAAAAAAAAAAAAAAAAAAAAAAAAAAAAAGGAAACTAGACCACCAACTTAGACCATACACCAAAATAAACTCAAGATGGGTAAAAAGACTTAAACATAAGTCGTGACACCGTAATAGTTCTAGAGGAGAACATAGCAAGGAAAATTTCAGATATCCCACGCAGCAGTATTTTCACTGATATGTCCTCCGGGGCAAGGGACATAAAGAAAAGAATAAACAAATGGGATGACATCAAACTAATCTCTCATTTTCAATTTAAAATCTCTACTTGTATAAACAAATGAAACCCCTCAGAGTTAAGAATTTTTTTTTTTTTTTTAGGAATGATCATAATATAAACTAAAAGCTACTGAGGGAGATAATATTCAGAAAAAGAAAACAATGTCATATATTTATTAGTCTAACAAACCCTTCCAAACAATAGTTATTATAGAAATTACCTGTATTAGGCACCTTTATTTTTCATGGTTATATTGTTATTTTTCTAGATTCAACAAAAAGCTATACAGCTTCTCACCAGGACATGCTTGAATAAATCAGCTTGCAAACTAGACCATGCCACAAATCTTATTTAAGTATGAAAAATTGTTTATTAAAGGACAGGTACAATTCCTTCCACATGATCAAATAGAACAAAACATCAAATTAATGGCATCGAATTGGAAACATCAATTAACAAACATCTACACTCACATTTGCCTGTGCATTATTAGGGAAGGAGCCTTACAACCTCAATTGGAGCTAGGCAGCGAGAAATGAAACCCCTTCCACTGTGAGAGATACTTGGATGATGGATGACGGAGAGGGTCACCCTGCCCCTTTCTTCTCACTAGAGTAAATGAACCTGTTACCATTTCCTGTAATTGGATGAGTCCCTCACAATAACATTACTCCTGATTTTGCGGTATTAAGGTTGGATTTTACAGCACAAACTTTGTAAAGTCGTTTCCCCTGTGAAATGCTTTTGTCTCCCGAGGCTTCGTTTTTAGCACGGGTAACTCCGAGAACAGCGAGGCTCATCGAAGTGCGTGAGGTCGGGGCCTATGGTGAACCTGAATTTCTGCTTTAGTTTGGGTTTGTAGATTTGTCTCGCCGAAGGAGGATGCGGATATTTTAATAACCATATTAAAGAGAAGATAGGCATTAAAAATATGACAAAGATAAGGAAAAGGGCCTGTTTTTGCCTTAATAAAGGCTTTTCAGTCCAGCTTAGGGAACTCTCATGATCATAATTAAAATCAAGCAGATAAATTCAGTTGCATTTTTAAATTACATCAATCTTTTTCGCTAATGGAAAAACTACTTCTCATTGGTCTCAACACGGGGAAACTATAAATAACCATCGGCAAACAGCCCCGCAATGTGGCTGTGTCCAGAAGCATCGTTATCAGGGAGGACAGATCTCAGTGTGCTCACATTACTTCCCCACATGCTGCTGCGCCCACACCCTTTTATTAAATGTGGTGAATGCAACTAATTCAATGACGCACAATTCTTTTCACATAGCAGATATTAATTAAAGATACCATGTATTCAAAGCTATTTTATAATTATACAGAGTAAATACAGAACTATATTAAATTTTGCCAGGTTTTCAGGTGGAAAAATTATATTTTATTTTCTGGACTATGCCATCAAAGGCATCCAGAATGACCACTTTCATGTAGTTTCATAAGGGTGGAAATTTTTAGTATTTTGCCCTGTCAAAATTATCAGTGTAGCTCTGTTAGCTAGTTAGGACCCTTTATCACTAAGAGATGGTGATTGTTCTGCCTGATTTTGGATAGTTGTTGCAGGTGAAAGAAGATATGACAAGAGCATCAGGTTCTCTGTATTGCTCTTATACTATGTAAACAACAAATTTAATTTCTTTTCAATGGTAGAGATGGTTTTATTCTTGTTTCTTGTATTAATCAAATTAAAAAATACACCATGTGGAATGTCCCATGTATGAGTCAATAAAAACTTTAAATAAATGTCACATTTCTGAAAGGTTTTACAGGAGACCCATGGGGGATACTTATGAATGATAATGAAGTTAGAATGCCTAAGGAGTAGAACTATAAGAAAACAAAAAGGAGCAATTTCTAGAAAATCACATTTATAAACAACCATGAATGAGAACCCCAAATAAAAATAATGATTACTACTTTCTAATTCTAAAAATGCAAGTTGCTCTAAAATATTTGTGAAATGTAAATACAGCAAATAATTTCATTCCAGTTCAGTGTTATTACTGCTAAATACCCCTAAAATTTGAAAACTAATTAAGAAGAATAGTAATATTGCTTATATATCTTCAGGAAATATTCCTAGATTTTCCTTTTCAGTCTTGAACTTCGTATAAACTTTATCTTACTTTACAGTCATTCCTTCTTTCATTCTGTCAATCATTCCAAAATATTTATAGAGTGGCTACTACCCGCTAGTTCACTGTTTTGGGTGTAAGGTAAAGCCAGGAACAAGAGAGAAGAGGTAAGCATTCTCCTGGAGCTTGCCTTCCAGGGGAGGCATGAACAAACACCTACGATGGTTTCAGTTATTGGTAAATGGTATACAGAATAACTGGACCCCTGCATTAGATTTGCTAGGGCTGCTGTAGCAAAGTACCATCCACTGAGTGGCTTACACTATAGACGTGCACCGTGTCCCCGTCTGGAGCCCAGGGCACAGGACCAGGGGATTGCCAGCCCCGGCTTCCGGTGGTCTGCGGACCATCACCGGTGTTCCTCAGCTTGTCGAAGCATCAGTCCAACTTCCAACTTCCAACTTTGTTTTTGTGTGTTCTCTCTGTGTGTGCCTGTCTGTGTCCAAATTCCCCTTCTGTATGTATACATCCTTCATATTGGATGAAGCCTACCCTATTTACCGCATTGTAGCTTGTAGTATCTATAAATACCCTACCTCCAAACAAGCTCCCATGCTGAGGTCCTGAGGGTTAGGACTTGAACATATCTTCTTGGAAGGCCATGATTTAACCCAGAACAGTTATTTCTTAGTGACTGACTGGTGAGGGATGTTATAGAGAGTTTCGATAAGATGGCACTGGCCACGTCTCAAAAATGACAAGAACCAGGTGGCAGACATTAAAGAGTCAGAACTTTCCTCGAAGAGCAAATATCAAGGGCAAAGGCCCTCGGCTGGAAGGGACTTGTAGCCTGAGGAGTATACAGGCCGTTGTGTAGTGTAGCAGCAAAGGAGACTGACGTACGAGATCAAAGAAGTAGGTAGGGCCCAGAAGGTAGGGCGCTCTGGAAGCCAGGAGAGTTTAGATTTATTGTAATTTCAAGAGTCAGCAGCTGGAAAGTTTTAAAGAGGGGGTAACAGGATCAGAGGGATATTTTTAAAGATACACTGGCTGACATTTCTGTTTTCTCTCTGTGGAGGCCACCTAATCACTGGGGCTCTCGGTGTCTCCCCTTTTCCCAGCAGCTGGGTCGTTTGCTGTCATCCTCACTCCATGATGTGTGAGTGGAAGCGCAGGAATCAAACAGTGGGAGGCACTGTCTCCACCCAGAAGGTCCAGCTGTCATCTTTATAAACGATCCTTCTTTCAAAACATTACACTAGTTGGCTCTTACACTTGCTGTCATTTCATTTCATAGACATTCAAAAACTTTAGAGATCAAAATCTTCATGGATTTTTTTTTTTTAACACAGAAGAGAAAGCTCCTCCTTCCAGGTCCAGGCGAAATCTCACCTGCTCTGTGATGCTTCCTTTGTAGTTCAAACCTGAATTTTAACACTTTCCGTAATTCATTGTAATTATCTATTATCTAATGCTCCAGATAGTCTGTGAGCTCCTTTAGTTCAGGAACTTCGATTTGATTTAGTTTTTGTCTTTTTATAGCGAGCGTGTCACACCATCCATGACAACAGAAAGAAAACAAATGCATTTGGATGATTACGACGCATTCCTCAGAACTGTTCTCTAAAAGAATTTTACTTCTTACCAACCAAAAAGCTAGTTACTCAAAAACAATGAGATTTTAGTAACAGACTTGTGGTGGTTTTATCATATTAACTTTAGGCTTTTATGGGTGAATTGTCCACGCTCCGAAAGTGACTTGCTGTTGTTGCATCTGGCCTTTGTCGTCCGTGCGGATGAGCTGGAGCCCCTGGGTTCTCCTCCAGCAGATGTCTCTCTGGTTCACACTTCTTGGAAAGACTTTCGCTAGAGAATTTGCTTCCCTTCATGTCCCACTAGAGAGGGAAGGTGATATTCATTATTAAATGATTCACTTTTAACTTCTTCAGATCATCAGTTTATTATGTATGTAGAATTTCAAGCATGTGATAGTAAATTACCTATGAAACCTGTGAAACTGCAAATCACAGTGCATTCACTAAGAAGGAAGGGGTGAAGTTGTGTTTTTAGGTGCCTCTGCTGTTGCTATGTTGTTCCCCTGGGTGTGCTGACATAAATGAGTGACTCTCTGGTAGCAGATAATTCCACTAAGGACCCCGTTGCCCTGTGACTCACGTGGGCTTTGCCCGCTTTCTAGCCTGTGCATTCAATCTTTAATAACTCTTTACATCTGTAGAGCTGTTTTTAATGGAAAAAAATACTGTGCCTTGTTAGTGGTAACATAAATGAAGATGGAGATGAATTCATCCAAAATTTATTAACTTCCTAAAATGTAGCATGCACGGAAAGGTAGGAATGAATACTGAGCTGCCCAGGCTGCCCAGGTCTGCCCAGGACAATCCCAGTTTTGGCACTGGGCGTTCTGTGCCCTGGGGCAACCCCCATCCTGGTCAAACTGGGCATCATAAATCTGCTAAACTTTTGCTTAGCTACAAAGACCAATATCTATTTATTTATTAAACTGAGACTTAACTGCCATGACATATTTGTTTTAGGTATACAACACATTGATTTGATGTGTGTATACATTGTCCCATGGTGGCCACAGTAAGTCTAGTTAATACCCGTCATCACATATGGCTACAAGTGTTTTTCTTGTGATAGCACCTTTTAAGGTCTTCTCTCTTAGCAATTTTCTAATGTACAATGTAATATTATTAGCTATAATCACCAGGGTGCACATTAATTACACACCCAGATTAAAGATAATTTTTTGAAAGAATTCCTTTTATTTTTTTTCATCCTTCTCCCCACCCCAAGATAACCAAATAAAATTCCTTAAGTGTACACGAAGAAAATAAGGATGAGAGAAATGGAGATAAAATTGGTTTGATGAAATGTATGCTGCAATGTCTCATTCCTTTCCTTGAAGAAGGCAGCAAGCCTATCATGGGGCATTAGCAGACTGTTGACCCATTGGGTCTGTGTAGAAACAAGAGCAAAACTACTTTTGAAGCAAACGTGCAAACAATACAGGGCCATCCCGAGATGGTACCACTCCGGGTTTAGAACACCTCCACCTGAAGGCCCTTCCCCATGTCTTTTAAGAACACCAATTCTTCTTCCACAAAAACATGAGAAGTTTGAATTCCAGTTCTGTTTTTATACCTGTGTGACCTTCATGAAGGTTCTGTGTTTCTTTCTATAACTTGTTTTCTGAATGATTAAAGGTGGGGGTCAGGGAGTTTACCACACTTACAGATTTATTGTGAGGTTTAAATGGCATATTTCCTGGAACATCTGTATCTAGACAAAAGTAGGTATTAATAGATGTTAAATATTAGTACGGGGCTCCACGCAAGGGCCACCCTCTCTTCGTGGCCTTCTCTGCAGCCCTGGTGAACTCGTCCTCCCTTCGTTCCCTTTCTCCCCCGTGCGTGATCAATCAGGGCAATTCCCGGACTTTATATGCTGACTGAGTTATTTACACTTAATTATTTTTATTTCCGCTGCTTCAAGTGTATGTAAGTTTCATGAGAAGAGTGACCAATGATTTTACACTTTAGATGCTTAACCCTTGCCAGGCTCATACTAGAGACTCAACATATTTTTGATCATCTCTAATGGGTGAAGAGGAGAGAGAATGGTGACAGCAGGCAGGCAGGGTTACCCAGGAAGGGGGGAATTTGGATCTTCTGCTGAAATACGTGAGAACAATAATGTGGAGTTGAATAATGAACCACCTCTTACCCCACATCCCTTCTCTTTATGCAGAATGCACATCGGTTCTTTGTGCGACGTTTTCTGATGGCTGTGAACTTGGAGATCTGAAGGAGCAGAGGGAAGCATTTCATGTAGGGTATGAATTTTACACCACAAGGTGGTAAAGGTAAGGGCTATGTTGGTAAAGGGGTTGGCTGCAGAGGAACGGTCAGGACACTGTGTTGCAGCTGTCCCAACAGGAGAATGTCAGTGGAGGAGGGAAAAGGGGCAGAAGAAGTGCGGTGGACAATGGGGTGCAGGTGGGAGAGGAGGGAGACAGGGCGCAGCATGTCCCCAGGGAAGGCAGAGAGGCATGAATGTGTGTGGTGGCTTTGAAGAATGAGGCAAGAAAATCAATCCTGGCTAAAAGGCAAGGCTTTTTTATGGAAAGATTTTGGTACCTGTTTACTGCCATTAAATAAGAACATTTTTCTGGTTATCTCTGATATCATAGGTAAATAAAAATGTCTTTTTTCCCCTTGTAATTTCTACATTGCAACTTAAATAATTCTCCCACTTCTCAAATATGGGCAAGTAAAGATAAGATAGTGAGGACTATTAATTGTGTTCTTTAATCCAGAAATTACAAGTTTTTACAATATAGTTTTCACTCAAAATACCCCTCTTGCACTTGAATAGTTATAACTCCAAATGTTCTTAATTATTTTTAAAGTATTGAAGATTAAAGGATGGTTCTAATTGAATAAAATTTGTGAAAACGAAGGACAGCCTGGGCCCCGAGCAGGGCTCACGCCCGTGGTTCCCAAGCATATGCTTTATGCATCTTCAGAGGCGACTGCTCCGAGTTTGTTTCTCTGATGGTAAATACATGCATTATGCATCTCGCTGTGGCTGCTGTAACATTTGGATTAGTTCCCAAACATATTTTGGGCCACAGGGACTTGAAACAGAAGCAAGGTTTTAGTCCATCATCCATAATTAATTTGCCGTCTTTTGGAAAAAAGAATTCTTTAAACTCTGTGGGATTCTTTTTGTTCATCTGAGAAGTAGGGAGAGAATAAACCATTAAAGTAAGAAAATGGATGAAAGAGACTAAATTTTTTTGGCAAGAACCATCTATTGCACAGCTATGCCGTCTTTAGGACAACAGTTCCTATCTTAGAATTAACTGCACACTTTTATCGAGTGATCTATGTACATATACCAATAGATATATTATCTTGACTAATTCAATTGGGTATTTTTTCTATTAAATTATAATAATTGATGGATTTGTTACCTTTTTTTTAGATTGTATCTTTTGGAAACATACCTTTTTCTTCTTTCCCAAATACAAATGAGAGGGTTTTCTCTGGGTAAACTGTAGACACTCAAGGTAAACATTTTCAGCTTGAGGAATGAGGCTGGTGGGGTAACCTGCATACAGAACGTGAGCTGATATTCATGATGGGTTCATGTTTTTCATTATAACAGTCTCGTAAAAATTTTACTGGGGCATAATAAGTGGTGGCATGACTTGTTTTAAAACTCATAAAATATATGATCAATCTGAATTTTAATTTTATACTAACATTTCATTTTTACGCCAACATTTTAAATTCTATAGTGTGTTCCTATCTGGATTATAAACAGAAGGAAATGCTTTCTCTCAGGACCTGTCAGTTTGAATAAATGCTCACTTGGCCTGTGTCTAAAATAAGACGCCTGAAGAACCTTCCCAATCGCTCTTCCCATTCTCAGGCTTTCCTATTACCCCTGAACTCGGAGATTTGTGGAAGCCTGTGGGGTACTAGGCAACAAGAAGGTGAATTCAATGAAACCCAGCATAACTGGCTGTAAATCAGTTCGGTGCATCGTTTTGGTGCTTTAAAGAGGATAGACTGCATGAATTGGATGTATTTTTTTCAGAACCCGGCTGTATGAGTGTTTCCTTGCCCAGGACAAAGATATTATAAATATTAAAATAATTACAGTAATATCCCTCTGTGAAGGACATTGTTTGGCTGTAGGAGAATAAGCTTAATGCAAGTATTTTTTTTTTGAACATGTACAGAAAGTCATAAAGATTTAAATCAGCTCTTAGTTGTCATGTAAGAGTTCCAGACTTATTCACGTTCAGGGTCAGAGGATTTTTGAGCAAAAGAAAAAATAAATAAACAAGAAAGAAATGTAATCACCTTACTGGTATACTCAGGTTTTAATTATTTTGCTTATGCCGAGGTAGCATCCATCTGCATTTTATTTCTCTGTATTTGGGGGAAAAGACCTAAAGGAGAATAATTTACTAGGTTCTTCTGCTCCTCAGCAGACAATGCTGCAGGTAGTTTACACACTTCCATGGCATCGTTTGCTCTACCGGGGGTGAGCAGAATTAAAAATGTTTCTTGTAGGCATATGGAGAGTAGGTGTGAAGCACTTCTCACTCTCCTAACACATTTCTTGACAGAATCGCACATTGGTCAAGAAACGGTAACAATTTTAGGGAACTGGGAGGGGCGCAACAGGGAGCCCAATGCACGCGGCAGAGGTGGGTTATGAAAAGCCCGAGAGTTAGACAAGCTTCTCTTTACGTAACTTGGATGGCTGTCAAGAGTTTGACGGAAGAAAATCAATCGATGTTCAATTTTCCAATAAAGTGCCCAGCATGAATTAAGGCAAATATTTAGAGGCTGAACTGAGAGCATGAGTTTTTCAAAGGCAATATTTGCTAGAAATGTTCTTTCTGCAGCGCTGAGCATCTTTAACACAACGTAATTAAATGCAATATTCTCACTTAGGAAAATACATTGTTCTGGCCTCTGCTTCTCCTACTGACATCTTTGTTGCTCATCGGAGACTGTGGCTTAAAAAGACCCAAGGCATTTCCACCCAACAGAAGGTTCTTCTACTGGATACACACACACACACACACACACACACACACACACACACAAATATATTTCTTTTTTGGGAACTCTCAAATATTTATCTGTGGCCAATTATCTGGGAATAGCACGGGGCAGCTTTTATAGGTATATGTGGGCTATATTTTCTCATCAAGTCCTATAAATATTTTGAAATGAGAGCTTTCTCTGAAGAGTTTTATAGCACATTTTTCTTTGGAACCAGCTTTGGTAAAATATAAGACAGCTGTGGATGTAGGTAATTTTGCACATAAAATGGCCGCAGATTCATAAAGGTGGAAAGTGCAAAAAGTGAACCATTTATCAAAGGGCTTTGTAATTGATTTTTCTCTCACTGCTGGGTGGATATTGTCACTGATTATGTGGAAAAACACCTAGACTCTTAGTACATTCCTCTTTCTAGTGAGGCGTGTTAATGAGACTAAATATTCTTTTGTCTACCTATCCCTATAACCTCCTCAGTTTCGAAAGTGGAAAAACTGTGTTCTTCTTGATAGCCTTGTATGAGTGGCTTGGGGTAAACTGTGTCATGGAGTCATTGGATTAAAGACATCTGGATACTCCAGATTTACTTTTGTTGAAGAGTAAGAGTAAGACAGGGTGGTCGTATGCCCAGCACGTGTACTCCACAGATCTGGTATAGAAAAGTGGTTAGCAAAGGGCACATTGATAGTGTGCATAAGTTTGGCTAAACAGTAAAGGAAAACAATCTACTTTTATTTCTTTTTTAAAAAGATGTTATTTATTTATTTTTAGAGAGAGGGGAAGGGAGGGAGAAATGGGGGGAGAGAAACATCAATGTGTGGATGCCTTTCAGGCAACCCATATTGGAGACCTAGCTTGCCACCCAGGCATGTGCCCTGACTGGGATTCGAACCAGTGACTCTCTGGTTCACAGGCTGGCCCTCAACCCACTGAGTCATACCAGCCAGGGCAACAATCTTCTTTTAATAACCTTAACAGGTTGTTAGAGAAATAGGTCATATGAATGCAAATAAAAGGAAGCTCCTTAAAGTTGTAACTTTGTTTTTGACTTTTACCTGAGAAAATGTGGCCTAATATGTGAGATGTTATAAGCACTCATTAAACTGGGATTTATCTCAGCTTTTGCATTTTTTTCCTTTGTTTTGGTTCTGTCATTGAGATCATGGATGAAACATTTATTTAAACTCCCTTAGTAATTTAATAATGGTACTAAATGTGTTAGAACTCCTAACCTGTCCCAAAACCATGGCTTTGGAATGAGAGAAGTGAGTGCCTAGGAAAGGAAGGAGTGTTAGTGATTATAAACTCTTTTTTACGCCTAACAATTTTTCTCCTTTATCTCCAATTAATTGGTTAAGGGTTTTTAAAGTAGTGTTTTACTTGATCCTATTACTTTTTAAAAAGATTTTATTTATTTATTTTTAGAGAGGGAAAGGAGGGGGAGAGAGAGAGAGAGGGAGGGAGAGAGAAAGAGAGAGACATCAATGTGCGGTTGCTGGGGGCTGTGGCCTGCAACCCAGGTATGTGGCCTGACTGGGAATTGAACCTGCGATGCTTTGGTTTGCAGCCTGCACTCAATCCACTGAGCTACACCAGCCAGGGTGATCCTATTAGTTTAGTAATAACTGTATACCTTATAATAAATAGTTTTATTCTAATTTTTAGATCCCAATTCTTTCTCTTAATAGATTTTTTGAATGAAACTTTATTTGTTTCAAATCATGACTTATTTAAAAGTTCTGGTAATAAATAAATGTGCAGAAAAAGAAAGTGTCAGTCATCCAATAATTTGCTATCCAAATATAAGCATAATTTACATTAAAGTGAATTCTTTCTTCTTTACCTTAATTCAGACTCTTGATTTGAAACTGTGGCTTCTACCTTTATTAAGGATGATACTACAGTGGGCAATGGACATGAAAACAGGATAGGAAATGTTTTGAATATGACATAAGTAAGTGTTTTAATGAAAATTATTTTAATTGTGTGTATTTCTGTGTGTACTACTTGTAAAGTTTATTTCTTTTTGTTGTTACTGGTCATGTAAGTTTAAAAGCAATGATTTAGACATGGATAAAATTCAATCTTAATCAGAGAGCAGAACTGGAAACTGTTGCTGTGTACAATTACAGTTAGAAGTGAGGTAAATCCTAAGCCAGGAAAGAAAGAGAGCGCGGAGATGAGCTAGAGAATGAGAAAAACAAAGAGAAAGAGATAGAAATAATGGAGTTCTCCTTCAGGGGTATTGTTAAAGATACTCTTTCGCCTTAGATTTCTTAGAGGCATGAGACAGGCGATGAAGATGGTGCATTCTGCAAGAGCAGGGGTCACCTCTGACGCAGGTGAAATGGGGCTGGCCTGAGATGCGTGGTTTGAGTATGTCGCCCCGCTGACGGGAGTCCCCTTAGGGAAGATGGTGCAGTGAGCTTTACTCTGAGCCTCATTCCCTCTTTAAAGCCGGTAGCCCCTATAAATGCATGCACTTCCAGGTCAGGACACATGTGAAGTTCATACCAGTCATCTGTCTCCCTGCTTGAGTCATCTACCAGCGTGGGACTCAGGTTTTCCATTATAAAACTAACACGGTAGATGAGATGACCTCAAGATTCCCCTCTAAACTGGTACAATATGGTTTGTATCTGAGACGACAAGGGAAATAAAAGAGAGATTTTGATAGAAATAAAGTGGTAGCAAGTTAGAGGCAGAAACACACGTAGGTGGGAAGATACTGAAAGTCAGACTTCAAAACAGGTTTCCATATTCAGAACGCTTCCAGGACCGACTGAAGAGAATGCAGTACTAACGTGACTCACTGCTTGTTTGCTGTTTGCTGGAGGCCGTGCTTAGCTCTTTGCTACGTGTGTGGTCCGGTCCCCACAATAATTATAGTGCAGATACTATTAGTCTTGTGTAAATATCTGGGATATGACACAACTCAGTGATTAATGAACAGAATCAGGAACCAAATCTAGCTTTGTCTGATATATAAATCACTTGCTTTTCACTTGTATACCATGGCAAGCTCATATTTTGAAACCTAATTAGGATTAAATTTTTTTAAACATTTATTTTATTCTCATTAGAGAGGAAAGGGTACGGGGAGAGAGAGAGAGAGAAACTTCAATGTGAGAGAGAAACATCAGTCGGTTGCCTCTCACATGTGTTCCTATTAAGGATCGAAACCACAACCCAGACATGTGCCCTGACCAGAAATTGTACCAGCGACCTTTTAGTTATGGGATGATGCTCCAACCAACTGAGACATACCAGCCAGGGCAGGATTGAATTTTATATTGAAATTCAAAATGTTAAAGCGTGCACTTTATAATGGCAAGATGCAGTGACTAGTGTGCTATGCAGCACAGAGGGTCAGAGTGAAAACATATAGTTTATCTTCAAAAGATATCGAAAACATTTCTGATAACCTGTCTGTGTGCTTCAGGATTATAACTAGGACAAAACCAATGAATGTACTTGAAAACATTCTGTAAAGCACAAAGCAGTGAGTAAATGAATGACATTATTTAATGCATTCCAGGATTTATCCATTGCCTGAATAGGAAAGGGGCTTTATAAAATGATTCTGATTCTGCGTTAACCACGAAGCATTTTCATGATAAATTTTGCATTTGCATAAATAAATAATAGAAATGACGTTAATTTTCAAAATTGAAAAATGTCTGCATGACGCACGTCCAAGTCAGAAGCAGGTGGTTGCCTGAGAAGTGCTGGCTGACAGGATGGACTCCAAGGTGACAAGCAGGACACAGAGCGAAACGGCCCAACCTGAAATGGAAGACCGACAGCAGATGCCCTGGCTGGCGGATGGCACAGGCAGTTTGATAAAAGGCAAGCAAGATAAAAGATTGCAGAATCAAAGCAGGAACTGCTGGTTCTCAAAGATGAGCTTGCAGTGGCATCTTGAGCATGAAAGATGTGGTGGTGGCTATATGAGAAAAAATCCATAAAGGCCGTTAAGCCAACAGTGTTGTTGTAGGACAAGAGTGAAACAAGACAGCGAGCTTTATTGGGAGAGGCTGGAAAGAGAAAATCAATGTTACTTTATCAAGTGCAGGTGCTCCCTCCTTTGAATGCTGTGTGCAGTGCTGGCCATATGCAGAAACTCTCCCCAGGGTTCAAAGAGATCAGGCTTCAAGCACCCGTGGAGGTGAAAAGCTGGGCAAGTTTCAGCACTTTCTCGGTGACAGGGAACATTGCCTTCACCGGAATGAATTGAGAAAATCAAGTTTCCAGAGCCAACTTAGATCACATTCGGTCACTTTGAGAGTAAGATTCACAATGGAAAAAAAAACCCCGAAAAACAAAAAAAAAAGCATTGAGCACTTAGGAAGTTGGGAAGCAAAGCTTTGGGGATGAAAAACTGGGGTGGAAAGGCTGGTAGAAAGATTACTGTATTCCTATTTTCATGTTGAAGAAAAGTATCCACTGGCAAATCAGACAAGAGCTCGGCGCTGGTAGTAACTCAGCTGAAGCCTTACTGACATAATGTGGCCATTTCATCATAGAAACAGTATCAGACCAGAAGAAAAGGTTCAAAAGGGCATTCAAAAATAATGTTTATAAATACTATAAACTATCTTAATCACTAATACAAGTAATTACAACGTTTCAAAAATAGCTCATGTATTGTCTTTTGTGTATAAAATTTTGCCAAAATACTTTCCATATAGCAGTAATATTTGTCAAAAACAATACCCAGAGGTTGATATTACAATTTTCTTTTTCCTCTCCTTCCCCCTTTTCCCTCTTTGCCTCCTCACTCTTTCCCTTCTCCTGTACTTCTTCTCCCCCTCCTCCTCATCTTTCTTTTATATAATCCACTGTCGGAGGTAGAAACTCATGACCTTGTGAAGACAAGCACAATCAGGCAGCGCATGGAAAATGCCCAGGGTTGCGAGACAGGAAGCTGGAACGCCCCCCTTTTCTCTTTCTTCATTTAGTGTATGAGCTGCCTAAGCCAGCAGCCGGGCCTCTTTCTTTTAGCTCGAGTTTAACTTGGGCAAGTTATGTAACTTCTCTGAAAGAGTGACAATTACACATGATGCGCTCTGTTCCGGAGAAGACAAGTGCATAGATCTGGGGAAAGCTGATTTGAATCAGCACATGCAGCAATTTCCATTTCTGAGACAGGCCTTAGTAACGAAGAGAAAAAGTGTCCTTGGTTCCCAAGCATTAGGAAGATAGTGCAGAACTTGTGGATCTAGTTTTATGACAGATAATGAAAACTGACAGCCCTGCTGAATTAAACCCTGGGGTACTCAGAAATGCTACATAGCATGTAACATTTTTGAAAAGTGTACATCATATGTTAATTACCAGCCACCCTCTCAACTCCAAAACTGGGCACACCAATTAAAAACAAAACCTCATTGCATTATTTGATAAAGCATTACTAGTAATTTCATAAAAAATATACACTTTGTTAAAATTTTGTCCAGCCCTTAATGAGTTGGCTACAGATATTTATAATATATACATTTAAAACTATGTGTTAATTGATACACTTCAATAGCATTTTTGGAAATAGTGAGAAAATGTTTCCAAAAGCATTCCTATAAGATTTTATGGTCTGAAACAAACAGAAAAATGAGCTAGCCAAATACACCAATGTGGGAAATAGCTTTCTAATGTGGACCTAAATATGTCTGTGAAAAATACTCATAAGTAAGTTTGTAGATTTCATTCAAAATATTACAAGGAACTCACATTTCAGAAGCTTAATAAATCAATTAAATGTTACCTGGGGAAGGAAGGAAGGAAGGAAGGAAGGAAGGAAGGAAGGAAGGAAGGAAGGAAGGAAGGAAAGAAGGAAGGAAGGAAGGAAGGAAGGAAGGAAGGAAGGAGATGGAAAAAGAGAAAGCGAGAGAAGAAGAAAAAGAATGGGGGCGGAAGAAGGAGAAGAAGACAAACTTTTTCAGTGTCAAAAGCTAAGAGAGAAATGAAAACTAGGGCAAGTAAAACTTAAGCCCAACCACAGGTGCACCTGAGGTGGGCACGGGTGTGTGGTGGATGTGGCTAGTCGTCTCTCATCAGTGGTCTGGGTTTTGATGCCCATTTGGAAACGGGAGACTAAGCCACAGACTTAGACCAGGACAGAAAGTGAAACCCAAAATCTTTAAGTCCCTGTACTTTCAGTAAAATGTATATTAAACATCTGCCTTTCAGTTCAGGGAGATGGTAAAGAACGACAGCTATAACCAAGAGAAGTTTTTTTTCAAATTCTATGTTTATCTGCTTGGTCAATTAGTCAAATACAAAAAAAGAGTCTAATTTGAGAGTTAAAAGCCAAAGTTTATACCTCTTTAAAGTTGTGGTTTGAGTTTTCCACTGCCTGCATGTCTTTAAATCTTTCAAAACAAAAAGAGAGAGAGAGAGAGAGGGAGAAGCTCTCTCAAGCTTCTCAAGCAGGTGAAATTTGAAACTTCTGGGAGGCTCACAGAAGTTGATAAATGTTTTGTTTCTCTTGTCAGGAATGCCCAACTTGGTACAACAAGGGATTTTCAGCTCCAATAGCTTAATATATTAGAAATATATTGAGGAATATACTTTAAGCATGCTCACAATTGTAAAAAAACAAAACAAAACAAAACAAAACAACAGGAGCTGAAGCCCTACCAGGGATACTATAAACAAAAAAAAAAAGACAGATTTGAAAAATACTGAAATAGACATTATGCAAATAAAAAATAACACAGTTTAAAATTTTGAAAATGACACAGTTGAAATTGAAGTTGACATGAGGCAGTTAGACAAAATAAAAATATATAAATAAAAATATTATGAGTAGGCCAAGAGTTAAAAGGAGGAGCTGTAACATATTTCTAGTAGTTTCAGAGGAAAGCATTGCACTTAGAATATATTTTAGAGGAAAATAGTGAATGGAAATCATGGTTAAGAGTTTTCCAGAGCTGACAAAGGCAGGACCGGTGAACATAAATCCCTTCCCAGATGCATCAGTGCGACCCTGCAAACATCGCAAGCTGAAGGTAGTACGAAAAGTTGGAAGTTGATTAGATAAGTTGGATCTTCATGTCCTTTCCCCCATTCTTTGTAGCCCAATGCCTGTGCCCTCTGCTCCTCTCAAAGGACTGAAAGGTCACTCTCTGGAGGGATTAAAATGGAATGAATCTGGACCGGATGGCTGCAGAGCAGCCATGAACAGCGGGCTAGGTGCTAATAACACAAGTTCGAACTGGTTTCCTTGGGGCAGAGCATTTTCCAAGAAACTCATGGATACTAGAACAAAACTTTAAAAAATTCTTCATAGAGGAAGTGAAATCCAACGACTCTACTTATACCTTGTTGTTCTCAAATATCTGTCATCTCCCACTTCTAAGTATGGGAGTCCAGCCCAGGATTAGCATACAAAGGAGTCAAGTCTCTCTATATGAGAGAGAAAATCCACAAACAGGGAAAAAAGAAGAATATAAATATAAACAAGAAAATGAAATACAGAAAAACAGAGAACTGTTGGGAAAAAAATATAGCAAGATTTAAAAGATGAGTGCAAATGCTGGAAGATAAAGTCATAGAATATACCAGAAAGTGCAGCTAACCAATATAGATAGATTCATAGATGGGTAGATAACTAAATAGGTAGGAAATAAGAAACAGAAGGCAAGGAAATTATGGTACCGTCCTAGGAAGCTCAATATGAATAAATATTTTCCAAGTAAAGAAAGACAGAAAAAATACAGAGAGAAAAAACAGTCAAAAAAACAAGCAAATTATTAAGGTAAAACAACAACAACAACAACAACACATATTTCTAGAATGACAGTGGCCAAGTGCTCAGATCAAAGTTAGAAATGAGAGACACAACAAGTACTTTATGATGAAATTTCAAATTTTTGAGACAAAGGGAAGTTATACGCTGGAATCATTGGAAAACTAGGAGACAACCACAGCCACAACAAATAATTCACACAAAAATACTTAGGAATGAAAATGGTATCAAGGTAAATGCGTGAAGACGATGAACACTCCAAAATCCTGAAAGAAAAAGGTAATCATTTTAGAATTCTATACCCAGTGAAGTTGTTAATCAAGCATGAGGTAATAGAATCAAGTTATAAATAATTTCAGACACATAGTTAAAAATGTATCTATAATTTACGTATTTTATCTGTATATCCCAAATCTATATATCTGTCTCCCAGTAATCCTTCATCAGGAAACTATGGAAGAATATATTTAACCAATGCAAAGAAATAAATAAAAAGGAAGGAATGAAATATAGAAAATTGGTCCTTCAATGAAGAAAGCAAGTGAAGCGCCCAGAACAAGGGTGCAGGAAGATGCCCAGATGTCAGCCGTGAGCTCTCCCTCCTGAGCTGTGTGCATCAAGACCATGCACGTCAGACAATTCCATGAGACCCTTCTCTCAGAGGATGCACTGGGTCGGCTACCCAATAGGTCTCAGTGTTACCAGAAAAGACAGTTGGACGATAGATGGTTTGAGAGTGACTTCGTGCTTATGTAGAAAAGTAAGCCAACTAACATGGCCCAATTACGGACAGTTTAACATAACTCCATTATGCTGACACTGAATTAATAGGAAATCACGTAGCTACATTGTAGGTTGGGGATATGAGAAGTATATACATGTGTATTGGGGGCAGGAAGAGAAAAGAAATGAATACCTCAGCCTCCATTGTGAGAAACCAGTAGCTCATGCCTAAAACAAAAAATCATTAAATAACAATATAAGCATGTCGTGTAGGGAAATAAAGACAAATGTCCTCAAAAATTATCTAGGAGAATCAAAGTGGCTGTGTTCAGGGAAGGAAAATCAGGATGGGAGATGGATAGCAATTACCATTTCTCAAAGCAAACCTTGTAAACTATTGAACTCTAAATTGTACACAAAATAAAATTAAAACTGAAATAAGATCTTTCAGAGATGACTTTAATAGTGCGCAGTAATTATCAAAAGCAGGCATACAGGGGAGAAAGTACCCTAGTTTATGGGCAAGATACCCCTGAATTCATATAATCCACATCCACTGCATTCTAGCTGTGTAACAAAAAAAAATAGCATAGTAGCCATTTAGCCAGTACTCACTGTATACTAGACAATTTATAAAGTTAACATTCTTTTCACCTCTAGCCTTCATAACAACATTATGAAATAATTACTATTATTACCCATGTTTTAGGGGGAAATATGGGCCTTTCGAGAATTTGATTGTGTTATCCACATGTACAAAGCTAAGAAAGGAGAGTTCAGGCCAAGCTGGACTCATGTTTCCGGATATAAAACCCCCCATGACAGTCTGGAAAGGTTAACTATTTGCTTTAGTTTGGGTTTTTCTCCAAGCAGACCTCGGGCAAGGATTTGAGTGTAGATGTTCTAAGAATGAAGCAAGCATAGGAAATAGAGAAGAGATGGAGGGAAGCCAGCATTTTGGTTAGGACCCGTGGTACGTCACTAGAGCTTGCTCCTGCTGGGGAAATTCTGGGGTGCAGGGGAGAAGCCTGGGAGAGTAAAAGTTCTGCAGAAAATCTCATCAGTTGATAGTTGAGGGCTGCTGAGGAGGAGGGAGTAGTTAATTCACTGGACTTTCTGAACAGGCAGGTTTTTGTGATCAAACAGTCTTTAGGGGGAGGGGAAAAAGCAAGCAAGTGTTCAAGCAATTGGGGCTGGAAGTCAGGCCACTAACAAATAACCCCCAAATCTCTCTTGATTCAGAAAATAA
Organism: Phyllostomus discolor; assembly: GCF_004126475.2. NCBI lineage: Eukaryota > Metazoa > Chordata > Mammalia > Chiroptera > Phyllostomidae > Phyllostomus > Phyllostomus discolor. The sequence goes on from NC_040903.2 coordinate 16,069,857, forward strand.
AAGTTTACCTTTTGTTTCCAGCACAACACAATGGGGAGGAGTGGGGTGTGCACGGTTTCTAAGCTGCAGACACTCACAGCCCGGGTTCTTCCAGGTAGGTCCCCTGCAGTCTCTCAGAGTCCCGGGGCCTCCTGGGTCTACTGCATTCAGCCAGCTCATGAACCGGGAGAGAGTGGGGGATTGTGCAGGAGATTTTACAGCAAGTTCTGGAACACCACAACATTTTTATTTAGATACCATTGGCCAAAACTCAATCTCAAGACCATCTCATTTTTAGGAGGCGTTGGAAGTGTAGTCTAAATGTTTGTCCTGGAGGAAAAACACCCTCACATTTGGTGAGGATCAGTCACTGCCATGAATAATTACTGCACCATATTTCTTCTCATAAACTCACTTTGATGTGCTTAATAAATATATATGTGCATACACAAATATACACACATATGTGCATACATTATGCATATAGACATACTCATTGTTCTACATGGTAACTGCAAGGTATTCAATAAAAACATACCCTTATAGAGATGATTTTATGCATAAACTCATCTTTTTTATTTCATATTAAGAGTGAAACACATTTAAATCTCAGCAGACTGCATTTACCTTAGGGTAAGGTAACTCATAAGGTTGCATTTATCTTAGTTTGTTCAGCAAATTAAGCTATAACGTTCTATAAAGGAACTTGTACCTTCCATATTCCTTAACAAAGTTTTATTTGACATTTTAACTTAAGAAATAAGCAAAATACTATTGCACACATTTGTTTTGCCTAAACATTAAACAAAATTAAAAATGTGTGCTAGGCTGAATATTTTTGCCATGAGTGTTCTGCAAACATTTTAAAATGCTAGCTATCTATCAGCAGACACACATTTTCCTGTACTGGAAGTTTCCCCAGATGGCAGGTCATTATCACATTGCATAGAGCATATTTGGGCTGTTGCTATTGGATTCACCTTTTTATGAGGAAAGGCTCATGTGTTTGAGCATAAAAATATCTGAATTTTAGTAAAGTATTGAACTTAAATTTTTTTTAGTAAATTAGAGGTATAATAAAAAATATGTATAAAACCATAACAAACTCTTGAAAATTATCATTGTAAAGTTAGCGTTAAAAAGCAGGAAGGTTGTATAAGTTTTTGAAAAGTTACATAAAACTTTCTGTAAAGTGTTTATGATTTGGATAACAGGCAAGTTGCACAAATAGAACTACTTCTTATATATTTATACTGAACTCCTTTTCTTATAACTTCTCTCTCTTACGAGAGAGAGAGAGAGAGAGAGAGAGAGGGAGAGAGAGAGAGAGAGAGAGAGAGAGAGAGAGAGAGGGAGAGAGAGAGGGACCCAATAAAAGGATAGGGGATAGAAATGTAGAATTTGGGGCTTGTATCATACCCAGGTGAACTCTTTCTCTCTTAACAAAAGAAAAGAGCCAAATGGAATGAACATACAGCCAGTTTTCTCTTGAGAGCAGATCTATTTCACGCATCTCCTATGAAGGACTAGCTCTGGGAAAAAATATAGATTCTGTTGTTGCAGCCAAACCCAATCTTTTTCTAGCCTAATGAGCCAACAGGCCAATCCCTGAATGCCTAGCAGGGTAAACAACATTATCACACCCTGATTTGATATCGCTGGGCAGAAATGGTTGTGGTTAAAGCACTTGGTGTGTTTATTTACTTGGATGGCCTAGACTAGCAGTTTTCAACCAGGGGTGATTATTTCCCTTAGAGAAATTTCTAGAGACATTTTTGGTTGCTAGGACTGCAGGGGTTTGCTTCTGGAATTCAGTGGGTAGAGGCCAATGATACTGTTAAAATCTCATAATACACAGTACAGTGCCTCATAATAAAGTATTATCTGGCCCCAGATGTCAGAAATACCGAGGTTGAGAAACCCTGACTTATAGCTAAAGCTTTTCTTACACATAATATACAAAAGTCCCTATTTTATGTGGGAAGATTAAAAATGAGGCTTGAGTATCAATGTATCAGGTCCTTCTGTTGCAAAATAGTTGATAACTTATTATACAACCAAATGGGAACCTGTTCCTCCCTTGCTCTAAACCCTGCCACAAAGAACAAATTACTGATCACTTAGTTCTCTTCTGTTTTGCTCTGTTTATTTTGGACTCTTCATTTTTACACACTCATATGCCTGACCCTCTTGGCAACAAACCCCTTCACAGGTGTGCCAGCTCCTATATTACTCACCACATCAGTGTTTCAGAGGCAGGACAGACGCCAGTCGGGGGAGTGAAGACCCTGCATGGTGAGTGTGAACTTTTATTCTTCTAGGTTCCCTCCTTGAAGTTCTTACAGCTTATGTTACCCCATCAAGCAGCCACAGTCCTAGGGGAGGTAGACCAGATGGCAATGCCTTCTCTGGTTTCGGTTGTGATTTCCTGCTCTCTTTCCTGTGGCTTCCCTGATTGGCCGGCATGTGCTGGCTGTGTAACCTTTCAGTTCACTTCTGAATGATGAGCTTGTTATTCAGTATTAATGTTTCCTATGACCAAGATTGCCTTGTAAGGCCAGGCAGATTATCAACTTGGAAGCTTAGTCAGAAACTAAATAGAAGTGTTTTCTTTCAGGAAGTTTGACTTCCTCTGTGTCATTGAGAATTTGGAAAGCATAACTTCACCAATCATCCTCTCTGTTGTAAAGGTCCAGATCCATGGAACATTCTGGAAGGTCATGGAAACGTTGGGGAGGAAACTTGGATAGTATTATTAGTGTCCAAATTATCATGTCAACACAGCTCATGCTTATATCAGATAGAAAGTCACGGCCAAAAAGTAACTGGAACTTAGGAATTGGAGTTTGATCATTTGAGGAGATAATATATTGAAAGAGAAATAAGATATAGGTTTGAGGCCAGACAGTGTTGACTTCATGTCATGTCTCTGCCACTTCCTCTGATTCTACCGTCGTGGGAATGGTACTTACCCACTCCGACCCTCATGATCGGCATCTGGATACATTGGGGGCGACTCCAAAACCATGAGTTGCAAGGATTACATATACAAATATGTATGTGCAAGTGCACACACACACCCTTCCAAACCACGTTAGCTCATTTTTACTCTTGTAACAGATTAAGGTACAAAAACCAAGAGAATTGAGGAAACACAGAATTAGAATTAAACCCCCCTCCATTTAGAGCCTTGCCTTTTTACTTCCCGGCTGTCTGGACTTAGAATGTTCACAGGGCTCTGTCCTCAGATTGCAGCTCTTTTAGAAACCTGATATGTAAGATAAATAATTCATGGAATTCTCTAATTCAGGGGAGCTGGGAAAGGCTCTTCTGTGGGCTTTGTAGAGCACAGTTTGGAAATCAATAGGCTTTATGTCCTTTAAGGTTCTTTCAGTTCTAAAACACTGGTAAGTAACAAGTCTTAGGTCAGACTCAGTCCTATTTTTAGATAAGGACTAATTAATATTATCCTTCTAACGTGACCAGCTGAAGTTGTATATGATACATGCTATGTAAATAGCTGGAACATGCCTAAATGTTGGGAATGACCTCAGCGTTAGAAGTTCAGGGATCATGATTCTGGTATAACTAAAGTCAACCACTAGCTATAAAAACATACAAGATCATGTACATAGAATTCCTTTGAAAAGTCTACTTCTCTATGCTTCTGAATGCATTTGCATTTGTTCTTGCTATTCCTCACTTCCTCTATCCCTACAGTATTTCCCTATCCTTAATAAAATGCTCTGGCTCTGCCTGATTGTAATAAAAATATATTGGGTTTTGTTATAGGCTGAATTATACCCCCTCCCAAATTCCTATGTTCGAGCCCTAACACCCAGTGCATCAAAAAGCAGCTGTATCTGGAGACAGGGCCTTTACAGAGGTGATTAAGTTGAAGTGAGAGCCTTAGCCTGGGCATTACTCTAATTGGACCATTGTCTTTATTAGGAGAGAAAATTGGGCCCCACGAAAGGAGACACCAGGGATGTGTATGCCCAGAGAAAGAAGCTCATGAAGACACAGGAGAAAGTGGCCATCTGGAAGCTAAGGAGAGAGGCCTTGGAAGAAAGGAACCCTGCTAACCACTTGATCTGAGACTTCTAGCCTACAAAAACTGTAAAAAATTACATTTCTGTCATTAAGCCACCCAGTCTAGAGTATTTTTTTTATGTCAACACTAGAAAACTAATGTAGGTTTCATGTACCACTTGACAATACTACCTTACAATATCTAGAGTGATATTTAGAAGGTGGCAATGTCTGATTTGAGTTCTTAGATATAAAATCAGAACTTCAAATTCAGAAGAGATTATGAGTAAATCAATTAATGTGTTATTTTCTCTATATCATTGTGTTTATTTTCATTGTAGTTTATCCCAGTCTGGAATTTGATTCTTCATTTATTTATGTTCTGTAACTCCATTGACTAGAATATAATCTTAATGGAGGCTGGGAGTGTATGGTTTGTTCAATACTTTATCAGCAACAGTCACAAGAGGCCTTACAGTAAAATAAAAGTTCAATGGAGAGTTGTTGAATTTTTTAGAGTTTGCAATAATTTATTATCACAGGTTACTAGAGATGACATGATTTACTTTGTCATGAATCAGCTAACCATCAAAACAATCACAATACAAGCACCAGCAGCCTCAATTATTTACAATGATGGACATTCCAGTATGGTAGTCTGTCTTCTATAGACCAGGAAAGGTTTGGAAGGGTTAACAATGGTTGAAATATGATTTGATATTCTTTTAAAATGCAATGTAACTACATATTTGTGAAGTGTGAGATTCAAGGTCATTGTCTGAAAACCCAAAAGCACTTTAGGGCTTTTATAAAATGCCTGAGTTTTGGTAAACATTCTCTAGAGACATTATTTAAGTTAAGTTCCAAGTGATCTTTAGACCCAGCAAACATCTTTTGCAAAGTGTATTCTAGTTTTCTTGAAGTGGGAAGTATTGTCCGTGAGTGATAAATTTTGTTTATTTTTCTGCTATGAGAGAGACGCAAGATCCTGGCATGATGTTGTTAATTGGCTGGTAAAAATTTAGGCTGGGTATTCAAAAAATTAATGTCTCAGCAAGCATTCAATATATCAAAATGTGACTACTTTTGAGAGGTTGACTTTAAAATCCTCCAAGTACATAAATTACTGGTAAAAGCAATTACGAACTTCTGCTTTTGTCTTTGTAAAACAGAAGATTTTTTGTGACAAATTTTGAAAGATAATTTGTACATTTCACAAATGGAATTGTACTCACTAGTGTACATTGTATTCTGTTGCATTACACAGTTAACATATATATATTAATTATTTTTAATGCACTCTGTTTTTCATTATAGCTCTGCATAATATTTAAAGGCATCACTTCAAATTTAGGCAACTACAAATGTAATTAACCCCAGCTGTGCCAGTTGCTAATTTTACGGCCTTGGGCAAGTTACTTTAACCTTTCTAATCCTTCAGTTTCCTTGTTCTAATAGTTCATACACTTCATAGTTACCCAGAGAAATAAGTTATATAATGTATGTAATCCTCCTAGCTGATATTACCTGGCATATATTATGTATTCAATACATTTTAACTATTTTTATTTTTGTAGGGGTTTCACCAGTGTTTGTGTATGAGCTTCCTGAGGGCTTAGTATAGTCTTTCAGGTAATGGCCATTCTAGCACTGGTAGATGCTAAATTAATGCCTATATTTACTTTAAATTTAAAAGTTCGAAAGTTTGATCCCCATGAAATTAACATTATTTAAGGAAGTAGTTTACAAGTTACTATTTTATGATTGTATGATCTTTTTTGCATATATTAAGTAAATAGGTTTCTAATATCTGTAAGTAAATACCACAACAAAGATTTTAGTTAATATTTTTAAATATAGGAATTTTTACTTTATTTCAACAATTCTTACCTTATTTTTTGTAACTGTGGTCTCACAACCTATGCCGTGATCAAACCCATCTCCTCCAAAAGTTTCTTCTTGCACTCTTTTAAAATTATTATTGTTAATTTTTTGGTGGTAAGAACACTTACATAAGATCTACAATTTTTGCAGCTATGAGGTGAAGACTTTTCCTTTCTGGAGGTAAGTTGTACAGTTTTGTATAAACCTGCTGTAACAGACTGGGTTTTTCAAGAGGCAGAGTATGAGGTAGATACTTATATGCAGAAATGTTATTCGACATTACTTTCGGGATCAACCACAGTGTGAGAACAGTGAATAAAACAGGACTGGGCTCAGGGAGATGTTAGGCTAGATGAGTAACAATAACGGTTTTAACCAAGCTGTGGGTCTTTGTATTCCTGCATTGACTAGTCATTAAACGGAGGTCGCTCCAAGGAAGGAGTGTGACTTTGGACAGGGGACTCTCTCTTCAGATGAAGGCAATCACTAGGAAGGTGGCAGCGGCAAGCTGGTCAATAATGGGATAGGAACCTGGATTCCAGCTTGGTGTGCCCATGTCTGTACCTCTTTTCTTGTACAGTGGCTTTGATGCCAGGTTATTTGGGATCCTGTCAGCAGACCAAATAATCCATTAATCTTTGAATAATGGTGCTAGATTAGTTCCTTCTGGAAGGAAAGGCAGAACCATACCCAGAATGTGTGTCAATACCAATCAGAACAAATTGTTCCTTTCTGAGTAGATGTCTCTAATGGAGACAGTCTTCCACCAAGTGGCCATTTAGACTCCTGGGAAGGTCATAGTGAGGAATTTATTAGCATGGGTCTCAGTTGCTGGTGGTTGGAGTTTTGGAAGCAGCAGTGGTTAAACCAGCTTTGGGGAGAGGGGGCCTGTATGTTTGGAGCCAAATTTCTTTGGCATCTATGGTTACCCAGTTCAGGGACCCACTGTGCCAGCACTGAGGCAGCTGATGGACAGAATCTGAATGTCAACGGACCTTATCAATGTATTTATTCAATAGTCATTGAGTGCTTCTTCCCTGGTGGATGTTTTCTGATGGTCTTGACATGTGGTGCCAAGATTGTTGTGGCTCATGCCTATTTTCAATACGCTCATTTCACAATCTTTATTGGCCTCCCATCTGAATCCTTCTAAGCCAAGCCATTTACCAATGTTCATAAATCTATATACATTCTGAGAAGTAGCCTCTTCTCTTTCTATGCAAAGTGGATGGGCAGGTTAACCACCCAAATACCTATCCACTGAGAGAACTCCCTCTCAGTGTTGTTTTTCGGGGCTACCTCTGAGTGGGGCTAGAGGACAACCAAGTCCATTTAAAGGTGAGTTACTGATAAAACAGTGGTGGATGACAGGGAGGTTTTGGCTACCCTGCTCATGTGCAATTCCGAATGAACCACTTCTATACTACAAATTCCCTCTGCTCACACTTGACCTTATGAAGCAGTGGGCCAGCAACAGGTAAGTGAGATGGTTAGTTTGCGTTAACTGGGCTAGGCTATGGTCGCACATATTATTTAATCAAACACTAGTCTAGGTGTTGCTTTGGAAATAGTTTGTACATATAATTACCATCTGATCAGCTGACTTTAAATAAAGGAGATTATCCTACATATTCTGTGTGGGCTGGATCTAATCAACTCAAAGCCTTTGAGAACAAAACAGATTTCCATGAGGAAGAAGAAATTTTCTGTGGACTGAACTGGCTCAACTGTTGCTTGAAAATTTTGAGCTACTGTCTTGCAGCCTTTCAAGGCCGGGCAGGTTCACCCAGGATTTGGGCAGGTGGAAGAAAATTCATGGAGCCACTGGGATGTCTGACATGCTTTTCTTCCTGGGTGGGATGACCCATGTATGCTACAAGCCACAAGTCGCGCCATGGGAATTCCCAACTCCCTTATACACTGTCTGCACACAAAGCTGGAAGGGTGCCAAGTTATTACATAACAAAGCGTGACTCTGAGCATGCTGGCCCATTTCCAAGGTTATGGAAATACTGCTTGTCCGGCCCAGTGAGGGAGCCTGACTGACGCTGTTTCCCCTACAGCTATCTTCCCTGAAATCTGGTCTGCGGATTTCCGACTTGCTTAGATAGTCCCCCAAGTCATAAAGTCAATCAATCAATCTTTCTAATTTGCTCTCTCTCTGTCTCTTTCTTAAAATGTGCTTACACACACACAGGCACACACTTAGAGAAGATGTTGGGAAATTCTAACCAAAGGCTGACTTGGTTTCCCATAGTTTATTACCCCATTTTTTCCTGGGACTGACCTAGGATAATGTCAGAAACTCTTTGTCAAAAGGTATATAATTCTCTGCTACAGATGGCACGAACTTTAATCAGAATTTAGTAGTCTATACCTGTAATTTTTTCAACCAGTATGCCACAAGAAGTTTTAAAACATGCAATACCTGACCACTTAGGAGCACTGACCTATTTTCCCTTAGGTTGTCAAATAAAATAAATGACAACAGCCAACACAGCAATAGTCATCTGCTGTGAATGAATCAAATTACATCTAATTTTTGTCTGATTGGCAAAAAATATATATTTTTGGTGTGCTGCAGAATTTTAGTAATTAGTTTATGTGTGCCATGAGATGAAAAAGGTTTAAAATCACTGGTCTGTGCTATTATTCTCTCTTTAGGGTTCAGCATAAACTCCACACCACCTCTTAGCCCAACAGATACCTCCAGTACCGCTCTGCTGGGTCATGGGATCTTATTGCCCAGGCTTCATGCACCAGAGTCAAGACCACATTCCTCCTAGGTTCTGTTTAGAAGTTGGGAGCATTTTGTCACCTGAGGTATGAATCACAGTAGTATTCTCAGGGTTAGAACACACTGCCTCTAAAACCTGAGAGGCCTGACTGGTGTTATACTTCATTCTTAGTGACAGAAGATGCAAAATGCAAAAATGTGTCCCCTCCAGTGGAGATGATGTCCTGGCATGTTCCAGAACTCCATGCCTGCACCACACTTCATGGATACAGGGATTTTCTCCCACCTTCTGTAGGGTATTTGTCTTCTAAGAATTACTGCCTATGTGCCCCTTCTCATTCACCTGGTCTAAGTAAGAGGAAGTCATTGATCTGTGGGGTTTCCACTTGGTATAGTTCCCTTTGAACTATTTATTACCACAAAGTGGCATTACTATAGGCCTGCAACAAAAAGGTATACTATTACCTGTTTTAGGCAAATACTTAGAAATACTATTTTTGACCTTCGTTCTTGGTAAGGACGGAATAGAATGGATGTTCAAGATCACTCGTTGCTATGTTAACACGCTCCAGCAAAGGTTCCTCACTGCATGCAACCTCAGCTGGGGTTGCTACACGACCGAGACAGCAGTAGTCAATGCCATCCATGCTCCGGAGCCCGCCCGGCATCTTCAGGAGCCAGAGGCAAGGAGTAAATGCGCATCGCCACCTGAGGAATAACACTAACCTCTACCATTTCCTACAGGATGTGATATTTAATTTTTTTTCTTTTGGCTGGTAAAGGGGTGCTTTTAGAGGCCACTGCTTGACCTTCCCTGTTACGATAGTTCTTACCTCACAGGATAGAGCCAATGTAGTTGCTGCAGGCTACCAAGTATATCCATTGAAGTTTTTTTTGGGGGACTAAGAAATTTAACGCCAGGTGGGCTCGTTAAATGGAGTGGATGACTTTTGTCATCCACTGATGATACTTGGAACTGGTGGTACTTGTGTAACAGGGTGCAGCCAAGAGGGGAGCCCCGCATAGGGATTTGTAATAGGGTCCAGAAGAGCTCGGAGGTAATTGGCTCCACACCACAGGGCCACACCGGCCCAGAATGCTGGCAACTGTGGCCAATTGTGAGAGGAGCCAGAAAGGGGCTGCAAAGAGGAAATTAGCGCTGGGATTTAAATGGAAGCACAGCAGCCATTGGGTGTCTCTCTTTATGGGACCACGCATCTGCTTAGGACCACGCGGCTTTGGTGTCTTGGTTGGGATGATGAGGCTTGGGTGAGAGTCAGGACCACGAGGCTTTGGAAGTGCTCCCTTTTGCCACATGGAGGGTGCTAGGAGGACTGTGTGCATTTGTAGGGAACTTTAGTTTGTGTTATTTCAAATGAATAATAAATTCCTTTCCTTTTCATGAATCTCTGGCATTTAGAGATGTCTTTCCTCTGGCGGCAGACATAACAAACCTGGGGGGTTCCTTTGGGGTAATAGTATATTGCCTCGACTGCCCTTGGCCCCCCGTTTTGTACTGTAATACTTGGGGTCCTTGATTGTCATGCCAGTTTGAACCTCATGTACGACAATCCTTCACATCTTTGGGCATTCTGCACTCCCCATCGAATAGTTCCTGAGGCCAATGGTGGGAGGTTCCTTTGAAGAAGGAATGGAGGAATAATGTCACATATCCTCGCCATAGTGTTGCAAGGTCCTTCCTTCCAGAAACTTGAAAGCTTTAGTACATGGGTTTTGAGTCTGAAAACTGGCTCAAATTCAGAAACTAGACAAGGTTTTGAAACTTTTCATTGTGGTGGCTACTCTTAGCCTTCCTTCATTTCTTCTGTTTGCATAGATTGAGAACTACCCTTAATATCTCCACCTGGCTCATAGTGACAATGTGTTCTAGTACCTAATTCCATAGTTCTCCATATTTTATATGGAAACCCTGTTGGTGCATACAACCTGTCAAGGATAAGAGTTCAATCTTTTCAACCCTCTCTGAGATTCTGCTACTTTTATGATTAAATACCTTTTTTTCTGTCCTCTGGCTTCATATTATAGGGGTCTCTTTATGTATTGTCAAGAAGTACTCTTAGGAATTGTAACAGGGTGCAGCCAAGAGGGGAACCTCAAATAGGGATCTGTAATAAGATCCAGAAGAGCCTGGAGATAATTGGCTCCACACCACAGGGCCACACCTGCCCAGAATCTGGCAGCTGTAGCCAATTGTGAGAGGAAGATTGGCACTGGGATTTAAACTGAGACGCGGCAGCCACGCGGCAGCCATTTGTAGGGGGAGAACCCTGCGCAGTCTTGTAAGAGAGAACTACACAGCTTTAGCAGAATGAAGACTCTCATGGCCCTGAGGGAGAGAACCACGCAGCCTTGACAGAGTGGAGACTCCCGCAGCCCTGAGGGAGAGAACCATGCGGCTCTGGCAGAGTGGGGACTCCCGTGGTCCGGGGAAAGAGGACCACGTGCCTTTGCCAGAGTAGGGACCCCCCGCAGCTTTAGGAGATATGGTACTCTGGACTGGGCAAAAGGGGGAAGGAAGGAAGGACTGTGTCTGTTTGTGGTGCTTTAAGGGACTTTAGGATTTTTGGTGAAGACATTAGGTCCCTACTTTAAGTTTGTATATAGCATTAAATAAACGTTTCCTTTCCTTTTCACAAATCTCTGGCATTGAGAGATGTCTTTCCTCCGGCGGTGGACATAATGGACCTGGGGGCTTCTTTCAGTAATAGTATATTGTCCCAGGCCCCCCTTGTTTGTTCTGTAACAGAATCACATTCAGTCTTTCCTATTTTCCTCCACATTATCAATTTCCCTCAAAATAGTAATCCAATTCAATTGTTAAGAAATACTGATATGTTTCTTAAAAGGCTGATACTTCCTTTCATCAGCTCATTCCCTTCCAGCACATACCAGTTGCTAACAGTAAAAGTTTAACAAATTTCAGTGCCACTACATGCCAAGAGATACCAGTATTCTGCCGGTTACCAGTAAAGGCATCCTTGTGGGCAGCTGTAGGTTGTACAGCCTGCTTCCTTGGACCACTTCTGGCGTTAACTATTGCAGACTGTGATTTCTAGCTTCTGAGAGAGAAATCTGCATGCAGGGAGCTTATTGGGTAGTGCCCTGGGAGTCAACATCTGTGACAAAGTGAAGCTTGCAGGAATGGGTAGAGGAACACCTTAGGCTAGGTTGGAGTCACAGTGGAGGGAGCTCTAGGGCTGGGGAGGACCCTAAGGCCTGTTGGGAGATGGGATGCCTTGTCCAGAGGGTTGTTATGTTGAGCAAGACACTCTCTTTATCCTAGCAGGGGTGTCCAAACTTTTGGCATCTCTGGGCCACACATTAAATACAAAAACACTAATGAAAACTGATGAGCAAAAAAAGGTTTCAAGTAAATTTAGGATTTTGTGTTGGGCCGCACTCATAGCCATCCTGGGCTAGGGGTTGGACACCTGTGTTGGGGCAATTCTTTGGGAGACAGGAAGCACCTGAGAGCTCTCAGCTTTTAAATCCCCAGTGAAGAAGGAGGGATGTTTAATCTCAAAGCACGTGCTGTGTGTGTGTGTGGGTGCGTGCATGCATGTGTGTGTACATATGTACATATGTGCTTGAGTATGTACATGCATGTGTGTTCAGGGTCAGCTGAATGCTGTGCATCCACCGCATCTGCTTTTCCTTTGGTGAGTATGTGATGATAACACCCTTGTTACTTTTCACTCTGCTGTGTTTGCTTTTGTTCTAAAAATCACCCTTTCAGGTTACATGGAGAAGAGATTGCTAATTGTAGAAAGAATTTTAAAGGAATAAAGAAGAGTCGTTCTACTTACCTGAGATTTTGCACAGCATTTCCAGGCAATGGTGTCAGTTCTCACTTGAATGAATACCAGGGTGTGGATGAGAAGCAGGTGAGAAAGATGAGTTACTCTCTAATTTTATTCAATGTCATTTAAAATATAAGTCCATAAGGTATTTGATTTGAAACTTTGTGAATCTCTATAAGATTAGAAAGTGTCTAATATAAATGTGAGTACAGATGCTTTTCCAAACCCATCTAGAAAAACTTGTTTTATTTTAGCTCTTGTCACTCGGTTCCTTTCCATTCGTATGGACTAAGCTCGGCTCAAAGTAGAATTAGGTGCTGGCAGTGAGGAGGAAGGTGAAAACTCAGAAATACCATCTTTTGTCAGCTGTTCCACATCACATGGAATTTTACCATGGCCCATCTTAAAGGCATTTGCTGTAACAGCAGGAGAATGCTATGCCCACCCACTTCAGTAAAAGGGTATTTTTCTGATGCTTGGGGCATGTAGGTGCAGGATGGCATACATGGCCTTGTCCTTAGAAATGGTGTTGTGTCATGTAGATGAAAGTGGCTGTAGACCTTATTTGAACTAGTTTTGTACTAAAAGAGGTACGAGGAAGGGTTTGTTGTTTTTTCTGCTAATGCAATTAAGTGGCGAGCTATCCAGATTCACTAAGATTCACTTGCCTTCACTCATCCTGGTGCACAACAGACCGCTTCCCAGCTTCCATGGGTGAGATCTGAGTAGGTGAACACTTGCCCTTCAGCGTGGTCCTAGTATTTGCCCCTGCGAGTCTCTTTTGGGTGCTGTTGTCAAATCAGCAAAGTTACCTCCAGCGCCAGTGGTGGTATTTTATCATGTTGCTTCCCATGGTAAATTCCAATCCTTCTCTGGCTTCGCTGTGACCACCTGTTCTCGCACACCTGTTTCAATTTATAAACCATATGCTGTAGTCACAGCTGAGAACCTCTGCAGACATGATGTGATTTCTCATAAATATTTCATAAATTCAGTTTCCCGTGCTTCAAAATAATTTGAAGGCGCTGATTTTACTAAAAACCTCACAGAGACTAACATACACTATTTATTATCAGCATTACTCAGGCAAATAAAAATGAAGTTTATAGTAAAAAAATAACCTGCAACACTATTGGAATAGTGCTACCTAGTGTTTACGTTTTTAAACAAACACAACTGTATAAAAAAATGGTAAAAAATTCAAGTTCAGTAATTGGTTTCAAATATACTTATAATTGGACGACAATTCAGGGAAACAGATGTTTTTACATTACATTTTCTACATGGAATTAGAGACACACTTCACAAAACAATAGTATATTTACCAAAAAGCAATATATGCTAACTGACATAATGATTTTATTATTTTGAGAATTTAAATTAAGTAAATTTTTATAGATCACACTTTTCAAGAAACAGGAATCTAAAATTAAACTTAAATAATTATGAAGATTGCTTGGCTTAAAAACAACAGATGAGAGGTACAGCTGTTGAATTTCAGGTTTGGGTTGACTCAAGAATAAAATAATTGGGGCCAGAACTCTGCTTTTTTATGTCTACTTCTCAGCTTTGTTTCTACAGGATAGTTCCTTTTTATTTTGGGAATGGATGCTATTATTTCCTCAGACTTCATTCTTTCCTATATAAGTCAAGTGCAAAAGAGTTTCTTTATAGTAGCACCATAAAACAAACAAACAATAATAAATCCCAAGACAATAACAAAGAATTCTCTGCAGATGTCTCCAGAAGACTTCATAAACATTTTCTCTCACCTCACTTAGCACAACAGATGTAATATACACATAACAATATATGTTTTTAAATAAAAGAACAAATATTTGAATGGAAGAATGAAGATTGAAGAGGTACATAAGAGGGTCACTCACATCTCTGAAATTTTTGCCAGGATTTTTAAATAATGACAAGATGTGTTATCCAACTTATATTCTGATATTGTTCTGTTATGAATTTAAAAAGTTTTAATCTTATGATTTCATACAAATACAGTTGTACTGGGTTGAATATTATCCCCCCTCTCCCACCAAATTTATGTCTACTCAGAATCTCAGAATCTGATGTTATTTTAAAAAAGGCTCTTTGTAGATCTAATTAAGTTAAGATGTGGTCAAACACAGTTAGCATGGGCTTTAGTCCAATATTGGGAAGAGGGCAAGTTGGACACAGAGACATGCGCAGATGGAAGATGATGTGAAGAAACACAGAGAGAAGGCCACTTCTTCACACACAAGTGCGCTGTGATCATCCTAGGAGTAGACGTATACACAGTTTTTGATAAATTGTTTGATTTTGTTTTGGTTTACCAAAACATTTTATAAATGCAGTAGGAGGATTTAATTTTTTAATGCAAAAATTTTGTTTGCATCATGAATCATAGTGGCTAAAAAATAACTCTTCTATTCCTAGAAATAAGCCTTGATCTTATTTTGGTTCTGATCCTTTGGAATCTTTTTCTTTCATATTTCCATATTTATTTTCTAAGTATTTTAGGAAGAAGTTTAAATATGAAGCTCTAGGGCTTAGTAAATATCATAATAGATATTTGTTGGTAGAAGGAAAGTTTATTTTCATTGTTTGACACATATGTCATCACAAAATGCTAAGAGAAATCACACTATTGAGTTTTATTTGGACAACAAAGATTTTTGTCAGAGTTGAAAATTTTATCACCAAGAACAGCATGTCAGTAGGTTATGTGTCTTGTTACACACTGTACAAGTCGATAACAAAAAGTCAACTAAAATTTTAGTGAATTTTTAAAATTTTTATTTTTCAATTACTGTTGATATTCAATACTATTTTATATTAGCTTCAGGTGTACAGAATTGTGGTTAGGCATTTATATCATTCATGAAGTAATCCCCCGATCAGTCCAGTACCCACCTGGCACCATAGTTATTACAATATTATTGACTAAATTCCCTATCCTGTATTTTACATCCCTGTGACTGTTTTGTAACTGCCAACTTGTACTTCTTAATCCCTTCACCTTTTTCATTTAGCCCCTCGACCCCGCTCCCATCTGGCAACTATCAGTGTGTTCCCTGTATCTATGAGTCTGGTTATATTTTGTTTGTTCTTTTATTTTGTTTTAGATTCCTTATATAAGTGAAATTTATAAGTATTTGTCTCTCTATGTCTGACTTACTTCACTTAGCATGATGCCCTCTAGGTCCATCCATGTAGCCAAATGGTAAGATTTCATTCTTTTCATGGCCGAGTCATATTCCATCGTGTACATGTACCACATCTTTGTCCAGTTGTCTATTGATGCTTCCATGGCTCCTTGGCTGTTGTAAATAATGCTGCAATGAACATAGGGGTGCATAAATCTTTTAAAGTTAGTGTTTTGAGTTTCTTTGGATAAATGCCCAGAAGTGGAATTGCTGGTTCATAAAACAGTTCCATTTTTAATTTTTTGAGAAACTTGTACACTGTTTTCCACAGTGGCTGCACCAGTTTGCAATTTTTAAAGGCCAAATGCAGGTTTGTGTTAACTTGGAATAGCAGAAGAGGAGCTCATAATCACTGTCAGGCTTACCCCATAAACTTTCACCTGGAAACCACATCAAATATTGGGAATGGAGGAGACAGAGCCCTCCTCTGTGGAGCAGGCATGAACGATGTGACTGTGCTTGAGGAAGGAGGGAGACTGGTAAAGAGCCCCACCTACATCTCAGTCCCTTTCTTCTGCAAAGTAAAAGCCACTGGCCACTTTGGGGTGGGGGCGGGCAGGCCGGCTGGGGGTGCTGCTGCACATGCTCCAACCCATACTGCTTAGGCAAAGATCCATTGTTTCTTGGGGAAGGTTAGAAACCAAGTCCATCTGCCTATGGTCACCTGCTTCTGGAAGAGGGATTAAAAAAAATCCCTAATGTAAGACAAAAAATTCACTACTATTCGGGAATGGATAGAAGCAAAAACTGTCTAAATTTGAGCAAGTCAGGGAAGTGGCTAATTCCTACAATGATACAGCGTAGAAGAGTGTGTGTGTGTGTGTGTGTGTGTGTGTGTGTGTGTGTTAAAAGAAGAAATGCAATGGCTTTTACTCACTGATAGCATGATTTCTATGCAGGAAATCCCAAAGAATTTATAAATAAGTGATTTCATCAAGCTCTCAGGATATAAAGTCAACATATGGAAATTGATTATGTGCCTGTATACTATCAGAAATAAAGAGGTAGAAATTGAAATGTAAAAAAATCAGTGTCAATTGTTTACAGCAGCATCAAAGTCATGACATATTTGGGGATATTTCTAACTCAATGCATGTAAAAATTACATGCTAAAACCTAGGATATATTGGCAATGGTTATCTAAGGAGACAAGAAAATTGAATAAATATGACATGCTTATGTTTCAAAATTTTCAATATTGTTATGATACTAATCCTTTTGAAATGGGTCTGCCTACTAAAAACAGTTCCAATACAAATTCCAGTAGATTTTTTTTCTTGTAGAAGTTGAAAAACTGATTCTGAAATTCATACAGTAATGCAAAAACACCTAAAATAATGAAGCAATTTTGAAAACTATGAGCACAGAGGGCATTAGTTCTTGATTTACAAGTCTTAATATAAAGATAGAATAATTAAGACAATGCATTATTGGGAAAAGGATAGACAAACAGATCTATGTAACAAAATAGAGTGTGCAGAAATAGACCCACACATAATTAATTCATTTTTTTGCCAAGTTGTCAAGATATTTCAATGATAAAAGGATAATCTTTCCAACAAATGAGCAATTGGATATCATCAGTAAAAAAATGAACTTCAACGCATGAAAAATTAACTTAAATTGGACTGTCGATGTAAAATGTAAAACCTAACACCATAAAGCTTCTCAAAGTATAGGAGAAAGATTTGTGTGACCTTAATCTAAGCGAGGATTTCACATAAAATCATAAACTATGCAGTCATACATTATAA
Source organism: Phyllostomus discolor (assembly GCF_004126475.2). Lineage (NCBI taxonomy): Eukaryota > Metazoa > Chordata > Mammalia > Chiroptera > Phyllostomidae > Phyllostomus > Phyllostomus discolor. The sequence continues at coordinate 16,087,258 of NC_040903.2, forward strand.
AAGACAACTGAGAAAATACATTTCTATTAAGTCACCCAGACTGGTATTTTGTTATGGCAGCCCTAGGAAACTAATATAGCTCTCATCTATTAAGATGGTTAATATTTTAAAGACAATGACAAACCAACGTTTTATGAGGATATAAAACTACTAGGATTCATATACAGTCCTCTGTTTGTATCATCAGAAGACTAGTTCAGGATCCCCCCCACCACCCACTAAAATCCAAGGATGCTTACATCCCTTATGTAAAAGGGTATAGTTTTTGCATATAACCCACTCATGTCCTTTAAATCATCTTTAGGTTACTAATAACACCTACTACACATACACATGCTATGTGAATAGTTGTTATACTGTCTTTAGGGAACAATGACAAGAAAAAAGTCTGTACATGTTCAGTACAGATGCAACGCTCATAGGCCTAACTACATAGGACATGTCAGCAACAATGTAACTTTTTTGGAATATTTTCGCTCTGAGGTTGGTTGAATTTATGAGCAGGGAGACTTTGCACACTGAGGACTGAGTGTACATTGCTGGTAGGAAGACAGCATGGTACAACCACACTGGAAACCAGTTTTTCAGTCTCTTATAATGTTAAATGTACACTTTAAGGCTCAACAATCCCATTTCTAGGTATTTGCTTAAAGGAAATAAAAAATCTGACTACACAAAGACCCATACTTAAATTTTTATTGCAGCTGTTTTTATAATGGTCCAACACCAGAAGTAATTTCAATGTCTATGGACTTGTGAACAGGTAAAACCGTGGAGCATCCCTGTTAAGGAATATGGTTGAGCAGTCAAGGGTGTGAACTACTGATGCATGCAAGAACATAAAATGATCTTAAAAGTATTATATCAAGCGAAAGAAACCTGACAGGAAACACTGCATACCGTGCGCCCTGACTAGTGTGGCTCAGTGGGTTGGGCGTCGTCCCACACACTGAAAGGTGGCCGGTTTGATTCCGATCAGGACACACGCCTGGGTTGTGGGCCAGGTGCCCAGCAGGGGGTGTGTGAGAGGCAATGTTTCTCTTGCACATTTATGCTTTCTCTCCTTCTCTTTCTCCCTCCCTTCACCTCTCTCCAAAAATACATGAGTATTTTTAAAAGACTACATACTGAATTATCTTATTTGTATGACAGTCTTGAAATGCAAAACTAGAGATAGAAACAGAATAGGTGTTTTCAGTGTTTGGGTCGGGTTGAGGACATGGATTACAAAGAGATACAAGGGGAATTTTGTGTGTGTATTGGAAATATTCTGCGTCTTGATTGTGGTGATTATGATGATACTTTTTAACACTCCTAAAACTGTACATCAGAAAGAGTGATTTTTTGCTATATGCTAAATTATACCTCGGTAAACTTGATATTTTTGAAAAGAAAAACAAAATGTAGGAAATGAAATATTCTAAAGAAAGTCTAAGGACTGCAATACATTGAATAAAACAATAGCTTAATGACTAACACAATGGTGTTATTAACTAAAATTTGTATATTTACTAAAATTCAAGTAATATGTATTAAATGTGTAATGTGAGCTAAGCCTTCCATTAGAAACCTCATAGAATAGAGACAAAATGTAAATTAGCTAGAGCCCTTGCCTTATAACTATCTATTGAGAGAACCATTTAGGAATATAAATAGCTGTAGGAACAGATGCCATGTTTGAATTAATCTCTAAGAGCTATACTATCACTAAGGATAGAGCAACTAATTTTGATTGAAGATACTAGGAAGGGCTTAATGAGGTGACATTTGAACTGAACTCTTCAGTTTTCTGTTGTTTACCAATGTCTGGACAGCTATAAACATACATTCGCATGATGCGACATTCTAATATAGCTCCAAATGATTTTTTACACATATAAGGTGTTTAAGGATGTTAAGTGTATTTTCAACTTGCAGTGCACTTGCAATACCATTAAATCCTTTCCTTCCCAAAGGTTATATTGTTTCCATAGTTACAAATTCATGTCGAAGTGAACATCCACACTGGAATCACTCAACTCGTGCTCATAAGGCTCTGGGTTGGCATCTGAGCAGCAATAGGTGCTGCTAAGAATTACGTGAATCTGTATTTCTTTTCTAGCCTGTATCAAGCCATCTCTTGCCTTTTCTGTAAGAACATATTGAAGAGAAGTGACCCCATCCATGTTGTTACATAGACTGATGAGCAAGAAAAAACATACTTATTTTTCTCAGGTATTAGGCAGGAATAGTGGTTCATCATCCATGCCATTAGCCTTCCATTATTTCATTTATTAATTTAAAACAGAGCCTACTATGAGCTAGGCACACAGATACAGGTACACTCTTGCAGTGAGATAGGTGTTATGAACTGTGCTTTGTAGATGAAGAAATAAAACTCAGGGTGCTTATATGATTATTGTCTTTCCACAATGGAATGTTTATGATCAAAGATGCTGTATATGCTTCTCTAATTTTTGTGAGTGCTCCACTGGAGTATGGTTTCTGATTCCTGAAGATTTGTCCTTTGCTTTTAGCTGGACACCAGCCTCTTTGGACTAAGGTTTCAGGTTCAATATGAATACATTTTATAAATGCAGTTATCATAAAGCTGGGAGAAGCATTTGGCCATTAAGCTGCAACTAGCTTTTAAAAATGAGAAATAAGTTTAGGAACGAATTTTGTCTGTGACTTGCTGGTTATTAAGAGTGGTATTCTCCAGGGATCAGTGCTAGGGCTCTGCAGCCTTATTTAGCTATCTTTTAATATAAAAGCTCTGGAAGAAAGAGCACTTAATGGGATGATCAAGTTTGCAGATGAAAGGATGGCCTCCTGAGCTGAGAAGTCCCAAGCTAATGGGAATAAACTTCAGCAATTGCTCCCGAGGCTGTGGAGTGCTCAGAGCTGGGGTGGATGAATTGGAGGGCAGGCAGGCAAGCAAACGTTTTACTTCTAGTCAAAAATAATTCAGACCAAACAGATGAAATTAAGACCTTTCAAAGTGCTGTACAGAGCCAGGAAAAGATTCTTTCATTTACTGTTGGTCCAGAAGATTTCCTCTGAATAAAAGAATAGCCCTCCCTTGAGTATCCTCAGACAAGGGTTGTTGAGCAACATGTATAAAGGACCCATGGACAAAGCCAGAGGGGGCTAGGATTGAAGGTGGGAGGTACGGGTGAGTGGGGTGGGAGAGAGTAGTGGGGGGAAAGTGGAGATAATTGTACTTGAACAACAATAAAAAATGAAAATGAAAAGAAAATGAACCTGCTGCTTTGCTCTTGAATTCTGCATGCAGTTTCGATTTTTTTTTTTTTACTTCAATAAAGAGGTCTTGCTAAAGGCAAAGAAACAACCAAGAAACTAAAATGATTTTTCACTCTAGGAGTAGTTAAACAAATGCAAACATAGGATGTAGGCGCACACTTTTAGATTAAGAAAAGTATAAATACATGTGAATGCATCATCACCTTAATAAAGTTTGGTTGAATTAGGCCCAGGTTTTTAAACTTCATACATTCAAGAAAAATTTGATAGAAACACAAAGAATGTGTTCCAAGCATCTTCTGCGAGCACAGCCCATGCTGTGTGACATGGACATTCTTGCAGCTCCGACCACTCAGCCTGTTCCCACTCACCTCTTTCAGAGCTCAGGGCTGTGGAGGTTCTCATCCCTTTTGGGAGTTCAGGAAACTCAATCAACTTTCAGATGGGTTGGTTGAATTTCTTCTCATCACATAGGTTGCTAGGAATATAGCAAAGATTTAGATTTCTTTCTTCTGTTTCCAAATTCAAGTTTTGTCCTTCTGCACCATGCATTAAGTAGAGGGAAAATAAGAGTTTCCAAAAGCAAAGCAGTTTCAGTATAAGCTGGACTGTGGGCTATTGAATTAATAGAAAGAGATAGACTCCCACACAGTTTCTATTCATATTTTCATCCCTGTGTTGATAAGAAAAAGTTTCTAATCCAAAAATTAATATATTTTAAGTATTAGACACCATATATGCCTAATTAAGTACCAAAGTAATATTTATTCATCTTCTACAAAATGCTTTAATAGGTGAATTTTAAAACATCTTTACATTAATCCTACAAAGAAGGTATTTTATTAACCAAAAATCTGAGAGAGTTCTTGACTGTCATAACTTTTTCCCTATTATCTCTCAAATCTTTGTGCTTTTCACACCTTTAATGCTAATACTCTTAAGGCTCAGTCCTGAATTACCAGTACTTCCCTGTGTTTGTAACGTGGACTGCCCCTGCAGTCATGCCCCAGCCAACCTTCTTTCACATTCTGTCCAGTCATTTTTCTAAAATGAAACTTTTCCACTTACTTCAGTACCCTTTGCTTATGAAATGAAGTGAGCGTTCTTTGTTATGGACTCTTCTTCTTCTCCGCTCACTCATGTCTTAATGGAGTCAGTAAAGACAGATTACTCTTTCAATTATATTGTCTGGGAAGAAAAAGATAGTGTTTTGATTTTAGATTGTTGGGGCTTGGCCCTAACAGTTTTGAATTTCCTGTTGTATATTCAGAGTTAAGAATCAGTGGAGAAAGAGAATGAAAACAATTGGATAAATGAAGTCTTCGAGGATCCATGTGAAGGATGGAAGTGCTACTGTCGATGGGTATGTGCAGATGCAGGTAAATTTAGGTGAGATTGGGTGGGATGAAGCTAAAGCAGTGTGAAAGGGCAATGTATAGCCTTATATGGTTACGTTACAGAAAATAAAAAGTTCCAAAATTGCTGACCTAAGGTTCTGCCTGTAGAAGCTAGACAAGGAAAACAATTAAGCTTAATATAAGTAAAATAATGAAAATAAACAGAGCAGAAATTATCAGTATATATTAAAGTTAGGGAAAAATCCCAAAGCTAATTAATTATATTATAAGATCAACAACATTGCAATATCCTTTCCTAGACAATTCCAGAAAATAAGAGATGAAAGAGAAGTTAACCAATATTGAGAATGCAGGAGTGGTTATTATTATAGATCCTACAAACATGAAAGTGATAAAAAGAGTATATTGAAGAAGTTGATACAATCAAATATGGACCTTAGACAAAATGGCTAAATTTCCTGTAAAATAAATTACCACAATTGAAAAAGGAAACAGAAATTGAAAAAGGAAACAGAAAATGTGAATAGCTTTATATCTATTAACTAAATTGAACTTGTAATCAAAAACTTCCCACAAATAAAAACTCCCAAACCAGATGGCTTCACACATGTGTTCACTCAAACATCAAGAAAACTCAATGCTAAATTTATAAAACCTTTAAAAATAATCAGAAGAGAAACACTGCACGGATCATTTCAGGAGGGCAGCATAACCCTAATACTAAATTCCTGACAGAATTAAAAATTGGAAAATTAAAAACCATCATCCCTAATGAACGTAGATGCAAAATCTTTAACAAAACACCAGCAAATAAAATGCAACTATATGTGAAAAGGATGAACACTCTGTTTCATTAGAGCTTATCTCAGTAGTGCCAGGTTGAAAACCAACTGATATAATTTACTGTATTATCATAAAAGTTTAAAAACATACGGTATATTTAATAAAAGCAGAAAGAAGCTGACAGAATTCAACATCAATGATGATTTAACACTCAGCAAACTAAGCAGGGAACCTCATTAATCTGATGATGGGCATCTTTGTCAAACTTACAGCTCGTGTATTGAATACTGAAAGACTGAACTCTTTGCCCCTGAGATTGGGAACAAGGCAAGGATGTTTGCTATTACCATTTCTATTTAACATTGTACTGGATGTTCTTAGTACTACAATGAGGAACACAAAGGAAAATTTGTAAAATAGTCAAGAGGGAAGTAAAAATTCTTCCTTTTGGCATATGATGTATTAGTTTACACAGAAAATCCTACTGCACTTACTTACCGAACACTAGACTGTGACAAGGCCACAAAATATAAGATTAATAGACAATATCCATTAAACTTTTGTATACTCTCACCACACATTTAGAAATTAAAATTTTAAAAATTCCACTTTAAATAATTCTGATATTTCATAACTATTTAGGAATAAATCTAAAAATATGTACAAGGCAATACACTGAAAAATAAAAGAATTGCTGGAAGATAAAAAGACAAAAATAAATGCAGAGATATATCGTGTTCTTGGAAGAATGAAACACACACACAAAAACCCCAGCAGCTATTGCTGTGCATGATGGGCATATTCCTTCCAAAGGAACTGATTATTACTGGGAGTCAGTTTTTCGATTGTTAACACAGCAGCTGGGAGACTAGTTAGAAGGAATACAACCCTAAGTCCCACAGATAGGCAAGGCATTGCTTACTGGTCATGGAGGGAAAAACAATGTGTCTTTGTGAGATTCGGAGGTTATGTCCCTCGAATACCTAATCTAAAGATATGATCAAAGATAAAACATCGACTGTATGGCAACATAAATGATTTCAAAATAAAGAAATGTTAAAGAGTAGGGGAAAGAGTTATGAGAAATAAGCCTTGGTATGAATTTGATGCTAACCCAATATTAGAATCTATCTCCTTGAAATAAATGTACCAGCAAATAAAGGCAGATGAACAAGAATATTCATAGTGCAATAGTAAAAACTGACACAGTGAATTTCCATTAGTAAGAGACGGTTGTAAAGCTTGTGGCACATCCATACCATGAAATTTTATGAAACAATTACTAAAAGAATTAGATCTATAAGACACAATGGGGAAGGATTTGTACTATGTCTTATACATACTCATCTGGGAACATCAAAAGCAAATGTAGTCCAGGGTGCATAATGTATCACAACAACTGGGCAATGTTCAGTCAAGTTGAAAGTGTGTAGACAATATAAAAAAACAATTTAACTATGTATATAACTTTAAGAATATTTTTGGGTGTTTTTACAGTGCAACATGGGTAAATGTGTTTATTGCTGCATCTTATTTTGCAAAGTGAAAAATTATAAACTATTTAATAGAGTATGAATGAACTACAGTATATGCGTAGGAAGAAGTAATATATGGAAGTTAAAATGAATGAAATGCATCAAATATTTCAAGTATAGGTAAATCTCAAGCAGTAATTTTGAGTGCAAAAGTAAGTTTAACAATGCTGCTCCTGTAATATTTATATTAACAATAAGATCATACAAATAATATGTTGTTTTATGTATGATATAGGGGCTACGTTACAAGATACTGATCATATGTGAAGATACACACTATGTGATAACACTTGCCTTGGGGACAGAAGGGCAATAGGATGAGGGAAAGAAAAGTAAAAACCTTCAACTAAAGTGTGGTTTATTTTCTTCAAAAACATTTGAAGCAAATGTAATACAGTAATGTTTTAAAAATTCTGGATGATAGTCAAAAGGGTATTTTTTATATTATTCTTTACTTGCCTGTAGATAAGATAAAGTGAGAAACATTGAATTCTAGTCCTTTATGCTGCTATAGTTATGAAAATAAAAACGAATCCAAGAAAAGTTTGATGTTAAGAACAAATATGTATTGGATGCATGCCGTGTTCCATGGCATATAAAATGTAATAGCTCGGTTAATCCTCAGAATAACCTTATGTGCTGGATAATGTTTTTGTTACAATTTTATAGGTTAAAAGAACTGCACTATAAAGATACGGATCTAGTTAGTGGTAGAATTGGAATTAGAAGTAAGAGGCTGTGACTTTGGGATCTGGGTGCTTAACTCTTATGTGAGATTCATTCTTGAACTTTAAGTCCAGTTTTTTTCCCTGAAAAGTAAATTTGAAATATTTATTGTGCCAGTGGGAAAACATGAAATAAATGGACTGGCAGAATGTGGGCCCTGTTTGCCAGGGTTTGGCTTTCCTAAGGATGCTCATATGGGGCTGAGAGTGTGGGAAATTGGCAATTAATCCAGAGAGAACGCGATGTTAAAGGATTACTGGAATTCAGACAGTTGCTTTGTTGGAAGATTGCTAGTTATCATTTACTCTGGTGATTTACAATCATTTACAATGATTATCATTTTCAATCTCTGTTAGAAGACCGCTTGCTATTATCCACTCAGGCATTGTATAGCAAACAAGACCAAGGAAATACAGTGAGCTCAATTATGTTACCCAGCTGAGTTCTTTCAGTGGGTACTGGGGGCTGGGAGGGATGAGAACAATCTCTTTTCATGCTTGCTTTGCTTTCAATGTAAGAAATATTACATTAGTAAGAAATGATTCTAGCCAGTCCTATTCCCACAAAGAGAAGGAATATCCACTTCTCAGGACACTAGAAGAAAGGAAAGAATATTTATAACTTCCTTGCTTCCACTCCCATGGGAAGGCTAAATTAATCCTTTAAAGAAAGATTGGTTTATTTAATTATTTTGTGCATCACGTGGTGAAAAAGAAGGTAGACTTCATTACTTTTGTACTACATTTTGTAAATTACAGTTTTAGGCAAATGAAGATATTTAAAGCTTTTTAGTTAGAAAATTGTAAGGATTGTTTTCTTAATGTTAAAAGTCAAACAGCTAATAATTTTTGATAAGGTTTTAAAATACACAGGGTGATGGTCATCAGCATTATTCTTAAAATCTGGTATTTGTTCAATGACTGAAACTGTACACGACTCACTGCCACATAATCTTTATTATACTTCTTCCAAGGAGCATACTGAAACCCCACGGAATAAGCTTTTGAAGGTACTGTGAATCATGAGGACAATTAGCAAACTCTGGTAAAGAGATAGTGTTTGATGTTCATCCAGACCTGCCCCCTGGGTGGTTTGATTGTCCAGTGAGGGAGAGTCAGGTTAATGGACCTGCTCACTGATTCGGAACCTTAGGGGTCAGGTCAGGAAGAGAAAACAGAAAAAGAAGGAGGCAAAGGGTAAAATATAATTAAAATCTTCAGGAAAGCTTAAAACTGAGAGAAACTCTGGTACATTCTCTTCATTGGGACCTCCACTGTATCTCTCTCATCTCAGTTAAAAGTGTAGTAACTTCCACAGTTCCTCATATTTGTTTTTATAACCCATATAGACCAAGTCATTTCAGTTCGGGAACCGTATCAGACACTTCCTAGTTTCTCCACCTACAATTGAGCAAAAGGTATTTTTTTTCTTGATATAAGTTCAATAGATATTTGTTGCAATGAAGAAAATACCAGCCTAAGCTCCTTTAACTAAGGTAAATATGAAATCATTGCCTCCAAGCTACTCCTATCCCACACGGTCACAAACACAAAGTAGAACCTGTGTCACAGGAGCACAGGGCCTCACTGCCAACACCGGCCTTCTCAGCCACAGCATCTTCCTTCTGCATGGAAGTCACAGAGGGCAAACCATGTCTCGCTAGGCTTATTATGAGTACACATTGTTAGCATCTAGTGTGAAAAAGAAGACTGAATATCACAAAATAGCAGCCCTTACTACAACTGGAAGTTTTTTTTTTTAATTATAATTTGGGTCTGCTAAGTATAACGATACCACATTATTGTTAAATTTGAAATAGACACAGAACTGAGAACTCTGTTGGAACCTACAGACTACAGGAGATGACAGGAGACTACAGGCTAGCAATGCCCACTAGATCTTTGTGTGATGACGCGAGTGTCCTGTGTCTGTGCTGTGTCACATGGGAGCCATTACCCACCTCAGCCATTACTGCTGAGCCCCTGAAATGTAGCTAGTATGACACAGGAACTGAATTTTTAGTTTTATTAGCCACATGAAGTGGGACCGTTTTGCAATTCAAACTCCAGACTCTAAGTTACTTTGCTTCCCTAACCCCTGGGGACAAACTTTATGCCATATTTGATGGAAGCAATAGACAGAAAATATTTAAAGGTTAGGTATTCAGAGTCTACAGAATGTATCAGAGACCAGAACTTATAATAATAACTAACATTAGCTAAAATGCTTTCTATGTGCCAGACAATGATGAAAACATTAGCTCATTTATATCTTGAATTAACCCTTTGAAAGTCATGCTATCGTTACACCCATTTTATTGGTGAGGACATTGGTATACAGAGAAGGTAAGTAACTTGCTCAGGGCCACCCAGATAATAATTTTTGGGGTTTGGATCAGATAATCTTGCTCAAAACAGAGTTTCCAAGTATAGCTTTCATCTTCCTTGGGGTATGTACCAGATCTAAGATGCAGTTAATTTAAGATGCTCTGTTATTTGATCCATCTCAAAGGAAAGAAAAACAAGCAAACATATTGCCAATTAACTGACAGGCCACTAACCACAAAATGCAATCAGAAACATTATCACATGGGGAAAAATATGTGGCTTAGTGTGGAGGAAACATTTTAGCATCGTTGGTAAGATTCAGGTCTTTTTAGCTAAAAGTAATAATGTAGTTTAGAGTAGAATACGCAAAGCGTGGATTGCTGTTGCAGCCTGGAGGTAAGAGATTAGATCGGTAAGATGATTGGATTTTAATACAGTTCTTTCAGGGGCTACACCTCGTAGCAGGAAATAAGGACGGGAGAGGATACATTAAAAGTTGATTTTTGTCAACCCTGATTATTCACCATTTAATCCATGCGAACACCAAACTCTCCATACTTAGCAAAGGTAAAAGCAAAATACAGATAGATACCTCACCTGCATTTTCCAGGATAAACCAGGACTATATTCTCCTTGATTTTGATAGGACAACACTCCAGTCTATTTCTACCTTTTCACAGACTTACGGAAAACAAGGAGTGGAACCAACATTAGGCAAGACTGGGTGGCGGTGAGTACTCCACTGGGGCTTCTAAAAACTAAAATATCTTGTAAGGGGGAATGGTTGGAAATGTTTCTTAAATTGAATATATTTTCAAAGTGTCCTCTTCATGATACCTAGATATGTTACCCGACAAGCCTGCCTGCTTTCCTAGACAGATGTGTATCTTATCGTAAGTCCCAACTGGTCTCTCTGTGAGAATGACGTCATGGTGCTGTGAGCATGTATTTTCACACACAACATACTTTTTATGCCATCATCTCATCTTACATCTTTAGTTTCCAGAAAACTCCGACAACATATCAGAAAATGAGTTTTATTTAACAAACAAAGAGTTATGCAACCATGACACTTAATGAGTATTGGGCAAAGAGAAGAAACATTAGTACTCTTAGATGGCTATCACACTGCCTAAATATTTTCTTCGCTCCAGTTTCTCTCTAAAAATTACCACTAGAATAGCTAACTTGGCACAATATATATATGCTGCTGGACCTTGTGAGAGTCCTCCCTTCCTTCTAGAATGAGGGGCTCTCTCCGGTGGGGTTGCTGAGCTGGTGAGATGTAGGTCTAGAGCTTTGACTCCCTCATGGGTATATTCTGCACGAGAATGAAACCATCACAAAGAAAATAGAACGAAGAAGAGTGGAAATAAGAGTTTTGGTAGCCACCTGCACCTAGAAGTATATAGACTTTTCAATGACATAGCCAATAATTCCCTCCTGTCTCTAAGATGAAATAAATACTAAGTGAATAACTAGTTGAATGGGAAGTTAGCCCTTTCAGTGCTGCTATCCTGAAACAGAATACTTCAAGTGTTATGAAGTGACTGTTCTGTGCCAGCATCTTTTTTTTGTCCAAAATATGGAGGATTTTTTTTATTGGTCCCAATATTGAAGCCTTTAATATGTCTCAGTTACTACTCAGTACTTGGTTATACTTGTAAAAGTTATTTCCTTGCTAGGTTTTGGTAGAGTAGCTATGTATGGAAGTGTAAGTATCACACAAATATACCAAAGCATGTTTCATATCATTTACACGTCTGTCTTGTCGAAGAGTACTGCGGCTAATCTCATGTTGCCAGTAATTCACGTTCTTTTCCAAACATTGTGACAAGTACTAATTTTTGAGAACTAAAAAGGAGTCCATGTTTCTAATAAATAGTTTTGACTCTGTGGGTTTAAAGAATACAAGGGTATTTGTGAATTCTAACCTACTAACTAGCCTAACTAACTAGGAGATACATGTACACTGGAAATTGTGGCAGGAGGGAGTAAATCCTTGAATTCCAGCACAATCTTGAGATTACCACCTACAAAAGTAGGCAACTTGAATAATTTGCCTAATCTTTCTGAGTCGTGTTTTTTTTTTTAAAACAAGCATGTAAGGTTATATTGAGATTTCTTCCAGCTCATATAATTATAGAATGTGGAATGATATCTTTAAGAGGTCATCTGTGAAAATCCTCTGCTTCTGAATAAAATTACAAGGAATCTCACATCCCGCTTTATTTTATTTGTCTTAACTCTGACTAATAACGTATTCCATCTTCGCTGTATGAGATCATATTTCTAGTGTTGCTAGAATATTTTCTGTGAACCAGTGCTAACACATTTTTTACTTGGTATTAATATCTGTTGGTAGTCTGGTTTATGGAATTAAACTAAATAATAATAGAAATAGGATTTAGAAAAAGCTCTATGTGTAACTAATCTCTGAGACGTTCTGTTCCCAACATGAATGTATTTTATCTCTGAAAGACGAAGGATAATACTTACCTTAATTAGGTATTATTAAGGTAAATTAGGTATTTTTAGATAATACCCATCTAACTATGTCTCAGGTACTGTGAAAAATTCATTACATGAATCATCTCATTTAATTTCCATTCTCATTTATAATATATTACTTAATGGATGAAAACATGAAACTAGTTAGTGGTTGCATCAGAATTCAATATTTTGCCTGTTTGCCCACGTTTAAACTTAAGTTTCCAAACCAAAATTAGGTCCTATTAAAAAACATTTTTCTTAGTCTCATAATTTATGTACGTTTAAAGGCTATGTTTTTTTCATTTTATTTATAATTCCAGAGGAAATCACAGAATTGGGGAACACACACTTTCAAATAATTTAGAATTTTAATAGGATCTTTCCTTTTGGAGAGCTCTGCAATGCTTCTTTCTTATAGTGCTACCATGATTTATTAAGGACGGGTTTGATTATGTCATGGTAAAGAGCAACCTCAAAGGTCTCGATGTGACACAGCCCATGCTCATCTCCCATGTGAAGTTCACTTTCAGTCTGAGCTACTCTGCAGGGCAAACTACGACCAGGTCGTGCAGACGGAAGCCACCATCCTGCAGCTGTGCCTCCTTCCTGGCTCCTCTTGGTCATTGCAGTAGGAGAAACTAAACTGCTAGCAGTTGAATTCTTTAGTCTAGAAATAACAAACATCACTTAAAAAAACTCATTGGCCACAGCTCTAAAAGGGGGTTTTGCAAACAGAATCTCCCCCGTGTCTAGAGAAGTGGAAACTAGATATGGGGAATGCTAGCAATGTCTTCCAAAACCATTGTCCACACAGGATTTCTAAAGTCACACTGCGTGGCTGCTAGCGGGCTGCCAGAGATCGAAGGAATAGGAAGGATCGTGCGTGAGAAATTGATTTGCCCCAGGACTAGGAGTGGCACTTCAGCCTGAATTCAATCATAACAAGCTTCAAGGGAGGCCCGGAAGTGTAATGTAAATATGTGGTGGGAAGAAAAGGAAATAGGTTTGGAAATGGGCTAGAGGTTTCTGGTGCCGGGATTGGCTAGTATTTTTCCCTCTCCTGGGTCATTCACCTTTTTTTAATGGCTGTATAATTGACATAAAACATTATATGAATTGCAGGCAAACAAAATATGATATAATATTTATGTGTTGAAAATGATTAGCACAATTAGTCTAGTTAACATCTGTCAGTATACATAGTTTTAGTTTTTTCTGTGATGAGGATTTTTAAGATCTCTAAGCAACCTTCAAATATATAATACAATATTACCACTATGTATCCCCACTACTGATACATTTTATAACTGGAAGTTTGTATCTAAATCTTAATTTTAGTGCATTTTTCTCTTCAAGTCAGTGCAAATATATAGTTCAGATATCTTCCCCATAGTCCAACTCATACATCATATTGGATATTTTAAAATTAGGTCCAAAACTGAATACTTGATTGCTCTTCCCATATTCACATACTCCACCTAAGGCCCAGATCATATCCAATAAACTCAGTCTCTTAGATCTGCCTTCAAATGATATCCAGAACCAGAGTAATTCTCATCTCTTTCACTGCTGGTACCCAGTCTGAGGCACTGTCACTTACTGGGATGATTACAAAAACTTCAGAAGTTGTCGAACTGTGCCTACTCTTGCCTCCACATCCAGTTCTCATCACAGAAGCAAGAACAGTCTATATAAAGCAGGAGCTGGGTTTTGCCATCCTGCATTTTCAGACAGGCTGGTGACATCCCTTTTCATGAATTGCTCCATGTCCCTCAGGCAATAAAGACATCTGTTTTCGAGGGGGATGATTAAAATGTGCTCACTCTCAGTCAAGATTTGTAGACCCAATCTGATCATTCTGTGTTTTTTTTTTTCCTGTGACGTTTTGCGTTTCCTACTTTTACTGCCAGCATAGTTGACATTGATTATAGAGAATTGAACTTTTTTCCCTTCTTTGTGACATTGGGAATTAGCTGCTCTATATTCTCTGATAGGAATATTGTAAATTATAAGGCATGTAATAATTCTTAAGGTATTGGACAAGCCAGAAATCCCGAGAAACATTTCATGTTCTTGTTTCCACCTGTGTTGTAATTTACGTAAGGCGTATAATGACAAAGCCTTTCAGTGCTATGTTTTCCTAATGGCAGGCTATGAAATTCATCATATGTCTGTCATAGGATGTAGATGTCACAGGGAAAGTAGCTATGAGTGTGTCTTGTATCTCCTGTCATTACACTTATGTACATACAAAAACATAAATGCACGTGTGCGCACATGTAAAATCTTTCACTTTTGATTTATATTTCCAACTCTTTTGTTGTGATATTCCTACTGCTTATATTTCCTGTGATGTACATTATATCTTATTTTAACATCCACTAGTATTATTTCACCATTTTCCTTATAAATGATTTTAATCATGTAGTAAGAAATTTATGTGTACATTTTGCTGTATTTTTGCCTTTTTAATTTAATTTTCCCTTTTCTTACATCAGAGTGAAGTTTCAAGGACCATAAGGCTCTATTACAATGTTGGAGAGATCGAATACAATTCTCCACGAATATCAAATAGTGTTTACTTTTATTTTTTAAACTTCTAAAGCTGCCAATATATTTTTATATTTGCCAATTTTTATTTAGTATTTGCTACCTCACATCAAGTATGATTGATTATTTTCCACTTAATTTATATATTTTTTCCTTAAAAGTTAAAGTAAGCCTTGTACATGATTTAAAAAAGAAACCATACAGTATGTGAGGCATTATATCAAAGAATATTATGTCATTTTCCCCAATCTGGAAAATAGATACAGGTAGGGCAAAAATCAATTTTAGTCATCATATTCTTGAGAAGCCAGTAAGGAACACTTTTTCTATTTGTGGAGCAATTTTCTTTTTACATGTATAGAACTGTGTTGAAGCATATGTAGTATATGTGAGAAGACTGTATTTTTGACAAAGCTTTTAGAGTTGCGTGCAAATCACAGTTATTTTCAGTTAATGCAGTCATATAGATTTGTAGA
The DNA here is from genome assembly GCF_004126475.2 of Phyllostomus discolor. Lineage (NCBI taxonomy): Eukaryota > Metazoa > Chordata > Mammalia > Chiroptera > Phyllostomidae > Phyllostomus > Phyllostomus discolor. The sequence goes on from NC_040903.2 coordinate 16,102,749, forward strand.
GTGTTTACTAAGAACAACACTTTGCGTGGAGCCTTGTTAAAGGATAACATGATGACTGGGACTTGGAGTTTGCTTTCTGTGGGTTCGTAGTCTGGAAAGGAAACAACAGAGGCAGTGAAATCCGTACGTGGACTCTCGCTCCATTCACCTCTTTCCACCAGCTGATATCTTTTGTTTGTTCCCACATTGTCTGTTCCTGCTGATGCCCTGCATTATGTTATTATTAGTCGTTTTGGTGTCCTCCACAAAACTTAACAACCTAAAGGTAGGGGTTGTATTTTAATATATATAATATTGTCCGGTCATGCCTTGAATACTCAATAAATGTCTGTGGAGTCAATGAATGGTGCCTGTTCGAAAGGTATGTGTTTTTTAAAGAAGATTTTGATAATGTACAATGATATTCTGAATAACAGAACAATCAAGGCTCACATTGGTATAAACAGAAGTCAGAAGATAAAACATTTCTTTCTTCCATTTCATAAAATGTTTATATTTTTCATTCATTGAGTATTATTGGTAAGTAATGCTAATCCACCTTCTCTACGGAGAATTTTCTCTGAGGGGTCTCTTTCTTCATCTCTGTTTGTTTCTTTTTCCTTTGGGATAGTTTAGTGGTCAGCTGGAGCAATGTGTACATTCAAACCTTTCTCCTCGTCAACCACTGAGGGTAATACATGGCTACTCGAAAAGTCCATAAATGTAGTTCCCTCATTTATTATGGTCTTTATAAAACAAGTTCATGGGAACACAGCTTTCTAATCCAGTTTAATCTAAGTAATTTAGTTGGTGCGCTAAGATCCCTGTATATTAATTGATAAATAGATAAATTTATATCTAAGCTTTTTGTGTAGGACCGACAAGGAGTTTTGATGAATCGGTGTGTTTGTGAACAGAGTCCATGGAAAGTCTCTAGGTATGCAGGTGTGTTTTCCTATGTTAGTGATGTTCAGACGGATGTTCAGCGTGAAGAGTTAGCCAAGTGACATTCTACTGTGATAGTAGCCTTCAAACCAGTTTAAACTTTGTATAATGATAAATATTTACAACTCCAAGTCCACTATGAACTATATTTACTAAAAGCTGATATGATGAGATGCTGGGCTTTCATGTCATAAAACTTTATTTGGCACCTATGATAGGCATAAAACTAGGTAGAAACTTGGTTTTACTTCTGCAGGTGTCAACTCACATCTGTCAGCATGTTGCAGCAAAATGACTGTCACTGGGTATGGGTAGAAAAAATGAGTTTCACTATTAATCTCTTTATCAACAGTAGAAGATCACTCCCTGCCATGCCCTCTTTGGCAGTGCAGCCCGGGGATGCATTCACATCCGGGACCAAATGAAGCCTGCAGGGCAAGAGGGGTGTGGTCGTCTGTGGCAGGGCACACCACACTCGTGCTCAGGGGCAAACATATTGAACCAGCGAATTCGATAGAGAGATTAAAAAATAATAATACCTGTGTTCTCAAATGTTTACAAATGTTATGGCTACCACCAGTTTTGTTTTGTTTTTGTTGGTTGGTTGGTTTTCCATAGTCTGTCTTTTTGAGCATTCCCCTGTCCCTGTGAGTTAAAGCGATGTGCTATTCAGCGAAGATTCGCTGTGACATTTCCGTGTCAGGCTCCCACCCTGGGCAGGGCTTGTTCTATCCGAGCAAAGCCATCCGAGCAAAGCCATCCGCTGGTCGTTTCTGAGCACACACGGCCTCAGCAAGGCCTGTTCAGTGTGTATGACAATGAGCATGCAGTACCCTGGATTTTCTCAATGATGTAAAAATCTCACATTTGCTAAGGATTTACTCTGTTCCAGATTTTATGCTAAAAATTTAGTGTCAGCTTGTATATTCAATCCTCACAACGCTGCAATGTAGGCTATGCTATTATTTACATTGCACATGCGAGGAAAATTATAAAGCATCGGGGCTACGTTACCTCATCCACTAGGACAGCCAGCAGTTTGCACTAATAACTGATGTTTGGTATATGAACTTTTTTACACATTCAACCAAAACACCTCTGTGGAGGAGACACTATTATTACCTCAAATATATTAAATTGTAAAATAATGTAATTTGCCTAATATTACTTCTAGTAAGTGGAACAGCTGGGGTGTTGGGATTTAGACATGTGCAACCCATGATTTTATTGTTCACTTGACATGGTGCTGACATTGGATAAATATGGTGTCACGGCAGAGTGTGTGAAGTGCAGTAGGGACTATTTCTTTTTTTTTTATTTTTTTTTTTATTTCAATCATTATTCAAGTACAGTTTTCTGCCCCCTACTCCTGTTCCAGCCCCTCCACCCAATCCTCCCCCCTTCCCCCCATTACCCCCCACCCTTAGTTTTTGTCCATGTGTCCTCCAAATTTGTTCCTGTAATCCCTACCCATTCCCCCCTGAAATTCCCTCTTCTCTCCCCTCTGGCCACTGTCAGACTATCCCCTATTTCAGTGTCTTTGGTTATATTTTGCTAGTTTTTTGTTTTGTTTTGTTTTGTTGTTTAGATTCCTATTGGGACTATTTCTAATGTAGCACATAACATACAAATAGATACAGTGTATGCGGGAGTTTTATCACAAAGTATTAGTACAGTTCTTAAATTTAAAGGCCAGGAAAGGTACAGGGCTGAAGAAGCATAAATGGTAGGTTCAACACAGATAGGGGGAGGTTAAGATTAGTATGGGGAATGGAAAAGCCAAAGAATGATGGATGTGAACTAGGGTGGGGGAATGATGGTGGGAGGGGGGTACAGGGTGGAGGGGAATGAAGGGGAGAAAAAAATGGGACAACTGTAATAGCATAATCAATAAAACACATTTTAAAAATAAAATAAAGGCTAGACTATAGATAAATAATAGAAATTAGTTGTAGTTCAAATTCTAAGGGAATTTTCTTCAATCGAAGTATAGGTTAGAATATACTTTTATCAGATTCTTTATAATTATTTTACTATCTCATTACATTCTAAAACATGTAGTGTGATAATTTTAAACTCAACCTAAATTTGCTTTTTAATAAAATTTGAAACTTATAATAAATGGTGGTTTGATAGACATACTACATAAATAAGACAGTGTGTTCTGATAATTTGTATGTTTATATAACAGGTATTACTATCCATAAGTTAAAGTTTGCTATGACCAAAGGTAGTAGTCCCAGAGCCATGTACACTGAGTCTAAACCAAAGGAAATGTCATAGACTTACACATTCCTCATGATGGTATGAACTGTGCTCCTTAGAGAAATCACCAGAGGGGAGGAGGGAGGGGCTAACGGGGGAAGAGGGGGGAGGGTTTTCAGGAACAACTATACAGGACACTTGGACAAAACCAAGGGGGAGGGTGGAAGCAAGGGAGGGAGGTGGGGATGGCTGGGGTGGGGGAGTGGTGGGGGGGTAAATGCAGATAACTGTAATGGAACAACAATAAAATAGGTAAAAAAAAAGTTTCCATGACCAAAAAAAACCAAGAAATCACCAGAGTAGATGTGTATTTAAGGTTTAGAAATAACATCAGTAAACAAAAAAGCAATAGCTTATGCTAACGAAATATTTTTAATGACTATGTACGACACCAATTTAGTTAAAGTCCACTCCTCAGGCACCTCACTTTCAGTCAGTTCATCATTTTGGTAGCACTGAGCAGTGTAACAGTTCTCAAATATGATCTTAAGTCACAGTGGCGGGTTTAGGAAGAAATGAAGTAGAATTACAGTTGGGTTCCTGGGAATTTTATGTATCATGATACTGAGTAGGGGAGCACCCCATGTTGACAAGCAGCGAGTGTAGGTCACACATGTGCATGTCTGGGGTATGTCATCAGAGGAGAACAAGTTTGAGAACCGCTTCTTAGTAGAAAGGTCCCTTCTCTAAAGGGTGATGTTTTTTCTGGCCTCCCATCCATCACATGCATTTATTTTAGAGAATTTATCATTTCAGGGATTACATCACATCCTAATTCTGAATTAGACTATGGGGTCCTTAATGCCTTGTAGTCTGCCCTGGTTTTTCTCACCTGTGCGATGGGGGAATTCACTCCGATGACCGAGATTCTCTGGCTAGAAGGACCTCCCATTTCTCAGTGACCCAATCAACTGCCTCAGCACCTTGCAAGCCTTCTTTATATTCCTATTCCTGCTACTCTGTGTTGTTCGTTGCCCTGAAAAAAAGGTGGGTTTGAAGTTTTCACAGAAAAATGAACTTTTGTACTGTACAGTCCAACAGCATGTTTAGTCTTAATAAATGTACCTTCTGCAAGTTTAAAAGAAAGCCATTTTTGGACATCCTCGTAGGCAACAAGGTTTAAAAGTCAGAAAAGTTCCTGATGTTTACAAAGAGCAGGATACATTCAAGGCAGTAAATGATCAGAAGCACAAGGTATTGGCCGGTCAGGTTGCAAACCTAACCAGTTTCAGCATCCACAGGCCAAGGTGCCTAATGACTAGGAACAGCCCTAATTTCAACAGACCTAATGTTAATTTCTTAACACATGCAGAATATAGATGATTACGTTTCTAGTGTAGATTTTATTTCTTGCTACACAACCACATGTCTTTTGCTCTTAGTTTTTATTAGGCAGACTCTCTGAGGCAATCAAGTTATCTTCACCCATAACATTAATTGTTTTGTAGAGCAACTTTTTGGTGGTGGGCATGGCTTCACCCAAGGGTGCCTTTGCCTGGGGCAAGGTGCCAAACAGAAATCTAAACAGAAAATCTGCCATAAGCTTTGTAAACATCAATGGCAATGTAATGAGTTTTTAAAGTAGAGCACACTACATGATGAATGGCATGCTCCCAGACTATTTATTTTTTAGATTGAATGGCGGCCTGTGCTATAGAATATGATGAGAGCTTTTAAGGACTTTGTGCCTACTGTGCTAATAATTATTTAAAAATAGCTTTGATAACCAATGTTCTCAGTTTTCAGAGAAAATAGGCACTAATATATTTTGCTATAAGGTATTATGTTATTAAATTTTATTTTATTATTTTTGAGTTTTATTTTTAAAATTTATGTCCTGTATATGGCCTCTGTCAAATCTATGGCCTTATTTTATGTGGCATAAAAATCAATACACAATTTAGAAATTGTCTTTTAATTTATTCATCAGGCTCTCATGCCTTCTGAAAGCATATTACTGTACACGGAGGGGAAGAGCAAGAGAAAATTTTTCTCGGCATTGATTCATATTTTTTCATTTCATAATTATATTCAGTCTCTTAAGAGACTAATTCAGACATGGGGAAATAAAGCTCATCACAGTATTCACAGCATAAGAGAAAAATCCTAACGAAGCTGGAATCAGAGGGTGTTTGAGGGTGAGCGCTTAAATGATTTAAAGTTTTAAAATATAGAAACTGCAATTTTCAAACATGCTAGCTTTTACAGATTTTTCACCACTTGAGCACTTTGAGCAAATGACCAATTCAGAGACTTGTAGAGTATCGAATTCCTATTATGAGCAATGAAGCCAAACTGTGTGAGCAGCGTGACTCCATACTTTTCCAGGGGTTATTTACTGGCTCATGGAGACCACCGGTTTTCAAAAGCCGGCCCTCAAGCTGGAGGCATAAGGAGCCTGTGGGTTATCATTCAAGTAATGGATTCCCAGACCCTGCTCAAAACTGACCAGCTCAAAGTCAGCAAAAGTGGGTTCTAGACATTAATATTTAAGAAGCTCTCCAGGCAACGCTGTTGCAGGTGCATTGCAGCGTGATTTTTCACAAAATCTCACATGATGTATTTCAGCCTTGTTTTCGTATGTGATAAGAGACAGCGGGGGAGGGAGAGAGGGCACACTTGCTCACTCGTAAGGGCTACACGGCACGTAGACACATGGCACAAGAGCTCCCTGCCCAGTGCAGTCTCTCAGAGCTCCGCCCCATTACTCTTCCAAACCATCATTTGTTACCTTTTGGTGAACTCATTCTGTGATCTGAAGGGACATAGATGCTCCCGAACTGTGTGAGTAACAGCATTAGAAGTTTTTAACAGTTTTTCTCTTTGTTGGGAGTAGCAAATTTCTCAGACCCCTTGACTACTCTTTGCTTGACAAAATGACACACTAAAGAAGATTGATATCAAGGTCTTTTCGATAATTGTGCAGGGAGAAGCTTCAGGAGCCATATCTTAGCTCCACCGTATTTGTCAACACTTGAGCAGAGTGATTCACAGGAAGTCATTTAAAAAAAATGGCTCTAAATTTATTTTAATACCGGTGTTGATAATAGCATTAAGCACTGTCTTAGCTTAGCGTCATGAATAGACTTTAAATCTTATGCAGTACATGACTATTAATCACAACAAAGAAGCCCTGCTGGCGTAGCTCAGTGGATTGAGCGCGGGCTGGGAACCAAAGTGTCCCAGGTTCGATTCCCAGCTAGGGTACATGCCTGGGTTGCAGGCCACGGCCCCCAGCAACCGCACATTGATGTTTCTCTCTCTCTCTCTCTATCTCCCTCCCTTCCCTCTCTAAAAATAAATAAATAAAATAAAAAAAAAATCACAGCAAAGAAATTTGGAAAAGATAAAAAGGGTAAGGGATTCAATTTATTCTGACTCTAGTATATGCACACCCAGAATCAGAGAACAGGATGATTTGTTTTAGAAGAAAAGCACAATCACAGGGCCTCAATTCTATTCTATGGAATTCCTCTCAAACTATGAATTAATTTTTTTTCTGGAGATTTTTATCCAAAATATTTGCCATTCTCCTTCTTGCACATTTAAGCTTTGCAGGCCATTATCCTAGTTGAGAAAAAGATGAAATTTAAACCAAGCTTTTGCACTAGTGGCCATTGTTTTATTTTTATAGTTCTGGATTGTAATTCATTAGGGAAAAAAATAAAATGTTTTCACTTCCAAGTGGCTTTTTTTTGTCTTTTATGTCTGTGGACTGGAATTAGCCTTCAAGATTATTTATATTTTTAGCACCACAGCTATAAATTGTACATATCTAAAAATGTATGTATCACTAAGAGTATGGTGGGCAAGTTCAAAGATTTTTTTTATTATTTCCTTTTCCCCAAGTGGATTTTGTTTTGACATAACCTATAAACATATTACTCTTTCAAAGAGCAAGCATATGTTTGACTACTGTCAGGAAACATACACCGGAAAATATGATGAAATAATTAGCCTTAAGGAACTTATAGACTATACACTGTTATTTGAATAATTCCACATATATGCTAGATGAGTCGAGCACTCGGTTAATTCCTAGGGTTATAGGACACTCTTACAAGTGGATACTCAGCCAAAAAATACCTTGCAGTAGAATATGACTTCATCTTTGCATTGGCTGTTTGCAGGATCCAAAGATCACGTGATTAGGCTTGCCCTTGACATTTGAGGAGTACAAGTAGGGCAGAGTAAAATTGAAGGTCTAAATATCTAAAGGTTGTAATTCATGTTCAAAAGCATTTGAGCAGAATTTCTTTGTTTCTCCTACTTTGAAAAAGGTATCTGTATAATAACCCGGTAATTTAGGTATGAACGTAGCCTTTTATGAGAGAAGGCACCCCTGTGATAAGAAGTGGCCAGGGGAGAGCTGGCCCTTGGGTTCTGCGGTACTATCGTCCCAGTGCTGGGTTCAGTGTGTATTACAGGGAGGTCCACAGGCGCGTCTGTGGATGCCCAAGGCCTTAGTCCAGCTTAGGAACAGCTGTGCCTCTGCTAACCTGGGGCTTAGCACTGCAGACACTGACAAGACCATATACCCATGAGGCTTAAAAAAGAACTATGTGTGTGTGTGTGTTATCTAACTAACATGAACAGATAAGAAAGGACAGAAAAAAGTTTCTTAATTTTGGTTTACTATTAGAGAAAACAGGTGAAGTAATAAAAAATTACCGACTAAATATAAACTGTCCATGACAGAAATTCATAAAATATGATGTAATTTACTTAAAACTATTTATGTGCATGTAAATATAAAGAAAAGTGTGAAAGGAAGCATTCGACATTTGGGGGGGTTATATCAGGGTTCTTAGTATTTAGGTGATTTTTTAAACCTTCTTCAATATACAAATATATTGTTTGATTGTAATATAATGAGAATAGATAATATATGTTTTCATTGTTGGAAAATACAATGCGTTCTTTAGAAGTAGACTTACTAACTGTGGATTTGAGCCAATGACTAAGCCTTTTTTTAGCCTTTGGTCCCTAATAGGTAGAATGGATGTGCTATTAAATCTTTCTCATAAAATTGTTGTGTGAGTTAGCTAAACAAGAACTTAGCACCAAATCTGGCATATGATAACCAGCAATTAAAAGTTTGCTGCCAACATCATCGCCATCATCATCATTACATTAACTAAATGACTAGAATTTAAAACCTATTTCTGATGTCAGTCTCTCCCAGAAAGACTGATCATGGCAAAGCAGTCGGTTTTCTCATTTGATTCTATTCACGTGAAATGAAGCCTGGGTTGGGAACTAGCTTTGTCATCCTGGACATGATGCTGACTCTCGGGGCCTCCATTTCTGCATAGACAAAATGCAAGAATGAGCAAAGATTAATCCCAAGGCTGTATGCATTATGATGCCAATGTAAGTCGTTCTATGTCCATGCCAAACATGGCTTCTGTAACCATACCCTGAGCAATGCATCCAGTTCAGCACTGTTTCTTCCCTGGACCCACAGGCAGCCCCTGCCTCTGCCTTGGCCTCTCATTCACCCACACTCTACACAGCAGCCCAAGCAGTACTTTGAAAACAGACACCTTATTGTGCTATGCTGGTACTTGTCCCCACCCATGCACTTGGGATACAATGAAAATGCCTTACCACTGTTCCCAGAAACTGAATCCCTGACTTTCGCAGCCATTCCGTGAATTCTCTGTCCATGGCTGTCTGTGCTCCAATTATATCAGTGGTCTCGCCCTCACCCAAATAGTCCAGGTTCTTTTCCATCTCAAAGCCTTTGAGCAACCAACTTCTTCCATCTACAACACTCTTTCCCGGATTCACTGTTCGGCCAGTTTCCTTTTACTCAGTAGATGTCATCTTACCCTCATATCCCCAGGGGGGCACCCCACCCCCAGCTGAGTTCACCCAATGACCCGCCTGCTGTGGCAGTCCCAGTCTAAGGCTGCCCCACTTGCTTGATTTTCAGTCTTCTTTAGGTTCCTACATAACAGCTTAACTGATTTCACATATTCTGTTAGCCTGTTTATTTTCACTTCTCCCCATGTAGATTTCTTAGGTGCAGGAGAGGAGGGACTGTTTTAGTCCAGATACATTTTCTGCTCCCGGTATCTAGAATGGTGACTCATGAAGGAAGGTGTTGGATACATATTTGCTGATCAGCTGAGTGCAAACAAAAGGATGGACGAATGGTTGAGTAAATAAGTGAGCAATGAACGAGTGACCGTCACTGTGTACACGTACCTACTTTGCAATTTGCTAATATTCATCACTATCGTATAACTTGGATCTTGTAGGCTGTTTTTTTTTCTTTAACATAAACACAAACTTCTAAGCTATAAGGAGGCCGAGGCAGAAAAGGGGCTGCAAGTGCACTGTGTTTCCCAGAGGGTGAACGTCAAGTCTAATAAATACCAATATGATGGGGAAGAAAGGATTGGTGACCTTACCAGGGATTTGGGATTCATCAAACATATCAAAACAATTTCAGAAGTTTGGGGCTTAATATAGCACTAGACACGTTTTGCCAGTTATTGTCAACTTTCATTTAAAAATCTATTTTAGGTCAGAAACTTTATTATGGCTTTTCCTCTGAGGTCAACGAGACTTTCCCTGGGTGATTGCAGCTAGCCGGCCCCGACTGTCCTATTGCCCACTGCCACCCCCTGTTGTTTACAGTTCTGCTGGTGGAGTTAAGTCGACATGATTTTGTCTGTGGGAAGTTCCAAAGTGTAATATTGGTGCCCTTTAAAAAAAAAACGTTCTGTCAGCTGTCAGGGCCCATTGGCTGTTTATACAGGGTGGGGCAAAACTAGGTTTAAAGTTGTGAGTATGCAAAACAGTTTCTTCTTGTATTATTATTGATCAAGTATTGTATTATTTTCCATAGGAACAACTGTAAACCTACTTTTGCCACACCCTGCATTAAGACTTTATAATGTCCTATTTTTTAACAATGTCCTTCATGTGGCTAGAGAGGGGAATGTGTACTCATTTGTTCCTCTTAGATTTTAACTCAAAGCTTGCTTACACTCGAAACCCATTACATATTAGCAATGTGAGCAACTCAAGCCCAGTTTACTGATTTCACAGAAGTCCTAGAAGAACCATTTACTTCCAGGCATGGCTCATGTGGCAGTCACAGACAGTGGGAGGTGCTCAGTTCTGAACTTCCACACGCAAGGGTATTTCACAGCATTATTTACCTATGTTATAACATTAGATTTTATTAGAACTTAAGCCCCACGTGGGTGAGATGTATTTCTAGTACCTGATAAGCTATTGGATGCAGTTGCAGGACATAGATGTGTTAGTCTCGTTTTACACAAGGGAAAACCAAGTTTCACAAAGTTAACAATGTGCCTGAGCTCAGGATCCTGCAAGCCGAGACGCCCAGCCTCGGGTCTGATGGAATCAGAGGCTCATTCTTCTTTCAGCATGTCACCTAGTAGCAACACCTAGAGGAACCGTGTGTTTGAAGATATCTGTGGAATCTAAAAGAAAAATCACTGCTGAGTAGGCATCAAGTAGGCTGGAAAACCATTTTAAGTAGCATCTGAAGGTGATAATTTTATGCAGAAACATCACAGCCTTGTTTTTAAAATGCCAATAATTCTCTCACTAATTAGTTATTATCCCTTGAGATATGTCAGCCAACCTGCTCATTACGAGGACAGAATGGGATAAGACAGCATCTCTGTCCTCACAGAACTCCCATTTCTGCCTTACTCCTTTTTTCCGTGTGTCTAACATGCGCATGGAGAACCTTCTTCGTGTAATTAATTCCAAAATGTAAATCATTTTAAGCTTCCTGTATCTGTCCAACGAACTTAATTTTATTGAAATTTGCATGGTGGCAGTTTTTTAAAATGTAAAGTTTCTGTTCTCCGAAGGAAAAAGGAATCGAGTCTCATAGCTCTATCTGGGCTTAACATTTTCTGTTAGAGCACTGGCAAAGGAGAAATATTTATACAGATGGTTCCCAACTTAGAGTGTTTCAACTGATGATCTTTGACTGTGGTGGTACAAATTCTGTGCACTCAGGAGAAACCAGACTTGGAGCTGGATCCTTTCTGGGCAAGCAGTGTGTGCTACCACACTCTCCTGTGTTGCTGGCACGGGACCCAGGCAGGCACAGGATCGTGAGGGTGAGCCGCCAAGACTCGGCAGTGCACTGCGTTGCTGGCACTTTCTGGATATTGTGTTCTGCATTTTCGCATCCGTCATGTCTACGAAACACTCCTCCATCTCCCCTGCCTCTTGTGAGATAAAAAAGGCAATTACTCTTAAGATGAGACTCAAGAATATTGTCCAAATGTAAGTGTTTGGAGCATGTTTAAGGTAGGCTAGGCTAAGCTCTGCTGTTCAGGAGGTTGGGTACGTGAAATTAATTTTTGACTTAGAATATTTTCAACTTAGAATGGATTTCTCAGGATGTAACCCCTTCATAATCAAGGAACAGCTATGTATTTGTTAGGTAATCTGAATAGGCCAGTTAAAATATTAGTAGCCATTGATTCTAAATGCTTTTTTTTTTTTGATTTAAAGGAAAACTGTAGATCACAGGTGGCAAACACAAGGCCTGTGGGCCGAATCCGGCCCTCCACCTTGTTTTATCTGGCCCAGCACCTTGTTTCTACCTGGCGACAGCACTGAGCTCTTGATTAATGGTTAAGGAGTCGTTAATTACATTGATACAGCCTGAAAGTTACATTCAGCCATTTAAAGAGAACCATGATGCTGATGTGGCCCCCAGTGAAAATGAGTTTGACACCTCTGCTGTAGATGATTTCATAGTTAACAAGAGATTCAGTAATTAATTCATCCTTTCATTTGACTTAAACTGATCTATTATAATCTTCAAAGTATAATGGTAACCTTAACTTATTATATAATTTCTACCTTGGATATTATTACTTTCTAAGATATTACATTTAAGTATTTCACATGTCAACATCTTTCTGTTCCTGCACAGCAATTTTCAACAGGTGTGCCAGAATTGTTACAACATGCAATAACTATTTAGTCAGGGTCACTGACCTCTTTTCCCTTAGACTGTCAAATAAAAAATGACGACAGTCAACACAACAATAGCCATCCAGTGTGAATGAATCAACATTATACCTACTTTTTTTGTTAGATCGACAAAACATATTTTTTTGGTGTGCCACAGGATTTTAGTAATTCATTTTTGTGTGCCCTGAGAAGGAAAAGGTTGGAAATCGCTGTCCTGGGCAGACCTGCTCTAGAAAATAGAAGAATTTGCTGTGCCTTTCCCCCCATTACGATTGAATTAGGGTGCTAGAATGTCATGATTCATACCACATGGTGGAAGAAAGGGAGAAAATGAACTTACTCCAATCACTGCAAGTGTAATTGCCCGAGTTCTCTTTGAACAACACGTGTATCATATCCTACCCGAGATCTGGCACATAGCAGACACATTGCCCATGTGGTTCTTCTGTTATCACACCTCAAAGCAAGTTAGAAGCTTTACTTTTTAAAAAAAGTGTATATAGGGAGGGTGATAGTTGCTCAAAAAAGGAAGCTTCTAGCTCATTCTAACACATTTACTGTGTTACAAGGCATCTTTGTTCCTTAAGAAACCAAATAAAATTCCTCCGCAACTATGCATATACGTATAGAGTGCCAGAGAAATGGGAGACAGAGATTCATGCTCAGGTTTTGATCATTAGCATAAAGTAAGTAAAATCAGAAGGGTATCTGACTAATTAAGAATGTATTTTGTGCCACAGAATGGTACACGTTACTTTTAATTCTACAGTTCTGTTAGAGTGTTGCTATTATCATAATTTGTCTCATTTTTACCCCAAAGAAAGCCCAGAGAAGTTGACTCCCTTTCTAGGGAGAACAGAACCAATTAGTGGCAGACCCGTGATTCAGGCTGAAGGAAATGAGAAATGCTGCTAGAAAATCCTGAAACCTCTGCGTTCTTACAAATTGCCTCTGAATTGAGCCGTGTGCCTGTAAAGTAAAACTGGCTGTTCGGAATTTTGTGAGTGCTGTACCCAAGTAAATGCTCCTTTCCTGTACCTAGACAAATGTGATGACTAAATGAAGTAACACACACTGTCTAGCGGAACGTGTGGCTCTGTGGAGACAGACTACCCATGATAGCGCTTCCCTGCACTGCCGCGCCATTTTTCATTTCTTTCTAGAAGAAAAACCTATCATTCTCTCCTGTCTTGGTTTTCCAATAACAGGAAGCACAATTTCTTCCGCAGTGTAGGTATTTTGGACTATTCATTCCTTTGTACAGAGCAGTTAGGATATATTCTTTTCCTTCCACTTGCTTCCACCTGCATTATTTTATTCTCTCTTCACAACCTTATGACTGGGTGTTTTGCTAAGGTGATTTCATTAGAAAGGAAGAAATAGATTTAAAGAGGTAACATGACTTTTTTCCTGGTCACAAAATTAGTGGCTAAGCTGGAAATAGCATCCAGACATTAAGATTTTGATTTCTTTGAATTCAAACAGGCCACCTATATTGAGTTCTTGTCTTCCATCATCCACTGAAGACACACTGAGGTACCTTCTGCGCTCGAACACACCAGGATACAGAGTATAAAAATGTGCTTTTGTGATCGGTCTCACTGTCTTGTTCTTCTTCATCACAACTTTGTCACAGGAAATTATTGCCCCTTTAGTTGGGCCCTTGCATGGGACAGATACAAGATCAACCCTTAGTAGGAATCTAAGCCCAATTCAAGCACCTCTGTCTTGAAGCAACCTTGCTTACCTGAGCACAGCCAAAACCATTCATATGGGTGAACAAAAATAGATAGTAGTTCTTTTAAACCATAAGTTTTCAGTAATTTATAACCTTAGTTGAATACATACACATAGCAATCCCTGTCCTTGCAAATCTTAGCAGTGAATCAGTTTTGAATAATTAGAGGAAAAGGCTGCAGTGCTATCAGGCCAGGAAGGTTAGATTCAGAACCTTCAATTTAATGTAAAATACAATACATTTAGGGACCTCTGTATCTCAGGAATAGCTCAGTCTTAAGTCTTGGAAAGCCTAAAACAACCTGGTTTAGCCAATAATACTACACAAGACAGTCCATTTCAGAGGGGTCTCACGTTCCCAAGAGAACTTGATCGATGACTCAAAGAGGTCAACAAAATTTAATTCATAGCTCTGTTTCCTCTGATAACATGTAATCTTCAGCTTGTATATACTGATCTCTTGGAATTCCCAAGCTCTTGTGACTAATGTATCAATAGCAGTTTTAAGTCTTACAGCTTGAATCACCAACCCCAGTGGCGATGTGAAAGTCTTATCCCAGAGTTCCCCACCAAAGTTTTATGAGTCAGCCTAAGCAGATAGACCTGCCCTCGTCTCTAAACTTTAGACCAGGGGTGTCAAACTCATTTTAACCGGGGGCCGCATCAGCCTCGAGGTTGCCTTCAAAGAGCCGAAATAACTTTAGGACTGTATAAATGTAACTATGTCTTAACTATTAAGAGGTTGAAATGACATTTGGCCCTTTGAAGGCAACTGCGAAGCTGATGTGGCCCCCAGTAAAAATGAGTTTGACACCCCTGCTTTGGACTGTGTGAACTGGCTTAACCCTGAAGCTTCTCATGTGATCAATCCTATTCAAATCATGTGGGCAGAAAGCCGGACATGACTACTCCCATGTGTCTGTTATCTTTTTCACTTAAATTCTCCATAACATGAACAAACAGACAATCTATGAAAATTATCACTGCCTCCTACAGAGCGACGGCTTGAAGGAGGAAGAGGGATCGGTTGGTGTTGCTGTTGGGTCACACAGGGTCAAGCATCTTCTAGTTCGGACAAGTCCCACAGCACTTTGCAAACGCTTTGGTATGATTGAGGACCACAAGGCATGCTTTTCAGGGGGTCCAGGCCACTGTTTTGACCATTATTCCTATTCGAAAAGATAAAATATCCATGCCATCCAAGAGGCCTCCTCGCTGAAGCTGAATTGTTTTTTGGAATATTTCACCCATGGATAATAACCAGTCAGCTGAACAGAATGCCACGCTGCTCACCCAAGGGGAGCCAAAAGTGCATGAGCTCCTGTGGGTGTGGTGGAAGTTAGGGAAACATAAAAATCAAGAGTGAAGCACATAAATTAAACTATCTTGAGACTAGGAATTACTTATAAAAAAAGAAAAAAACAAGGCCAGATTCAAGTTATTCATCAAATATTATACTTAGAAAAAATTTAAAAGACAAACACCCATATGAGAAGTCGTACTTAGTGACCCCATACTGCATGGTAGATTGTGGTGTATGTGCTCGTACCGATGGTAACATTGTCTTCATGTTTCATAGCAACGAGTCAAGTCATGAGGTCAGCACTTGGTAGGACCAGGGTAGAACCCTTGCTGTTTCAAGGAGAAACAGACTATTACCACAGAATAAAAGTAGGAAACAATGGGGAGTCATTTTAACTTCTGAGAACTTCAAAGTAATATATTTTGATCTGAATTCTGAAAACAGAGTTTGATATGGGTTTAGGTGGGGAGCAAGGGGGAACTATAATTGGCCATCTTAATTACCTGAAAGGATCAACTTCTTTAAATTACCTAATATCCTTTACTTAAAACAAAATCACCCAGTTGGGTCCAGGTTTGCCATGATAAAGCCGTGTGCACCAGCGCTTAATACTAATTTGCTGAAACCACTTATTAGGAACTCATATTTATTGTAGTTCTCCTGGTTTGGGATTAGCTAAATAGTTAGAATTAATTTAAAGAAAATAGCTGAATTTTTGTAAGATTTACATTTTTATTAGTTTATAAGTTGCCTGAAATAATTAGTAAAGTAAAAATTACTCAAAAACTTTTTAAAACAGAATTACTTTGTTTTTGAAAGCCCAAAACCATGTACCCTATTTTTTAGACCATAAGACGCACCTCGGTTTTAGAGAAGGAAAGTAGGAAAAAAATTTAAGCAAAAATGTGGTAAAATATTTAATAACATAAATAATATAATATTTCACCAATGTAAATGTAATTAGAACTCAACAGCAGCCTTAACAACCATTATTCCTCCCAAATTTGGGTGGCGGGAGTGCATCTTATAGTCCCCCAAATAAGGTACTTATAATTTTTAAATATGGAACTTTATTAAAGATAGAATTACAATATAAATATATTTTTAGTTAAAAATAAATTTTAAATGACCATTTTGTGTACTCAGACATTCAAACTAGGAAAAATCCAGTATTGTATTTTCACGTATTTCTACTTCAAACTGTCCAAATGTATCAAGATCACTCTGTGGAAATCTATGGATGTGTCTATTGTTATTATTATATGTTTTTCTTTTTTGATGGTTTGCCTCCTCCTTCTTTCACTTCCATCAGAATAAGTAGGGAAGCTTGACTTTCCTCCTGGTTTCAAGTTCAATCTTTTGTTGCCATTGATAATCCCAGCATTTTATGCATTGCTTCCAGAGCAAGATCTTCGATACCAATGCACAACAGGCTTGTTAAGGAAAATGCCATTTTTTTTCTCCACAAATGCAATTTTTATCTTACCCCACAAATTGCTTTGCTATGCATGTTATAAGGCTCAAAGTCTTTACGCCCTTTTTCTTGCTGTGAAGTCAAAAGGATATAGGTCCGTGGATAAACTTATCACTGGGAAGAGAACATAGAAATATAATCTCTTAACTGGCTTGCTATCATTTCTCTGTGCTCTGCAGAAGTGCACGTGAAGACATTGATCTCACTCTAAAGCTGAGACCTTCTTGAAAGCAGGTTTGCTCTTCAACATTCAAATAAGTGGGCTCATATCTTCTAACCTATGAGTGACTCTTGAACATTAAACCAGTTCTGTGGGTTAAAAGAAAAATGGCTTTAAAATAGTTTAGATTTACTGTAAATGGCAAGGAGGTGAGCAGTACAGACAGAGAGAAATGGCTGTGCAACACTTCCTGCTATAAAAGAGCCTTGAACTTGCTGATTGAGAAGAAATAATATAGTGCCTTGCAAATAAACCATGCTGACGGATATCTTCTGCTAAAACGGAGCTCACTGAACTTACTCTTTCTGTTTGATGTCAGCATCTTAGCACTCAGCATGAATGCTACTACAGCAAACTGTTGAAATAACTTCTAGTCAATAATGATTTTTCCCCTCACATGTTATTATTACAAAATAACAGGTTCACAATGTGTGATTGTATGGTATACAATTCATTTTCTTTCTCCGTAAGAGTTGGATTTTCTTGTCATTAGACCTGAATTGTGTGTCGATACCACTATGTTAAAACATCCAGAATCCTGACCAAAGGCAAAAAGTTGCATTGAAATATTATAACAATTGCAATTGAACAGGGGCTTACAATCTGCAAAGAGCTTTTAGAGCACTGTCTTGGAATGTTTTGTCGCCCTAAGGAAGATAACATATGTATTTTCTTTCCCATTTTGGTAAAGAGGGGACTTAAGCAGAGGTAATTTAAGTGACTTGCAGAACATTATCACACAACGAGCAATTGAGAGCACCATGCTCTCACCTCGAGTGTCTGCTTCCAAATCTAATGTTCTTTCTTTCCTTCCTCTAAAAGTAAAATATAATTACCTGCAAATTGCTTGTCTATTTTTAACAATAGAAAAGAAGAAGCACAAAGACCCATGATGTTAGAGTAACTAAAAGCAGCCCAGAGAATGTTAGCTATTATATCTTGGTTGTTGCATTAGGTCAAATAGGTAGATATAGAGTGGTGTAGACAGGATTTAAACAAATTTTTTTTATTCTGGAATATAAAGCTATTTTTAATTAAAGTGTAGTTGGCATATAATATTATGTTAGTTTCAGGTGTACAGCATTGTGATTTGACACTTATATACCTTACAAAGTGATCAGCATGAGAACTTTAGTAACTGTCTGTCGCCGTACAAAGTTATTGCAATCTTACTGACTGCATTCCCGAAGCTGTACTTTACATCCCTGTGACTTATTTGTTGTAACTCTAAATTCGTACCTCCTGATACCCTTCACTTTTTTACCCAGCCCCTGCCACCCAACCTTCTGGTAGCTATCAGTTTGTTTTCTCTATCTGCGAGTCTGTTTTGTTGGTTCATATGTTCACTTTTGTAGCTTCCACAGATAAGTGAAATGGTACAGGATTTGCCTTTCTTCGACTTATTTTACTTAGCATAATACTCTCAATGTCTATCAACATTGTCACAAATGAAAATATTTTGTTCTTTTTCATGGCTGAGCAATACTCTATTGCATGTGTGTGTTTTTTCTTTATACATTCATCTATCAAGGGACACATCAGTTGCTTCCATATCATGGCTCTTGTAAATAATGCTGCAGTGAACATAAAGATACACATATCTTTTTGAATTAGTGTTTCATTTTCTTCAAATAAGCCCCCAGAAGTAGAATTGCTGGATCCTTCTATATGAGTCTCATGTCGGCAGCATATAAGGGTCTTGGTTTTATCCATTCAGCCATCCTATGTCTTTTGAATGGAGCACTTAGTCTCTTTATATTTAAAGTAATTATTGATAGGCATGTACTTATTGCCATTTTTATTATTTTCTCACTAGATTTATAAGTAGTTGGTCTACTATCTTTATTATATGTCCACTTTTACTAGTGAGATTCTTTTCTTTCAAATATTTTCTTATTTCTGCTTTTGGCTTTTTCTTTTCCACTTAAATAATTCCCTTTAACATTTCTTGTGATGAACTCCTTTAGCTTTTGCTTTCCTGGGAAATCTTGATCTCTCCTTTAGTTCTGAACAATAACCTCGCCAGGTAGAGTACTCTTTGTTGTAGGTTTTTCTCCGTCATCATGTTGAATATATTGTGCCACTCCCTTCTGGCCTGCAACATTTCTGTCGAAAAGAAGCTGATAGTTTTATGGATATTTCTTATATGTAACTAGTTGTTTTCCTCTCACTGCCTTTAAGATTCTCTACTTACCTTTAACTTTTAATGTGTTCATTATGATGTGTCTTGATGTGGGTCTCTTTGTGTTCATCTTGTTCGGAACTCTCTGTGCTTCCTGTACTTGGATGTGTGTTTCCTTCACCAAGTTAGGAATGTTTTCAGCTGTTATTTCTTCAAATAGGTTTTCCATTTCTTTCTCTCTTTCTTCTCCTTTTGGGACCTTTATGATGTGAATTTTAGTACACCTGATATGGCTCCAGAGTCCCCTTATGCTGTCCTTATTCTTCTTAATTCTTGTTTCTTTTCGATCTTCCAGTCGGGGGTGATTCCCATTATCCTCTCTTCCTGATTGCTGATCTATTGTTCTGCATCATATGATTTGCTGTTAATTCCTTCTAGTGTATGTTTCAATTCAGTTTTATATTTCTTCAGGTTCTTTTTTTTTTTACAATATTTATCTATTTGTTGATGTCTCATTGAGTTTATCCACTTGTCTGCAGAGTCTGATGAGCATCTTTATGACTACTACTTTGAATTCTTTATCAATAGATAGTTTACTTCAATTTTATTTGCTCTTTTTCTGTTTTATTTCTTGCTTTTGTTTTTGTTTGGACCATATTCTTTTGTTTTCTCATTTTGCCTGTTTGTAGGTCAGCTACATCTCCTAGTCTTGAAAAAGTGACCTTATTAGAAGGTGTCCTGTGAAGTCCAGTGGTGTAATTTCCCCTTGTCACCAGAGCCAGGTGCCCATAGGTGTTCCCTGGGTGGACTAGTGTGGCTTTCTGTTATGGTTGGGCCACAGCTGCTATGCACAGGCTGGCAGGTGAGATTGGCCCCTGGCTCGGATGGCTGTGTGGCCTGGCCACAACTATTGTGAGCATTCTGTTGTGCAGGACAGGCTTTTGGTGTAGCTGGCTGCCAGGCCCAGCCTTGACAGTTGCAGACACATTGCTGTGTGCTGGTGCTGACTGAGGCCAATTACTGGGAGTGGCAGGGCAGGAGCTGCTTTGGAGGGGTGCCAGCCTGGGTGAGTCCTCAGGGAAATGCCAGGGTGGGGTGAATAAAGAGTGTTATCAGAAATGGCATCTTCCAGTGTCAGACCAAATTGGCATAAGGAGAGTTAAGAAAGGAGAAAAATGGCACCCACAAGTGCTCCTGACTCAGGAGAAAGTTCCAACAGATCTCTGTATCTCTAGCAGATGCCTTAAAATTAGTCAATGTATCACCATCACATATGAGCCAGATATTTTTCAAACTGCTGCCTCTGTGCCAGGGCTCAGAAAGAGCCCAACCGATGTTTCCGATAGCCCTTTGACTCTCCCAGATGTAAGCCCCACTGGTTTTCAAAGCTGGACATTGTAGGGGCTCCTCTTCCTGGTACAGGTCCTCCAGGCTGGGGCTCAGACCCTCTGCTCTTTGGAGGTGATCTCTGCAATTGTAATTTCCCTCCCTCTTGTGAGTCGCTTCATGGGGAGTGAGGGGTAGGGTGGATGCTGACTACATTTAGCCTCTACCCCTCCTTCTTTAATGTGGCTTTGTCTTTATATATGTAGTTGTAGATAATCTGTTCTGCTAGTCTTCAGGCCATTCTCAGAGACAGTTGCTCTATATGTAGTTGTAGTTTTGATGTCAATGAGAAGAGTTGAGCTCAGGATTTTCCTGCTCCACCATCTTGAACTCAAAACCTGGAGCCTTCTCTTGAATGTCAATTTAGCTTGTCCATGACATGCTGTTCCTTGCAGTTGGTGCACTGTCCCTGCGACAAATGTGTCTCTGGGTCATCGAGTCTCAGTGAATTTCAGACTAGTTTAAAATCACATTTTATAGTATATATTTAAGAAACCATTTTTTACGAATCTCTTTTATAATTTCCTCCCTTTTTAAATCCCTAAATAAATTAAGTGATTATTAGAACTGAGCGCACTTAGATTCTTGTAGGCATGCACGTACTTTTTTCATTGTTTTAGGAACACAGAGCATATAAAGAAATATACCCTTTCTTCCTCCTTTCCTTTCTTCTTTTCTTCCATAATTATTCATTGAGTAATGAATATTAACCCACTATTAACCCAGGTATAGTAAACAGTTGTCATTGTTTTCACCTATTTGGTATCCCATAATATCAACTAAGGAATATTCTCCCTGCTTCATTTTAATGGAATACTGAAGAAATTGTTTTTCTTGTTATACCTGCAGTTCTGCTTGGAATGAATGATAATGACAAGGCAATGAGTACCCATTTTAACATGCATCAGACTTACTTCCTATAAGAGTGTTTATATTTGGCACAACACTAGGTTTTTGTTAGACACTGATGATCAAAATAACATCACATGATGGGTAAAATATGGTGATAAAAATTGACAGAATTGTTGCAGTGAATTTGCAGTTCCATTCCACTAACTGGTTGCACTCAATTTAGCAAGGAAATTATGGGTTCACTTTTGCAGAATAGATGCTCCCGGCTATAGAAAGATGCTTGTAAATAGAACACTCAGACTTCCAAAGTAAGGGAGTTTGCTTTTATACAGTGCTTTATGCCAAAATAAAATATAGAACTACCCCAATAATATATTTCATGTATATTTTTATTTTCAAGGTTTTGATAATTTATGAAAGTTATGTTTATTCATTTTCTTCTCATTTAATCTTCACAAAGCAGGAATCAGGTCTGTTATCCTTGCATGTATTCATGGTGCCCTTTGAGTACTTTGTCACCCTTCGGAAATTCTGTACCTTTTGACTTTGGAGACTCCATCACTGGCAATTAGTGCAGCTGACATCATTGTTCACTTGTCCTTTCCCTTTATGATTTACAAATGAATCTATTTGCCATGTGACTCTACTCTACTGCCCTCTGTAGTAAGCTGAATACTTTTTCCTACCCCAGTGATATTTGGTTTGTCCAGGGATACGGGCACTGAATGTAAGCAAATGTAACTCTGGCAGAAGCTTTAAATATACTTGAGTGTTTCAGTTTGGCCTCTTGTCCTTATAACCTTTGTCATGAAGAGAGCACACTCAACATTGCTGTTGGTCCCAGAACAGGAGACACTTGAGAAGACCTAGATAAAATTATTTATTTTAATTACAGCAAAGCCCAGCGGAGGCCTGGCAAGCCCAGAGCACAATCAACATGCAGATTCATAAGTGAGGGGGAAGAGATGCTCATCTTTTAAGCTGCTGAGTCTTTGTGGTAGTTTGTTTTACATTATTACTTTAGCAAATTTAACTCTTCATTTCTCTGAGGAGTTTTCTTCCATGTGCTATTGGGAATGTAGTTTCACTTTATTTTCTTAGATCTTTCTATACCATTTTGAATTAAAGCACCTTCACATGCCGTGTGTTTGTTACCAACGGCAAACTGCCCTCTATAAACGTCTATGTTAGACTCCCCGACATATTCTTGTAGCCATTCAATTCTGTACCGGTGAGTATACAGAAGTCATGGAAATATTTGGAAAAAGGCCTAACAATAAATGTTTATTTTGAAAAACAGAAGAGTGACTAGGTTGAAGTTGGCTATAAGGATCTTCCATGGATCATTGATCAAGGCTTAGGCAGAAGTGCTGGGAATCAAAGATTTCCCTTATCCATAGGGATATTTATAAAGAAATAAGTCTCATGCTTTCTTTTTCTCCACCAGTAAAAAAGTTAGTCTAGGTTCAGGGTATTCACTTTCTCAACAGGGCAGTATAGACACCTTTTCCACGCCCTTACTCTGAAATAAGTGACCCAGCGTCTTATTCATTTTACTTTCTAGTAAAACAGCTTTATGTTCCAAATAAAATATATTCAATGTCAGTTATTTCCCTAAAGTGATTCCACACGTCTTGAACATGCAGGGACCACTTGGCTTCTCTCACTCAGCGGCAGTGCCTGCGGGGCGGTGGTCCAGCTGCTCTTGAATTCTCTGCTTTTTTGTTGTCGGTGGGCCTTCCTGCTGAATGCAGGGTGCACGAGCTGACTTATACGGGAGAAGTAATGTTCGTGTAATCAGTGTGGGTGGATTTATATTGTTTTCTTAGTTTCTATCCCCTATGAAATGTTTCAAAATCACCAAAGTTAGTAATAACTCCTTAAAAATCTTATTTGTTTTTACAAGTTTCTTTAATTGCTAAAGTTAGTAAATTAGTTTTATTTCTTTTGTTGTTGTTGTTGTTCTTCTTCTTCTTCCTTAAATGTATAAATTGTATTTAAACAATTTTTGGTCATTTAACTAAGAGAGAAAGAATAAGGAATGGAACAAAAATAACCTATTTATTTATTTATTTATTTATTTACTTATTTATTTAGTTAAAATCTGTATTTTTTCATTGTTGTTCAAGTACAGTTCTCTCCATTTCCCCACCCTAACTGCCTCCACCCCAGGCATCCTCATCTCCTACCCTTGATACCACCCCCCTTTGGCTTTGTCCATGTGTCCTTTATACAAAAATGACATATTTTCTGACCATACAATTCCATGGGCAACATAATTTGCCTACAGACTACATAAAAAAGTAAATCATATTATTCTGTCTAGACATTTCTATAATTGCAGTAAATTTTCAGATTTCTGAAGTAAGTTGCATATCACACATGTTACTAGGTAGACATCATAAAGTAATAATGTGACAAGGTTGTGATCCTGTGCTGCTCTATGATAGTGTTACAGAAAAGTGATTAAATAATATTGTGGGTCTAATTTGAGGGTTCAGAGCTGCTGGAGAGGTTTACCTGTTCAAGTGCACATTGAGTTTGCTATTTGTGTTGGCGTCTTTTGTTTCCAAATGACGTCTGTGAGGGTGGGTCATGGGCTCGCTGGTCTGCTCTGTCCCTTCTCCCTGAGAAACAGGCCCACCTGAGGGATTTGTGCAGCTGAAGTTCAGTTACCGAGGACTCCTTTTCTATCACATGATGGTGACACAGATATGAACGCCAAATGGCTCTCTTACAATCACGCATAGATAGAGAATGACTATTTGGAAGTCCATGATTTGAACTGAATCAGTTTGCTTATATTACTTTTCACTAGGCTTTTAAAGTCTAGTATCACAGAAGAACAGTAATAAAATATTCACAATCTAAGCATTTTAATTTTTCTATAGTTGTCAGTCAGGGCTCTCAAGTACACCATTTTCAAATTAAACATCTGCTGAACAAATTGGAACAGAAAGGACAGACTTTGCTTTTTATTAAACATCTAGATTTTTTCCTTGCCATTATTTTACATTGATTTTAGAAGATAGAAATTATTACTGAAATATGTTATTTATTGATTACTATTTTCTCAAATGTCACATAGTCCTGCTTACAAAATGTTATTCAAAATAAAAACAAAGCTAGCATCATTACTGTAGTTTTTTTGTGTAAATTATTTTTTAGGTTAATTCATCAGAACAATGCTTTTCAGATTCCTCACTGACTAGAATAAAGCTTTGTTCACATCACCTCTTTAAATCTCATGTGGCAGACCTGGCACTCTGATGGCATTGTTAATGTGTCACTTACAATTAGGGTGAGAATTCTCTGAGGACAAGTGGCTTCCACAAAGCAGGGAGGGAACCCTCATGATACTATATCTTGAGGCAGACTTTATGGTCGTCCCCATTAAGTTTCTTTGGAAAACTCCATTATCCATGCTTATGCCAACTGATCCTTTAGTACCCACTGGGGTAGTTCTTTAAATTGTCAAAAACCAAAATTGTGCAGTAAATTTCTCCCCTTTGGAGTCATGTATACATACATATAAATGTACATATATGATACTATGCATGTGCGTACATGTGAAATATATCAAACATGAAGAATGTATTTACCATAAAAGAAGAAAAAGGGAGGCACAAGATATGTGTTCAAATGACAAGAGGCGGTCACCTATTGGGTGACAGAAGACATCAGAGAAGATAATATAAAGAAAGGAATGACAGTGAAGCATGAAAGAATAAAATAAAAATAGTGTTATCAAATCAGTATGTGTGTGTGTGGTGAGGTGCGTATGCAGGTTTGTGTGTACTTGAATTTTGTAATTCACCCCTCTTTCCTTCTTGTGTGCATAGCTAGGGAAGTTACTTACAGGCAAATCTATACTCAAACAGGTTTTCAATACCCCTTTTAAAAGATGTTGACCCAGAATATGATTGATAACTGCTCTGACCTCCTCACTCCACCCAAGGTACAAAAAAATGCTTTGTTAAAGGTTGGTTTGAAAGACTTCTCTTAGGACAGGAGGTTAAAGGGAGACTTCTTCAGCTGTAGAATGGCTAGCTACGTGGTTTTACTTAGCAGTCCCTCCTGCTTGGTCCCTGGCGGAGAAGCTGGGAGATGGAGAATGGAGTGTGTTTGGTTTTTCTCCCAGAAGACAGGCTTTAGGGTGTGATTGCAATACAAAGACAGGAGGCGAAAGAAAGGAGGAAAATTGGACTGCGTTTTAAGCAGCGATATGAGGCCTGTAACAAACGTAGCCTCATCATTTTCTGGTCCAATGAAGAAGAGCATCAGTTCTTCCTCTTGAGTAGAGAGGCAGGAAAAGATGTAAGTGGAATTGTGTTCTCTACTCCGTAAAGCAAAGTATGAACCATGGAGAGAGTGACAAAACCATTTCCACAAGAGATAATTATAGATAGACTGACAGACAAATGCAAAAGTGGAGAAATGATCATTAGAATGGCAGCTGGGGAGTGCTGATTAATGACTATATCGATCATATACTGTGTATTTGTGTGTGTGTGTGAGAGAGAGAGGCAGAGAGATTGGATACATCCTTTTGTTCTAAATTAGTTCTAAACACTGGCTTACGAAAGTTTCCTTCTGTAATGCAGTTGTGCTTTTTCTCCACCTTCCCGATGTGTGATAATCAGTGAAAGGTGATAGTATTTTGCTCTAGCATGTTGTTAACCTCCTGCACAGCCCTTATTTATTGTGCTGTACCATCTTATTTATTCCTTTTGTTGCACTAATGTGCTTTGGTGATAAAAGCAAAGAAATATATGCAAAGATAACGAGCTTCTGGTCAAAAGTGAAAAACGTGTGCTTTATTCAGCCTACCTGACATAGCAATTGTCAGCATCGTATTAATTGGTTCTTATTATAAGATCATCTGATCTAATGTTTACATAAAAACAAGATTATAGAAGACATTAAAGTGTTTGGTACATTCCTGCATTTGTTCTGCGCGATAGGACATTTGTTATTTGGAAATCCAATTCCTAATACAATCTGCAAGGTGAGCACTTTATGGATTCCACGGGAGGCTCTGGGCAACTACTTGTTAACTTAAAACATGACCATTCACTTGGATATTTTCAAAGACATTTTCTCTCTGTGCCATGGAGCTTTTACCTGCCAACATTTTTTAAAACATGTTTTCAATGGGAAATTTATTTCCCACTTTCTCATAACAAAACCTCAATAGCCCACGCGTCTCCAGTTTGATAGGTCAGAAAGCGCTGCCTGTGTACTGCTTTGATAAGGAAAAAATCCCCAAATGCCAGTTTGGACTTTTTCATTCTGGTGGACTGAAGACAGCATTTTTCCCTATCATCATTTATTGGGGATTGTAAGTAGAATTAGAGAATAAAGTTTAGCAAGGGAATAGTCACAGCAATTAGAGATTCTCAGAACTCTCCTCTCCTTGCCACAGATGTGTTTAATTTACTAAATAAAAAATTAAGATGATTAAACCCTACAGCAAAAGACCTTAATTTCTTAAAGAAAATACTGAGATTAAATGAAAATGAATGTAGCTCTTTTCTGCTGGGGGAGTGATAAGGATGCTTGGGCTTGGTCCAGCACTCTGCTCTTTAGTAGCTGTTTGATTTTCATCAAGTCATTTACCGTGCCTAAGCCTCATTTCCTCCACACAAAACAGTGCCACTAACCTCTGCTTCAGGTAACTCTAGCCTGGTAGGAATCAAAGGTGGTAACTTCATTACCGTCAACAAGCAGATAAGGTCTCTGTTTCATCTCATTTACCTTTTCAGATGAACCCAAGCTGTAGCTGGCAAATGACAACCTAAGGATTCGAGTTTGATTGCCTATGCTATTTCTTTCCTTCTTCACTCAAGTTACAAAGGAATGCCAACAGCTGAAACAAAAACAAAACATGTCTTGAAGATCATCAGGAAGAGAGAATTCTAGAAAGATGTCAAGTGATTCTTTTCCATTATTAACTCCTATTCATCAATCAGCCCCTGTTGAACCAAAAGGGCTACACACACACATCCAAACCTATGTTTGTAGCTGCAAGGTCTGTCCAGAAAGTATCTAGCCATGCACTATGAAAAATAGAGACATTTACTGAAGAGAATACAAGATATGAGAACCATTATACAGAGGACAACAACACCTCAGTCCCCTTCAAAGTAGGCGCCTTGGGACCTCACACAGTTCTCCCAGTTGCCATCGGCTGCCCTATTGTACTTTCCTGAATCTCATCCATGGCCTAAAATCTGCTCCCCATCAGAGATTATTTTAGTTTAGGGAAAGGCCAGAAGTCGCAGGGCACCAAATCTGGGCTGAAGGGGGACTGAGTCACCTGGGTGACTTGATGTTTTGTCAAAAAATTCTGCACAAGATGTGATGCATGAGCGGGCACATTGCCATGGTGAAGCTGCCAGTCACCAGTTGCCCATAGCTGTCGCCTTCTGAACCATCTGAATAGGTTCCACACCGGAATGTTCTGGGTTAATGCAAAATTTGATGCAGATTCGTTGCTCTGCTCTCTTGGTTATCTTGAATGTGATGGCCACACAGTGAATGTGAGCACAGATGCTGCTCACGCAACAGCATCTACTGCCTGAATGACTAGTACAGTGAGGTTGTCATTCTTCATGCATGTGAACAACGACATGCCATTTTCCTTGGTTGCCAGGTTACATCAGCGTTGCACAAACTGTTGTCATTAAGTTAACAATGGTTGGACTTTTTTCAGACAGGCCTCGTATATGCACATATTTATTAAAAGAAAATCCAAGAGTTCATATTCATACCAATAATTCTAACCCAACACCTCAGGTCACTTTCTAGTTTATGTGATCATTTTACTTCTTGGCTCCCTGTTACTAATCTCCCAACCAAGCTAGCCACCCCATTTCCATGCCTCAGCACTCATTCTAAGCTGCTTTCTAGGCTATAAGATACCTCTTTCATGGGCCCCTAAAGCCCCATTCAACTCCCACTTTCCCCTTTGGACACTGGTCACACCAACAGACCCTTATGACCCAGTGCCCTGTGTCTCATTTCTTTGCCACTAGTCACACTTTTGCTCTTCACTACCCGCTTCCCTCACTGCCGTGCCTTCTTGGTCACCTGCAGCCCGATGTCTCTCGAGGAGCTTCCCCATCTCCTGCTCCCTTGCCTGCCTGCTGCCCTGCTTCGTGGTCTCTGATACACAGACCCGCCCATGAAGGGGAGGAGAGGAAAGTATGAAGGGGGAGAAGAGAGAAGCGAGGATGGCGGTAAAACCAAGAAAGCAGAGGGAAGGGTGGGGAAGAAGGAAAGAAGAATGGAGAGAGAAAAGCAGGAAGGGAAGGGTTCAAGAAGGGGCAAGACTGTAGGGACAGGGGAAAGAGAAGAGGAAAGGGAAGGTGAGAATAGGCTCTTAAGAACAACAAGTGATCAGAAGAGAAAGTCCAAGATGAGGAATGCAAATATTTAAGCAAAAGCTTTTCCATGTACAAATATCTGCTTATTCATGTAAACTTCTCCATGGCTTAACACACTTCAACCGTGATCCAAAGCCCTTATTTGTGCTGACAGTAGTCTCAGCGTGTTCACTTTTTGCTTAATGCAATCAGTCTTCCAGCCAAGCTAGTGAATTGCATATTGCTTTTCTTTAATATGATGTGCTATAAATTAAGAAATATGCACATGTTTGGGGGATTTTGTTATCACATCAGAGCTTTTATCATTCTTAAGTAAACTGTTAGCCATTACACATTATGTTTATTATGAGAGTGATCCAACTGTTTCCTATATTGTGTATATATATACTATATATGTATATATATTTATATAGGCTAAGCTGTGTGTGTGTATATATGTACACACACATTTTATATATATATATATATATATATATATATATACCATATATATATATATATACCATATATATATATATATATATATATACACCTTATATATATATATAAGCTAAGCTGGTCTAGAATACAAGTCCCATGATTTGAATTTCAAGTTGTAGTTCACTGTGACAGTTCACTTTAACTTATGGTGAAAGCAGTGTTTAACCATTTGGAAGCCTAAAGTGGAATTACTGAACTAAAGCATGACTCTGATGAATATAACATATATATATATATATATATATATATACACACACATATCTACATATAGATAGATATAGATAGGTAGATATACGTGGGAGCTAAAGTTGAAAAGAATGTAAAATGAGACACAAGGTACATGAGTTGATTGACCCATGGGCTGACTACAGCGTTTCACAGTCTACAGCCAGCCCACCAGCACTGTGATGTGCCTAATGCTAACTGCTCTTTGGTAGGCGCCGAGCAAATAAGATGAATATGGCATGTCCTCTCGTTAATATTTCAACGTATCTTAAAGACTACGAGGAATAATAAAGAAGTGGTCAGTGTATGGCAAGATGCTTGGCTTCGTACCTTAAGACCTCGCTTTCTGGTTTTGCTTCTGTCACTTTAGGCCGAGTGCTAATAGTAAAATCACTTAAATTTTTTATGTTCTAGTTTTGTTATCTTCAAAATAAGAAAAACTATATACTGATCACCAGTAAAACAGAAATGTGTATAACCATGAGCAAAACAAAATGGTATTATAGGGTGATTTCAGATAGCTTTGGGTCGATAATCTTATTTTCAGAAGGTAACCCCTTATCTTATATAGCTCTTTGGATTTTGCAAACAACTTCTGCATGGATCCTCTCTTTTTATATTCCAAAACAGGGTTAGATTAAAATAGGCCTCTTATTTTCTGAAATGCTGGAGCTGGAACACCTAGGATTAAGCGTGTGGGCAATAAAAGAGCAGGGCAAGACCCAGGTTTTCTCACTCCCAAGCCACTGCTCTTTCATACATTTTTATTCAGAGCATCATGGCTTCGTACTGCAGATCTTAATACCACTAGAAATGAAAAGTCACTTAGCCTAACTATTGTAGTTGAGTGGTTTTCTTTATTCCTTCAGGGAAAACTGATTACTCTGGAAGTGCACAATTATACAGCGTTAATAACCCTAAGTACTGCTGGCAGTTTCCAAAAGAGTTAATTCGTTGGCATTTTCACAACTGAAATACAAAATTGAAATAGCTTAATAATTCAGAATAATATATCCTACACTCCTCTATTTTTAATACCTCTCTGAATGTGGTTTCTATTTGCAGATTCATGTTCCATTTCATATCCCTCCAAACTCCCTTTTATAGCTTTGATTTAAGTGCTTATCTGTCGATTCCCTAGTGTTTCTTATTCTTTGAAGAGAGGAGCCATGTTTTATTCATTAATGGAGTTGAAGGTAGTGAGATCTCCCCGATCTCTTATTTGTAAACACTCAATTTCGCACCTAGGATAATGTTTGCACATAATGGAAAAAAGCAGACGCTGTTTATTAGGCAAGTATAAGTGTAAAGATGCATTTCAAAGATGAACTCACTTAATCCTCACAGTAACCTGATGAGCCAGATACCATTGTTATCATTCCTATTATATCGGTAAAGACACCGAGGCTCAGAACATTTAAACAGTGTTCCCATGTTCGAAGTGCTTGCAAACTCAAAACAGTATTTTAACCCAGGCCATCTGATTCCTAAGGCTTTGCTCTTAGCTGCCATGCTACATTATCTTCTATCATGGGCAATTACTGCTTATTTATCAGACAGGAGAAATATTGCTTCAAATTGAAAGTGCTCAAACAAAGCCAGGCCTGGTGGGTTGGTTTATGGATTTATTTGATCTAAAAATTCAATGAAAGAAAAAAGTAGGAGCTAAAATGAGTAGGGAAATTCAGATACTTTGTATTGGAATCAACAGAGCATGTGCACAGTGCAGTTTAAGAATTGATAAAGCAAAATTCTAACCTAATGTGGTGGGAAAAGTATCAGAATCATAATATCACATTTTGCAATGCTCCAGATTTCCATAGATGCCACTTAGTATCCTAAATGAAGAATACAGCATCAGCAGCTTCTACCCACATCTCCTGAAGGAGACTATCATCGTTTGCATTTATTTTTGCTGTTTTTATAAGATGCCCACTGTCCTTCTGAGAAACAGATATGTAAAAGGGATTTGGGGTCCCTCCCTCCAGTTATAACACTGTTGCTCTCCCCCAAGTTTCTTTTGCCACAGTTCACACACTAGCCTCAGGGGACAGAGTAATTTATTGCATTTCTGGCTGTGGGGTTCTAACAAATTGCTCAGGTATACAAATGAGAATTGATGTCCAACTTGAGAGTTTCAGTGGAAGAAGTAAAGTGTTGAAATCTGCCTATTTTTGCATGCTGTTTCTCACCTTGCTTTTGGGGAGCCTTTGATTTCCTCTGGGTTGTTCTCAGTCCCCTTTCTCCTTTAGTATAGGGGGATACAGAACAGCTCAGGGCCTTTCCCTCTGGCACAGGCATCCTTCACACAGCAATTTTGATAAGTACGCTAGGCATGAAGGAGAAAAGGAAGGAATTATTTGACATTTTTTTCCATTTGCGAGGTTAGAATGGCCCAGGATTAGTGCCTAACCAACTAGCTCTACCTTTTCTTCTCTGTGCTTGTGGAAAGGGCAAGATTCATTAAAATCACAGTCCGATCCCTGCCCTAGCACTTGCTATTTTAACACCATAGTTGCTTTCAAAAACGTGTTATGCAACCCACATTCTTGGAGATTTCTACAGATAATCAGCTCTTGGGATGGTCCATTCCTGACAGCAAGCATTGGATTAAGATAGCCTATATTGATACCTTCCGGTTTTTGTGATAAGCTCAGTGCTGATGTTAATTTTCCATCCAACAATAGATCTACCCACCAGGAACTCTACATGGCAAAATCCCTCTTTCCACAAGAAAGAAAAATGTGTTATGGTGAAAAAGTAGAGTGGAATATATAGATTAAATTTCATGTTTGGCTTTGCCAGTTACTGGCCTTGTAACTTCTACCTCCTCCTCTTTTTATACAAATTAAATCACACAAGTTTTTGCACTCTCTAGCAGTGCTACTGTTCTTTATTTCTAAGTCAGGAATGAATTGCACTTGCACGTTATAGGAAAATGGTGCAATCTGTCTCATGCCTGTAATTTAGGTCAGTGCATTTGCATGAAATGTCTTTATATGTTGATTTAATGATCATAATTTAAATTTAGAACTTGACTTCTAATGCTTTTTTATGGTTTAATACAAAAATTAACTCTATGTTGTTCAGCACTTTCCATTAGTCAACTCTCGTTTGTTCCCCTCGCTCCCTCTGGCAGAGTAGTTTTCATTATCAATGAGGCTTTATGGGCAGCCCACAAATCACTTTGCTGTTTGGCACAAACTTTTAGGTTAATAAGAT
This sequence comes from Phyllostomus discolor, assembly GCF_004126475.2. Taxonomy (NCBI): domain Eukaryota; kingdom Metazoa; phylum Chordata; class Mammalia; order Chiroptera; family Phyllostomidae; genus Phyllostomus; species Phyllostomus discolor. The sequence goes on from NC_040903.2 coordinate 16,135,332, forward strand.
AAATCTGATTTCCCTTGGCCTTCCTATACCTAAAATGCCTTTTCTGAGAGTCATTCATATTTGTGAAAATCATTTGGCTCAGAAAATCTGTTTAAAAACATGAAGGTAACACGTCCCTTAGGTAACGATGATTAGGAATGTAGGGATCGTGCAATTAAGTTTAATTGGATTAAGTAGAGAAGACTGACTTTCATAATTAATTTAGTTTCATGATTGGTCTTTGGGGGAACAATCCCAGATGAAAACGATGATTGTGGTGAAAGAGCATGAAATACTTCAAGATATAAACCAAACCACAGATGATCCGGTTATCGGAAAGAATAAGTGAAATCGCCCAGTCATAAGGCAGTTCCATCTTTAACTTTTTGAGCTAACTCCATAGGTGGGAGGAGGTAGAAAAAAAAAGAATAAGTGATAATAGCAAGGCCATAGAATACAAGATCTCTACACAAATGTCAGTTTCTTTCCTATATATCAGCAGTGAACGATTGGAGTTTGAAACTAAAAAATCTAGTAGCATTTACATTAGCACCAACAAGTGAAATGCTTAGGCATAAGTCTAAAAAGTATTTGCAGGATATGTACATGGAAAATGACAACACTCTGATGAAAGAAATCAAATAAATAAATGAGAAATTTCATGTTCATGGATTGGAAGATTCAATACTCTTAATGTGTCAGTTCTTCCCAAATTGATCTATAGATTCAATGCAATCCCCAAGTCAATATCAATTTGTGAATATCAGGAAATTGGTTGCAAAGTTTATATGGAGAGACAGAAAAGGCCAAGAAGGGCCAACACAATACTGAAGGAAAAGTCCCATGCTGGAGGACTATAGCACTGTCCCTCCTTAAGACTTCATATAAAGCTGTAGTAACCCAGGTAGCATGGCGCCGAAAAAAAGAATAGACACATAGATTAGTAGAAGAGATTAAATAGCCCAGAAACAGATCTACACAAAGAGGGTAAACTAATTTTTGAAAAAGTAGCTAAGGCAATTGCATGGAGGAGAGCCTTCTCCAAAAATGGTGCCAGAAAAACCGAATGCCCATTTGCAAAACAATACATCTAGACAAAGATGTTACAGCCCTCACAAAAATTAGCTCAATATACAACATACAATGCTATAAGAGTTCTGGGAAATAACTCTTACAAAAAGTCCTGGTGACCTTGGGTTTGACAATGACTTTTTGATACACCACCAAAAGCACAATATGTGAAAGTAAAAATAAGTTGGACCCTATAGAAAGACTGAAAAATAAAAATGTTGAAGGGATTATGACAGATGATTAGCAGAACTGATCAACCCATTAATTCTTTGATTACCAAATCACAAAATCTCAAGCAGGAATAAAATTTCATATCCACTCACATCCCAATAGACAGTAAACACCAAAGGCAAAGAAATGATCTTAAAAGTGGCCACCAAGAAAGGTTATAGTACCCTCAAAGTAATTTTAATTCCACTTAAAGTTATGATAGAAGCCAAAATATATTGGAATATTTTACTAGCACTGAGAGAAAATGTAGTAAATTTTGAATCATATAATTAGGTAAACTATCATTTGAGAATAGTCTTGAATCTAGACAAACCAACCTGCAGAATATTGCCAACCTCACTAAATAACTTGTAAAAAGTCTACCTTACTCAGAGGAAAATAAATGTAGAAGACAGGACTGCAGGGTAAAGTACGAGAAATTAATTAGTAAAACAGTGCATCTAATATTAACAATATTAAACAATAATATCTAATTTGGGGGTCTTAAAAGATATAAATAAACATCAGAGAGTAATGAATTACAAATGCAAGGGGAAAATAGCTGGTTTTCTAAGATATTTGTGTTTTTTACAGGATTACAGAGGTATTTATTTACTTTTGAAATCTGTAGGCATACAAGCTAAAATTAAGATAATCTCTCTCTAAAGGAATAGAAATAGAGTGTATGATAATGAAAATAACAGGGAGTTTGAATAAAAACAAACCACTCCAAAAGAAGATGAGAAAGAAAATATTAGGTTGAAATGGCACAAAATATATCAGTAGAAATTAGACGTGCTGTTTCAGTAACTATGAAATGTAAAATTGATTAAACTTGCAAGTTAGAAAGGCCAAAAAGCATGCAGAAAAGATAACACAGCAGGCAAACACAGAGCAGAAGAAAGCGTCTGTATGTATATCAAAACAAATGCTGTGAATAGGGTCAATACATAAGAATAAAAAAAGATTGCACCAAAAAGATATCAATTCTAACTAATTTAATGGACCCAAGTAAACCATGCAATCATTGTTAATAGAAAACAGAGTCTTCTCATGTTCACATGAAACATTTACCAAAGTTAACCAAATATTTGGTATTAAACATATCTCAATAAATTTCCAAGAACCTTTGAGTACATCTACCATAGGCCTGTTAAATTACAAAGTTCAAAAACAAAAAGAAGATAAACAAACACAGGAATGCAGCAAGATTACAAACATCTCACTTAGATAATGCTTAGAAGACATTATAATAGAGATTATGTAACTTGAACTGAATTTAGCAAAGTAACACGTGAAAATGTGGATAAAAGAAAAATGCTACATATTTTTAGTTATGATTATCTATGTAGAAAAGTCAAGTATTTTACAGTTGATAAGATTGGAAGATTGATGATATAAAATCAAAATACAGTAAATTATTATGTTCATACAATAGTACAATAGGAGTACAACATGTCACTAAAAGAATATTTTTTTCTGCTTTTCATTTTTTAAATGTTACAACACTTGAACTAAAAACTAGACTGAAAGAAGGATTACTTCATGTTATAACAAAAATAATTTGTAAATATTAAAACATATAAAAGACCTAAAAATGGAGAGGGAGAGAATCTATCTGTGGATGAGAATAGTCACCATGTTAAAAACAGAAATATTTCCCTGTTATCATCAGGCTATGCACACAGGGCAATTTTAAGCCAGTTCCAACAAATATTTTCAAAAAAATTGACAATATAACTATAAAATTTATATGGAATTGTCAAGGGCCGTGGATAGTAAGGATGAATGCAGTGAAGAAACTAAGATGTGAAGACTTGTTAAGCTAGAAAATCATGACATAAAAATACAGTATGTAAAATAATGTAATATTATCCAGATTAGATACATAGAGTGGAATATATCAGAGGACTTATTATAAAATCCACAAAAGTTTTCAAACTTAGCAGGTGACAAAACTGGATGGTGGATTTGTATCCTTTTTTAAAATTATTAAAAAATCTTGAGCCCTGGCTGGCATAGCTCAGTGGAATGAGCGCAGGCTGCGAACCAAAGTGTCACAGGTTCTATTCCTAGTCAGGGCACATGCCTGGGTTGCAGGCCATGACCCCAGCAACCGCACATTGATGTTTCTCTCTCTCTCTCTTTCTCCCTCCCTTCCCTCTCTAAAAATAAATAAATACAATCTTTAAATTTTTTTTTAAATCTTCTGAAGAATGTCCAATTCTGGTAGTGTTAAGACTATCTTGTTGCAAACCATCCTTCCCACTGAGAACAACTAGAAAACCCCACTAAAATACTTCAAAAATCAGTTTGAAGCTATTGGAGCGCTATGAGGGAGAATACATATGTCATCACAAACAGTAAGTGTGCTGGGTTTTACTCGGTGTAATGGCCAGCCCAAAGGAGTCACATCTCTTTTCCACCAATAATTTATCCTTTTTCAAAGAGAGGGTTTGATTCGCTCACAAGGAGCTTGCCTACTGTCCGGAGTTTCGTCCACACCAGGTCCCTGGGTGTCTTCTCCGGCAGCAAACCCCTTCCTACTTGCCTTCACCACCGGTGTGGATCCCCAGTTGAATTAGCTGTGGCTAAAAATGCAGGCTTCATTTTGTGCAATCAGCATTCTAAAGCCCAATAATTTTTTTGCAGGAAAAAAAACTGTTTCACCCACTTTCTTGAGATTCCTTGAAGATGTAGTCTCTTCCTGAAGTCCAGTCAGCATTGGTCAAGCCAAGGAAATACACATAAAATAATTCTTATTCCTGTTCAAACTCTTTTATGACCAATAACATTTTCTCAGTTTGATCATTTTCTTTGTCAGTTGAGCTCAATAAACATGCTTTACGGACGCTTCTGTGTTGGTCAATGTTCTTGATCTTGGGGATGTCAGAGTCCTGCATGGGGTGTATAAAATTTGTACAAGATAACATTACGTATGAAAACTGCCTACCTAGAAGTCTAGCCTTGCTGACACTAGGGTGTAAGCTCTCACAGGATCATACAAATGGAAGGAGTTTCATGGAGTGCAAACTTACTAGGATTTCTTGCAGTGCAATTTCCTAATTGAGTATAAAAGTTGAACTCATTTTATTGTGACAAGCCTATCAGGAATTAACCTTAAATAATTTCTCTCCTGAGATTGAGTTGACACTTCCAAGGGAATGCAGAGCAGCAGGGAAATGCAAGGAGGCCCTGTCTTAGGCATTAAGCTCTTTCTTTCAGGTACTGCCCTGGAACACACCCTTTAGTCCTGAGGCTGTCTCCTGGTTTTCTGCAATTCATCTTACCTCTGCTTATGCTATGTGTCTCAGGAAATTCTGGTGAAAACATCTCTCTTTCTTTTTTTTTTTAACTTGTTTTTTAAAGGGTACACTAAAGAACTATGGAAATAATGCCAGGAAAGTTTCAGAGAATTGAATTTACCTGCTGGGCATTGAGAAACGTTATGGATATCACAAAGTAAAATCCAAAAGCATGCAGCAGTCTAACTGGAAGTAGCTATACTTCACATGTAATTGAGAGAGATTATTGATATGTATAATGGTACAGAATATGTTAGTTTAATCATTCATTCATTCATTCATTTGCCAATCTGTATTAAGCCACTTAGACTATGTATCAAGCTAACCCTGCTATGAGGAGGAAGGCTAGGGTATTCAGTCTAGTTGGAAAACAGACAAAAAAATCAACCAGTGATTATGATAAAATGTGATAAGTGTTTCAGAAAATTTTATATGTAAGTGGTGCTAGAGACTGCGTATGTCCCCTCAAATTTTATATGTTAAATCATAACATCTAATGCAGTGGTGTTTGGAGGTGGGGCCTGTGGAGTGATTAGGCCTTGAGGTGGACCCCTCATGCATAGAATCAGTGCCCTTGTAAAGGAGACCCAGACACTCTGCCCGGCCCACTGGGTGCCATTACAGTGAGAAGACAGCTGCCTATGAGCCAGGAAGCCAGTGTCCATGAGACGCCAAATATTGTGGTGCCTTGATCTTGAACTTCCCAGCCTCCAAATGTGTGAGAACTATTTGCTGTTTGTAAGCCATCCAGTCTGTGGTACTTTTGTTACACCTGCCCAAATGGACTGAGAAAGGCGGCTTTAGCAAATACAGATGGGGGCGCTGAGATGGAGGTTAGACAGACCCTTCAGAAAGGAGTAATGGTTTAGACTTAGCCTTCAAAGAAAAGTGTGAGTTATCTAGGCTGTAAGCGGTATGTGAGGCTTTTGTGTGGGCAGAGCTTTGAAGATGTAAAACAGAGGGATGAAACTTGCAAGCAGAATGGGCTGGCACTCTGTTAGAAGGCTTTTCACAATAAATTGAAATGATTTCCATCACTGCCCTGCTGAATCACCTGTTTCACCTGCCTGGTACTGATTCTAAGGGTAGTATCTGTGGTCTCCTTCTACTCTATCATTTTGATTGAGGTGGTCCATGCCCCTCCCCCTTGGTTGTGGCTTACACCTGCAGCCTTCTTCGGAAAATATTCTGTGGGCTATTGAAGGCACCAGTTACCTCACAGGCCGAGGCATAAAATCCCAGCACTATAACCCCAAAGTGGGCAGATCGCTGCAAGTCATTCTTCAAAAATTCCCTTCATGTCAGGGTAAAGCTAGACTTCCTCTAGCAGTCCATTTTTGCATAGCTTCTTCCATTTTCTGGCATGTGTCCCTTATATGCGTATTTTTTTCCTAAAAGCATTCTTTTATAAATCACTTTCAAAAATATCCATCCTTGGCTCTGCCTCTGTGGAACTCAGCCAGGACATGGGGTTGGGGGGGGTGGCGGTCTGTGTTCCCTTCCTCTTGTGTCAAAGTACTGCAAAGTAGAGGCAGGTTGTAAACACGGAGGGGTGACTTGTTAAACAAATGGACCTGGACATTGTGGTTGGTAGGATGCAAGCACATGCGATAACTGAAAATCAGATAATGTACATTTATGAAACATTTACCATGTCCTGGGCATCTTGCTGGGCTTACTGCGTGTATAACCTCATTTAAGCCTCTCCAGACCCAGTCAGGTAGAGTGAATGGAATCTGTGTTTTACTGATGAAGAAAACCGGAGCTTAGAGAATTTGATTCTCTTGCAAAAGGCCACCCGGCAAGAATGACCTACAATTCCATTTAAGATTTTTGTTTTTGGTGCTGGAAGGAATCTGATCATTTGAACTTGATTAATTAAAATTTAATTGGTTTTGGAAGAGTTCGAAAACCCTGAATGGCAAATGTATAACATGTTTTGAAGGCTCTGACAAAGGAGCTAGATGCACTGAGTTATTGAAAGGATGCTTTAAGTTTACTTACACAGAAATATTTGATTTATGCTCCAAAAACCATACAAAAAAAATCTGTCCTCTTCCAGGCACGAGGTAAAACCACATTGTTCACAGGCAGTATGCTGAGCTCCAATTTGGCATCTGGATTATGTAAAGCATAATTGGATTTACTCTATGCAATTAGAATTGGGGTTTTTTGCTGCCGAAGCACTACGTTGCAGTTTTTGCTGGGGAACGAGCATTAAGCATTTTGTTTGGTACTTGGAAAATCTGCCTTGGCAGTGCTTCATAATAGAACCAATTATCAGGTATGTTGTTACATGTAGCCTTCCAGACCCCAATTTAAATAGAAAATAGTGACAATTTCTTTTGTGAAATACACTCCTTAAAATCAACCATAATGTGAAGACCTACATGCTTATCAAGGCGACAACAAGGGACCGAGACTACTTCTTACATAAACACGTGCTATGAGGTTGTGATGATTGAATTGTCAGTCAAGAGAATGGCAGATATTGTATTAAGACTCTTTTAAAGTCAGTTCTTGCTGAATTCCTTTAATTGCCATTAGCCCAGTCCAACTTCTACTCTACTTGTATTATTTCTCTAAGAGAGAAAAATAACTTTATTGACAGAAGGCCAAAATACTTTCCCATACTCTGAAACAAAATGTATTTTGATCTTTTGTAAATTGACTTGCGTGAGCATTCAAAAAATGATCCATTCACTAGGGAAGCAAGTAGGAATACAGAATGGGTATGTAAACTTAAATTCAATAATGAAATACACTACTGTTTATCTATATCGTGTGCAAGTAATTTTCTCTTGAAAATTACTAGACAATTTTTTTGTATAATTACTGTTATATCACAAGGAAATGGAGCGCTGAGGAATAATTTCCAGTTGCATACAAGCAAGCCAGTGCTTACAAATTATTTGGCCTTATTCCCTGAGATTCGATTCAGAGGATTTGAAGTGACAGCTAAAAATCTCTATTTTTATTATTTACCTCTCTAGGTGATTGACATGCACAGCTGTTTTTTGGAAACTAACAGCTTAGTGTTTAATATATAAATTTATAAATATCTTCAGATATGTGGATAATATATATTATAGATCCTGACTACTGGCATACGGTTATTAACACATCTGAAAGTAATTACAAATATATGCATAGGACATATTCTTAAAGTTTGAAACTTTAGGAGAGCCTTTCCTGTTTTTATTTATATATTTAATAGGTTTTGAATATAGATCTTTAGGGATTTTTAAAATATTATCTTATGGCTGAAAACTATTCCAAAGTCTCAACACCCCTCTTCTTTCACCTCAAGATAAAACTATGTTCAGGTTTCAAGAGAATGGGGTGCTGTTGGAGGAAAGCCCATCACCTGTTATGAGATCCAGATTATTTCAGTGAGCTGAAATGAGGTGGCTAAAGAAAGCAGAAGCAAGCCCTGGCTGGTGTAGCTCAGTGGGTTGAGCGTGGGCTGGGAACCAAAGTGTCCCAGGTTCGATTCCCAGCCAGGGTACATGCCTGGGTTGCAGGCCATAACCCCCAGCAACCGCACACTGATGTTTCTCTCTCTCTCTCTCCCTCCCTCCCTTCCCTCTCTATAAATAAAATCTTAAAAAAAAAAAAAGAAAGCAGAAGCAAATGCAATTTATCTTAGCGTGGCAGGCACATGATGGCAATGTGTTTGTACCTGGGAGTACATGGGAACTTTTCAAGAGTTTCAGGGATAACGGTTGGTAGTGAGGGATTCAATACCCAAATTCTCATCAAACATATTTACTTTTGTCTGTAACTCATGTGTCTATGAGGACCCACATCATTATGCAGATTCCCTTTTTCTATTTCTCCTTTAAAAATCGCCCTTCCCACACTTCACAAAACAATTGAAAACCCGAATCTACTTCTAATCTATTATAGTGGATTGTGTTAGACTGTAAAAATCTCAGAGGCACCAAAGGAACAATTCACAATAGTGATGTAGGTGTTAAGAAAATGAATGATTCAAATGACTGTGAAACGAATGATTTTGCAAATCAGTTGTTTCTCATTTTGCTTTATTTTTTAGCTGACATAAAATATTGTGTTAGTTTCAGGTATACATTATAATAATTCAGTATTTATATACATTATGCAGTGTCCCCACTATAAGTTTAGTTATTGTCTGTCACCACACAGAATGATTACAATATTATTGACTATATTTGCTATGCTGTACATCACATTTTAATGACTTATCTAATGTGTAACTGCAAATTTGTTTCTATCCTTTTCACCTGTTCCCCCTTCACCCACCCAGTCCTCCTCCATCTGGTAATCACCAATTTATCTGTTCATGTATCTAAGGACACTAGGATGATCCATATCTTGTTTATTATACATAATGCTATAATAAACAGTAGTGCATACATCTCTTCAAATTAAGGGTTTTTTTACCCTTCAGATAAACACCCAGAAGTGGAATTACTGGATCATGTGGTAATTGCATTCAATGCAATCCCCATCAAAATACTAGTGGCATTTTTCATAGAACTAGAACAAAGAATCTTCAAATTTGTATGAAGCCACAAAGACTCCAAATAACTAAAGCAATCTTGAAAAAGAAGAACAAGGCTGGAGGTATCATTATCCCTGGTTTTAAACTATATTACAAAGCTGTAGTAGTCAAAATAATATGGTACTGGCACAAAAACAGATACATAGATTAATGGAACAGAATGGAGAGCCCAGAAATAAACACACATATATGGTCAAGTAATCTATAAGAACAGAGGCAAAAATATACTTTGGGGAAAGGCAGTCTTCAATGAATAGTGCTGGGAAAACTAGATAGCTAGGTGTGAAAGAATGAAACTGGACCATTATCATACAATGTTTACAGAAATAAAATCAAAATGGATGAAAGACTTGAATGTAAGACCAAAACTATAAAATGCATAGAAGAAAACATAGACAGTAAGCTCTTTGACATTGGTCTTAGCAATATTTTTTTTTGGACCAGTATCTGCAGGCAAGGGCAACAAAAACAATTACATCAAACTAAACAGCTTTTACACAGTGAAGAAAACCATCAGCAAAACAAAAAGACAACTGACCTAATGGGAGAAGATTATTTGCAAATCATACATCTGATAAGGGTTTTATATAAAAATATTTAAAGAGTTTACCCAACTTGATATAAACAAAACAACGAAAAAAAAAAACGGGCAGAAAACTTGAACAGACGTTTTTCCACAGAAGACCTACAGATTGCCAATAGGCACATGCCAAAGATGCTCAAAATCACTTATCAACAAGGAAATGAAAATCTAAACCACAATGAGATTTAAAAAATGACAAAAAGACAAAAAAAATACAAGAGTGGGCAAGGATATGGAGAAAAAGGATCCCTTGTACACTGTTGGTAGGAATGGAAAATGGTATAGGCACTATGGGAAACAGTATGAGGTTTCCTCAAAAAATTTTTTAATTAAAAAAATGATGTTTTTCAATTTTTGATTTGAACAATGTTGGTGGAAGATCAAATTGATTTGTAAATGGACAGTTCATTAATAATAAATTTTGATGATTGATGGCCAAGTAATATGGGGGTATAAGACAGAAGTAATTCAAACAATTGGCAGATTTTTCCCTATCCATCGACTTGTTAATGCGAACAAGGTATATTATGGCTATTAAAAGGAGATTGCATGGACCTAGTTATGAGTAATTTTCCTTACATATTTCAAAGCAAGAAGAGTCCATCTATTTGAATTCCAATTATAGAGTACTTTTAGAGTCTATATTATATACTTATTTATGTACTTAAATATAAGATCAAATGAGTTATATTAAAACTATCCATTTATAAATATTTATTTGTAATACCAATATCTTTACAATAGCCTATTTTCCAGTTCATTAAAGTGTTATATTCTTTGATTAATTTAGGACTTATTTAATTTCTCTAAATTATGTGTTCTAATTTTCAGATTTATTTCTGGCCATTTGATAAGTTTAGATGCTATTATAAGAATTATCTATTTTTAAATTAAGAAAAAATTAGAGCAGTTTCAGGTTTACAGCAAAATCAAACAGAAGATGCAGAGATTTTCCATATATTTCTTTCCTCTATACATGCATAGCTTCATAAACATGAGCATCTCCTCAGAGTGGTACAGATGTCATGGTTGAAAACCTAAATCAACACATCAGAATCAACCGAAGTTCACAGTTTACATTATGGTTCACTCTCAGTGTTAGACAGTCTACGGATGGACAAATGTGTGATGACATGAATACATCGTTACGGTTTCATGGAGGGTATTTTCACTGCCCCCAGAATTCTCCGTGCTCTGCCTATTCATGCCTTCCTTCCCTCACTGCCTGACAACCACTGGTCTTTGGACCCTCTCTATAGTTGTGCCTTTTCCAGAACATCATACGGTTGGAATCACAAAATGGGTACTCTTTCCAGCTTGGCTGCTTTCACTTAGTAATACACATTTAGTGCCCCTTTATGTCCTTGCATGGCCTGATAGCTTATTTCCTTTTAGCACTGAATAATATGCCTGAATGTACCACTGATTATGTATCTACTCATTTATTCAAGGGCATCTTGGTTGCTTCCAAGTTTTGGCAATTATGAATAAAGCTGCTTTATCTTTTTTTCCCCCAAAGATTTTATTTATTTATTTTTTTAGAGAGGGTAAGGGAGGGAGAGAGAGAAAGAGAAATATCAGTGTGTGGTTGCTTCTCATGCGGCTCCCACTGGGGATCTGGCCTGCACCCCAAGCGTGTGTCCTGACTGGGGATCAAACAGGCGACCCTTTGGTATGCAGCCCACACTCAGTCCACTGAACTACGCCAGCCAGGGCTGAATACAGTAGCTTTAGACCGCTGTGTGCAGGTTCCTGTCTGGACACATTTTTAACTCCTTTGGGTACATATAAGGAGTACAATTTTTTAATTATATGGTAAGGGTATGTTTAGGTTTGTAACAAGCCACTAAACCATCTTCCCACAGTTTGGTGGGGAGTTTGCTAGACTGTCTTGCATTCCCATCAGCAATGAATGAGTTCCTGCTGTGGCACATCCTCACAGCATTTTGTGTTGCCAGTGCTCTGGATTTTGGCCATTCTAATAGGCACAGAGTAGTACCATATTTTGTTGTTTTAATTTTGATTACCTTGATCACGTGTGATGTGAAGCATCTTTTCATATGCTTATTTGTTGTCTGTACTTCTTTAGTGATGTATCTGTTAAAATTTTTTATAAATTTATTAATCCAGCCTGTTGATTTTTTAATAGTTTATTTTTTAGTTCTTTGTATATTTGAACGCTAGTCTTTTACCAGATATGTCTTTTGCAAATATTTTCCTGTCTGTGGCTTATCTTCTCATTTTTTGACATTGCTGTTTGCATTGCAGAAGTTTTACATTTTAATGAAGTCTAGCTTATACATTGTTCCTCTCACAGATTATGCTTTGATTTTATATCTTTATAAAAAGGAATCACCATACCCAAGCTCATCAAGATTTTCTCCTACGTTACCTACTAGGAGTTTTATAGTTTTGTATTTAGGCCTGTAATCTATTTTGGGTTATTTTTGCAGAGAGTCTAAGATCTAGATTCATTTTTAACATGCTTTATTGATTGTAGAGAGAGAGGATGGGGGGATGGGTGGGGACAGAGAGAGAGAGAGATCAATTTGTTGTTCCAAGTACCCACGCACTCTTCGGTTGATTCTTGTATGTGCCCAAACCAGGCTTTGAACCTGCAACCTTGGCATATCAGGAGGATCCTCTAACTAACTGAACTCTGTGACCAGGGCTAGATTCACTTTTTTTTTTGGTATGTGGATATCCAGTTGTTTCAGCATTACTTGTTGAAAAGATATCTTGTATCCATTGTACTTCTTTCACTCCTTGTCAAAGATCAGTTCCATGGGTCTATTTCTTAGTTTCATTTTGTTCCATTAGTATTTTTACCAATTCTTCACTAACACCACCCTGTCTTGATTACTCTAGATTTATAGTGAGTTTTGAAGTTGGAAACTGTCAATTCTTTAAATTTGTTTTCCTTCAATATTGTGTTAGATATCCTGGGTCTTTTGCCTCTTCATATAAGTTTTCAGAATCAGTTTTTTGATATCCACAAAATAACTTGCTTGAAATTTTATTGGGTTTGGACTGAATTTACAGATCAATTTGGGAAGAGCTGATATCTTGACAATATGGGACAGTATTTTATCTTTCTGTATATGAACATGGAACATCTTTCCATTTATTTAGTTCTCTTTTGATTTTATTCATTTATGTTTTTTCATATAGATTTTGTACTTGTTTTGTTAGATTTATACTTAAGTATATCATTTTGGGGGGTGAAGATGCAAATGGTATTGTTTTTAACTTCACGTTTCCCTTGTGCATTAACTTTTGTGTAATCTTGTGTCCTGTAATCTTATTATAAATGATTACTAGTTCCAGGAAGTTTTTTGTTGTTGATTTTTTTTTGGATTGTTAATACTGATGATCATGTCATCTGTAAGCAAAGACAGTTGTAATTCTGTCTTCCCAATCTGTATGTATATCTTTTATTTCCTTTACTTGTGTTACTGCAACAGCTGTAACTTCCAGTGCAATTTGAGGAGTGTTGAGAAGGGACATCCTTCTCTTATATTTGATCTTAGTGAGAAAAGTTTCTCATCATTAAGTATGATTTTAGCTGTAGGCATTTTTACATATTCTTTATCAAGCTGAGGAAGTACACCCTCTATTCCTAGTTTGTTAAGAGTTTATCATGAATGGGTGTTGGATGTTGTCAAATACTTTTTCTGTTTCTATACATATGATCATATCATATTTCTTTTGGAGTCTTTTTATATGATAGATCACATTAATTGACTTTTTGAAATTTGAAATTAAAAGCATAATACCATTTGCATCTGTACTCCCCAAAATTATATACTAAGTATAAATCTAACACAATATGTGCCATATCTATATGAAAAAACTAGATAAATAAAATCAAAAGAGAACTGCGTAAATGGACAGATGTTCCCTGTTCATGTACAGAAACAACCTTGTATACTGATGATAAATACCACTTGGTTTTGGTGTATATGTTTTTTTATACACTGCTGGATTCAGTTCACTGATGTTTTGTTGAGGATTTTTACATGTATGTTAATGGGAGATATTGATGTGTGGTTCTCTTATAATGTCTTTGATTTTGTTAGTAGGGTTATTATGATCATCTCATTTTATGAATTAAGAAGTAATCCCTTTTGTTTTGTCCTCTGAAAGAGACCGTAGCAAGCTAGTATAATTCTTTCCTTAAATGTTTGGTATCATTCACCACTGTATCCATCTGGGCCTGGCAGTTTAAGTTTTGGAAGGTTATTAATTGTTTATTTAATTGTTTTTATAGATATAAACAGGCCTAATTCAGGTTGCCTGTTTCTTTTTACATACATTTAGGCAGATAGTCTTTCCAGAAATTAATCCATTTTTTCTAGGTTATCAAATTTGTGAGCACAGAGTTGTTAACAGTATTTCTTTATTATCCTTTTAATGTTCATAGGGTCTGTGGTGATGTTGTCTTTCATTTCTGATATTATTAATTTCTGTCCTCTTTCTTTTTTCCTTAACTTGGCCAGAGGCTCATCAGTTTTAGTGGTGTTTTTTACAGAACCAGCTTTGGGTTTTATTGTTTTACTCTATTGATTTCTCTTTAATTATATTACTTTCTGCTCTAAGTCTTATTACTTCTTTTCTTCTGCCTACTTTGGATTTAATTTTCTCTTCTTTTCCTACCCTCCTAAGGTAAGAGCAGACTGTTGATTGCCGATCTTTCTCCTTTTCTGATATGTGCATTTATGCTATGCATTGCCCTCCAAGCACTGCTTTTGCTGCATCCCACAGATTTTCATAAAACATGTTTTTCTTTTAATTTTGTTCAAAATCCCTTAAAATATATCCTGAGATATCTTTCTTGATCCACGTGTTCTTCAGAAGTGTGTGTTTAATCTCCATGTACTTGGGGATTTTTCAGTTATTTTTTTGTGACCTCTAGTTTCAGTCCATTGTGGCCTGAGAGCAGACATGGTAAGATTCTGCTGTTTGTTAAAGTGTGCTGCTTGTAATGTGTTAAAATATGTTTGAGGGCTTAGAATGTGGTCCTTCTTGGTGAATACCCCATGTGATATTGAGACAAATGTATGTTCTGCTATTTTTGTATGAAATGACCTTTAGAAAATTATCACTATTAGCTATTAGAGAAATTAGAAAAATTTAATTATTAGCTATTGGTGGCATGTAGAAATAAGTGTTTTATGCTTCTAATGTATATTTTCTTGATCACTGTTCTACATATACAATCATATATCTAAAAATATTGACAGTTTTATTTTACTTTTCATTATTTTTAAAAAGTTTATTTATTTTTAGAGAGAGGGGAAGGGAAGGAGAGAGAGGGAGAGAAACATCAACCTATGGTTGCTTCTTGCATGTCCCCCTGCTGGGGACCTGGCCCACAGCCCAGGCATGTGCCCTGAACTGGGAATTGAACCGTGATCCTTTGGTTTGCAGGTCCACGCTCAATCTACTGAGCCATACCAGCCAGGGCATTACTTTTTAAACTTTATACATTTATTTACTTCACTACTCACATATTAAAAAAAAACTCTTTCTTTCAGTGAGCTAGATTGAAGTTATAAAATGAAACATGTCTACTCATTTTAAGAATAATTTCCAAAGAGTAGTGAAGTGGGGCCTTATAACTTTTCATGGTCTTTTTATTTGTTCATGTAAGCTGTTTGCCCAGTGCCCAAGTAACTCAACTGCCGCACGAGACAAGCATCAACATTTTTGCAGGAGTACATCCCCCACACACATACACTCAGAAGCTCAACACCCAAAGCCAAATCCTCAATTTCATCCAATGAAATTAACAAGCATGAAAAATATTAAATGAAAAGAAAAATCAGTCAATAGAAATAGAACTAGATTTGACAAAGCTAATAGAATTAGCAAATAGGAATGATAAAAAAGCTGTTATAAGGTTAGTTTATATGTTCAAGTAAATAGAGGAAAGCATGAGCATGCGAAGGAGGAAGGGGAAAGCTATAAAAAGATTCAGGTCAAACTACAGGTGAAAAATAAGATGTCCGAGATGAAAAATATATAGGATCAGGAGGAGACTAGATATTGCACAATATTAGTGAATTTAAAGACATAGAAACAAGATATACAAAAAATGAAAACCAAAAAAAAGTTTACTGAAAAATAAAATACACAAAGAAACAGCGAGCTGTGAAAAAATATCAAACAACCTAATGTGCATGTACTTAGAGTTTCTCATAATTGTGCGAGTCTGCTAGCTGGGAATATGAGAGGAGGCCGGCCTAGAAGGACTTCAGTGGAGATCATGCATCTCTGGTTTACGTGGTCTCTCATTCTCCCGCAGTGTAGCTCTGGTCTGTTCCATGACAGTAGCATAGGTCCAGGAAAGGGAAGGGAATTGATCAATATCTCTCAACACCTGCATCTGGACCAGTGTCACTCTTATTTTAGACTCATTACTTTTGTCAAAGCAAGCCCAAAGTCTGCCCAGATTCTGCGGAATGGGGGAACGTCCTCCAACGTTTGGTGACATCAGATTGTAGGAGTTGTAGGTAAAATAAGGGAAGACTAGGGGCATTTTAGAATAATCTATCATTATAGGTTTTCCTTAAAGATTTAATTTATTTATTTTCAGAGAGAGGGGGAGGGAGGGAGAAAGAGAGGGAGAGAAACATCAGTATGTGGTTGATGTTTCTCTCACACACCCACTACTGGGGACCTGGCCTGCAACCCAGGCATGTGTCCTGACTGAGAATTGAACTAGCCGCCCTTTGGTTCAAAGGTTGGCACTCAATTCACTGAGCTACACAAGCCAGGGCTCCTAATGTTTTAAAATAAGCTAGCATACATGTTTTAATAATAATCACCAAGCCCATGTTATCCTGAGTGGCACTTTGTGGTCTCAACATTATTCTTCAGCTTCTGTTTGAAATAATGAATAGGTACCTCAGACATAAAAAAAGAGAATTAGTTTCAGTAATACTTTAATTTTCTGAGCATTTATGCTGTGAATACATTTCCACTTTGAAGTGGCACTCTTGTTTTCCACATTTTTCCTGATATTTTATATTCCTCTCTATTTAGAGTACAGTTGGAGCCTGAGATACTTCCTAATTTTCATAACATCTAGTTATTTTTTAAACCAAAATTGTGTCTGTCTCAGACCACCATGCAGCCAGGATGTGGTTTGGGAATAATTAGAAAGCATTTTACTTTCTTTCCTAAGCAAAACCACTCTGAGTATAAGATACTGTAGACATTAATTGTCTGAGCAATAACATTTCAGTGTGATGCTGCAGTGAGCTGAGAGCTCGTGACTCAAATCTCTGAGCGCCAAACCCCTCTAGGCTTGCTTTGAAAAGCTCCGTACATACAATACTATCATTCACGCACTGTAGAAAGATAAAATAGAAGAGCCCAAGAGTTTCCTATAATTATATAATTTATTCTCTTTATCTAAAAATAAAGCCCGTTAGAAAAGGAGTTTGAACATTTGGAAGAAAATAGCACATTTAAAGACTTAATTGGCTCTTTATTAGGAAATTATTTTCAGCAACTTGGTGTAATATTTCTTCATTGAATAATCTAAAAGGGATAAAACTGACAATTCACAAATGCTGAATAATTTGCCAATGTGGAAGAATTAGCAGTGCAATATTTTAATTATTGTTTTAATATAAATTACTTGTTTAAATGTAAAATATTTCTGTGAAAAATATTACACTCTTACTGAGTCTTCATGGGTCTAGACTCCCAGTTCTAGCTGTCAGGTGAGAGTGTAGTGGATATTCATTCATTCAGCTATGTCATCACCTTCGAATGTTCTGTTTCTGTTCATTGCCCAGTTGGCGACTCTTGTCTTCCCCAGACAGAAAACCAACAGCCTGCATTTCCAGGCTCCCGTAAAACGGATTTGTACATATGAGGTAAGTTTCAGTGTCCTAGGAACTAACAAAACAGACTCGACATTGAGCAATTTGAGAGAATAAATCTTCTAACAAATGTCCTGTGAAATCCACCTGGTTCTTTCCGGGACACAGTAGTGTAGGTTTTGGCTTCTACCTGTGGTCATTACAGGTGCCGAGAAGCAGTGACGTGTATGATTGTTCCCAAGTCTCCCGGTGTTTGGCTGGCTGGCCAGATAAAACCCAGGATGCCCAGTTAAATTTGAATTTCAGATAAATAATAATTTCCGACTATAAGTATGCCCCCAATGTTGTTACTTTTACTTACAAAATTATCTGTTGTTTATCTGAAATTCTATTTTAGTTGGTGCCCTGCATTTTTATTTGCTATACATGGCAACCCTATTGTTTGGGTACTTCTGAGTGCTTAATCACCGAGTGGGTTTCTGGTCTTCTTGAGTCCCGGTGAGCTGCCTAAACTAAGTTTACAAAATTGCTTTTATAAATTAGCCAGAATTAATCTTCTTACTTAATCAATGAAGTTATAATGACAAAGACTCTTTGATGTAGTATAGAAGGAATCTAAAGAGTTATGGAAATAGGAATACTTGAATAAATTTTGCATGCACAATGCACTCATTTTTTCACAGAGGACAAAGAAAATGCTCTCTTCAGCAAGGCGATGGGAATGCCATTCTGCAGTGAGGGTGTCATTGGGAAGGGCTGTAGCTGCTCTTCTCAGTAAGCCAAAGGTACCATCCGCAGCTTGTACCTTGGAGTTGGCTTTATGATTTTCATGGAGAAGGTGGCCTTTGAGGCGGCAGAGGCCACTGTCACTGTGGCTCTGGGATGTACTTGAGTAATCACACCCACCTGGCAACTAGTGTTAAGTGCTACAAAGTGGGTGTAGTTAGGCAATTAGGTTTCAGGGCTGGTTGGCCTCCAGAATGACCTTTTTTATCCAGAGTGATCCTTGACTGTGGCAAATTATCATTGGTACCTGGCACCAAAGGAAATGTGACATGAAAAAAATAAATGTCTAAGCAATTTCTTTGTGCAAAGACATCTAACTAGACTCATTGTCAAAGAGTCAGAGATTCTTGAGATTTTCTTGCAGGCAGTTTGGAAAAGGACAATTCGAAATAACCCAAAGGCAGGAGTCTAGAATAACGTTGCACAAACATTCTATAAATCTGCCAGCTAGGTACCTAGTGTAAGTATGCCCAGAGAAGAGCCAAGTCTACAGGACATTGAGCTATTGACCCTGATTCTGAACTAATAACCGATTCCTAGTGTAATTGTGTAAAACCGTGATTTACAGATTTCTGGGGGAGCAGGTGGTAAATGGAGTCTGGCCCGACTGCTATATAAATACACTCGTATTCTGTGGTTATACCTCAATTTCTGATGTATGGTTAGAAGAGATGTAATCAGCAACCGACTGTACCTGTACACATTGGCTTTTTGACTTATGGGATGGTGTAAGCAACCAAAGTGAAAGCATTTGGATTGTCTCTTTTTATACCAAAATAGTAAACCAAAATCAACACCGTATACCTGACAAAATGTAAACATTGCTACAAACATTGAAAACTTGAAAGTAGCTGAGTTTGTTATTCTGTTTGTATTCAAACCTCCATAACTCTTAGATCTGGTAGTTTATACTACCTTATGCAAGGACACAACACAGTTCCATTTAATTAGCCACTAAAACTTCTGCCTGGTTATTTCAGGCTTCCTGGTACTGGAAATAAAAGGAAGAAAAAGAGTATTGTGTCAGCTGGGTAATTGATTCTGATTATCAAGGGGAAATAGTCTTTTTATTAACCCAGTCTGGGAAGAAAAAGCACAAATAAATCCAGAGGATCCTCTGAGGTGCCTGGGAGTACCGCCGTGTCCTCTGTAGAAGTTAATGGCTAGTAGGCGCATCACAATAAATGTAAAGTAATAAAGTACTTTCTCGGAAAATTCAGTTTTGAGTTACCCTTACAGGTAAATAACATTGACCATCTGAGCCACTAGCTGAGAGCCAGTGAACGTGAAATACATTTTGGAAAAAGTAGTCTCGATAGCAACTATGCACTTTCAGTCAGTTGCAGAAGTAAGGAATGTGGTGTTCTATCTATCTATCATCTATCTGTCCATCCATCCACCCACCCACTTACCTACCTACCTACCTACCTACCTACTTACCTACCCACCTATCTACCTATCTACCAATGTATTCCTCCATCCTGCTGTCTGTCTACATAAATGCTTAATTTTATACCTTTCCCTCCTGTTCTGTTTTATATAGCATTGTTGGGTAGAAGTTAACTTTATTTCATTTATAAATGAAAAAATGTATAGGCTTGGTTATCCATGGAAGATATAATCTAAGACCCTCAGTGGATGCTGTAAACCATACAGAGTACTGAACCCTACAGATACGAATTTTTTCCTCTATGTCCATACCTATGATAAAACTTGTTTATGCACAGTAAAACATTAACAGTAATAATATAATCATATGGAACAATTATAACAATATAGTGTAATAAAAATTATGTGATTGTGCTCTCTCTGTGTCTCTGTCTCTTTCTTTTAAAATACTGTTAATGAACCCAAGGGGTTTGTCATTTGGTATGTTCTATTCAAGAACAAGACATGGTTGTCACAAGGCAATTGTATTTACTTGCGGCAAGAGGAGGGAACAGGAGATTCACATCCAAAGCTCTGTCTCCTCCAGGGGAGGCTAAGCCATTGGTTACATACACAGTTTGGTCAATTACATGTTGATTTCTTCTTGAATTCCTCTTGATAAAGCATAGGAGATTCTTGAAACTAGGCAAACGTTCTACAAATTCTATAGAACATAATAAATAAAACACATATACATATAAAACAAAAGTAAATACTTTTAAGCTAAAGATGAAATTGATAGTAAATACTTAGAAAATTCACTAATCAGTTCTTGCAAAAAAGATGAAATTAAGACCATACACATATGATTTTTAAAGGTATTTGACTTCTCTGGAAAGGTTAGCTCTGAAGTGTTCTCCTGCCTATACCCAGGTATCGAGCACTGCAGTGTCAGTAGACTCCAGGCATTCATAGTGGTGGCTGTTTTTGTCAACCCCTCCCACCCCCCTGGCCCACCACCGACGTCACGGTGAATCCTCAGTGTGCTGCAGTTGCATAGCCATTTGAGGAGTTGAGGAGGAGTATAAAGGCAAGTTGGTCATTCGGTATTTTAAGGTGAACTCTAAAATTTAGGTTTACACATACCTGAGATGGCTTAATTTCAAAAGATTACTACTTATCTAACTCCCATGCATCCTGTGTGTTCGAGATTTACTTACTCTGCCTGGTGAAAAACAATGAACCTCAGAATATGCTATTATTTTTAGAGAGGGCAATAACATAAATTCATGCATTTGGGTTCACATCATTTTTCTCCCTGATAAATTCCAATGGATCCTGGTTATTAGACCCTTTAGAACTTCCAGGATCCTAATTTCTGGACCAAATTGTAGAGAAAACTCATAAAATGGAAATTCATGAAAGAAACAACTTTGTGCTGCCAACAGTTGGTGGGAAAGACGTGCCTGGCCAGCAGTGCAAACACAGGAATGCGTCTTTCAAATATTGTACGTGTGTTGTCCCCAAACAAAAACCACCCACTACAGCAGAGATGCAGGAATCTAAAGATTAAGAACATGTTTAAAGGACATTGAAAGTGAATTGGAAGGACTTCAAATAGGTGTTTATTTAGCTAATATTTTAGAATGTTTGATTAAATCAGCGTGGCTCAGGGTTGAGATCTTCCCTAAGGATCCAAATTGGACACAGAGAGCTCATCAAATTGACACTCTCCGACTCGTTTCGTTAATGAAAGCCTGCATCCATGCTTCAGCTGTTATCTGAGATTCCTTCAGGAAAAGTGCAATTAGGAGGGCAAAATAGCATATTTAGTGCTTAAAGGTGTGCCACATTAAAAAAAAGTCCCTTAGTATTTCCTGCATGGCAGTAGAAAACAGATCTAGGACCCATGAATTGCACGGAGAGGTCAGTCATGTGCGGCGTGATGAAAAAGATATAACACCCTTGAAATTGCTCATTAGCTGGAATAATGTGCCTTTCAAGGTCATAAGCCTCCTGTCAAAGACGTGCTTAGTAAGTGTAAAATTTTTGTAGTTTTGAATTACATAGGGCACTATACAAGTCTATTAAGTCAAAATTTCAAAGATGTATTTTTGGTAGGATTAAGCCAAATATACACATTAGTGGATGCCACAAAACGTCCTGACTTCATAGGCATTAACTATTCTTTATTTGTGATATTAAGCAGATTCACTTGAATGCAGTGTCCTTGAATTTATGCTGAACAGGGGATACAAATTTGGATACCATGATTTTTATATATTAACCTAATTTATATCTAGGACAAGATGGAAACCAGTGTGTCTAAAAATTGTTTTTACATGCTTACTTCTGTTATGGAAGTATGTATATGTTAGCAATCACCTATGATGCACTCAAACACGTGCACTTCTGGAGCTTCTGCTCATGTAAAAGCCGTTCGTCATAGAGACCTTAAGAAGAAGGGCCAGAGTAAACTAAAAAAGAATAAATTAAATGATAACAAGGCAACTATTAAAGGCTATTTTTCCTCCTTGGACTTCCCTTTTTTTTTCTAAGTTATTCCCTTAGAGCTCAATTTCTCCTTTAACTTGGTGATTCTTTGATATCCCAGAACTGGATTCCATTTTCATGTGACTCTTCATAGAACAGAGTAAGATGAGAGAAGGGTACATTCGATTTGTCCGTGAACTGGTTTTCATCAAAGCAGAATGACCGATGCATTTACTGAAAAAGCCAGAACAAACTTTGATCAGAAAACCAAAGACACAGGAAAGATTAACTGGAGACAGGCTTGCCTCTGGAGGCGAAATTCTGATGAAGACAGCAGAATTCTCACACATTTGTAGACACTTCTCCCTGATCAAGGTATTCATTACTTTTTGTGTTAAAATCAGTAAAGAGAGAAAAATGAAACACTTGATATGGTTAGATGTCTTTTTGGCAAATCTTAGTGCAATCAAAGGCAGTGACACCAGCCTGTTCAACAGGGAATGCAATTCAATAATTGGAGGAATTACATCTCTTTGTGACTTCTGCATATTTTTATCATTTCCAACTTTAAAAGAAATTAGCAGTGACTTTATAAAAAGTAGAATTTGACCTTGCGGTTCTGCAGTCACACATCTCTCAGAGTCACAAATGTGGCCTTAAATTGTTTGTGTAGAAGGAAACTGAAACAGGGGAACAAGGCCTTTTTTATGTGGTAGAAGTTTTGTGGGAAATACAGTATTTAATTATTTGCTTATTATTTAACAAACACTTTTATAGAATATACTCTGTGCCACACGTTCTCTCGGTATGCTTTTACAATGATAGGGCACCTAACACTCCTAATATCTCTATGAGACGGTACCTTTTTAGTCTCTTTGAGAGAACAGAGGCACAAAGTGGTTAAATAACTTGTTTAAATCAACAGGCTAGTGAGTGGCAAAGCTGGGGTTCAAGGGCAAGCAGCCTGCTTCTCGGATTTCATCTCTCAGTCACTGCACCGTGTTCTTCCAGGACATCTAAGCATACGCTGAATTTTACTGAAGCCCATTAAAAATTCAGAGTAGTGTTTAGTCACCACCAACAGTTACAGGACTTTCAGACTAGTTCACAAATTGAATTTACCTCCTCTTGATGCCCTAATGTGTTGCGCTGAAAACAATCAAAATTAATTATTTATTTCAGAGATGATTGTGGAAACCATCAAACACCCTGAGACAAAATGCTGGACTCTGAGGCAGAACCGGAGATCACAGTTTGATTTAAAAAAATGTATATTCTTAAGAGACTCATTCCATAAGCTATCAGGATTATTATTTATGCTTTCCAAAAAGACTATAGAGCACTCAGAGTGTTATTGTTTCTGGTGTTGCTGTAGGTGATAGAAGAGGTAATTTTCTGAGGAGTTCACAGACTGGTTAGGTAGACATATTTAAGTGCTCAAACACTTACCAGTACAAGCAATGGGAAAGGACAGAATGATTCACAAAGTTTGTACTTGATTTGAGTTTTCATTCACCCCCTGTTGATCTGCAGCAATAAGACCTCCAATGCTGTGATAGGACATTTAGATGTGTTTGTGGCATACATTATGTTTGCATTAAGTTCATCATGTACATAAAGAAAAAAGTCAAAAGATTGGAATTGCTTGTGGAGAAAACTCTTTAATTTTATTGGGAAACATCACTGTAGTTCAGAGATACTGAAGTTATTATTTTGGAATTAAATTTGCAACATTGGTAACCACTTTCAGTGATCAAATTCAGTTTGAGACTATAACATACTAATTTTCTGAACTTGCAGTAAGTTAAAGAAGAAGTATAGGAATTTAGGGAAGAGAGAAGTATATTTATATAGAGAAGGTTACATTGAATGGTTTAGTTTTTCTTTTGCTTAATTTATATATTAAACGTATTCCACTAGATTTTTACCAATATACATTATTTATTGTATTTATGCACATTTTAGTAATTACTAGGGTTTCCATAATGATACATTTTACACTGAATGGCATACAAAACAGAACATTATGTTTTCATAGTTCCAGAGTGTCGAAGTCCATGGTCAAGGTGTTGGTGAGTCTTTTCTGAGGCCTTTCTCTTGGACTTGCCGGTAGCCATCTTTGGGCCATGTCCTCACATGGTCTTCCCTCTCTGTTTACACACCCGTGGAGTTTGTTTATGTGTCCAAGTTTCCTCTTGTTATTGGGACACTGGTCAAATTTGATTCGAACATCCCTCCCCTAGTCTCCACCCCCGCCACCAATCAACAACCTCATTTGAACTTAATCACAACTTTAAGGGTCCTATCTCCAAATACAGTACCATTCTGAGGTTGGGGGATAGGCCTCGAACATATTTTGGAGGACACAATTCAGACCATAACAGCTTTTTTTCTGCTCTAGGCTGCCTTAGACTCTGCTGGTAATGTGAATGAGGAAGATAGGAATCAGGGTTTTCAGGATTTGTATAACATAATATAAACTCATAAAGCATGGATCACATATCATAATGACCGAAATGAGTTATAGGACACCTTATTTGTACCTTGTAGATTTGGGCCATTCTTATAGTTATGGAGTACAATTATATGTGGGTTTATGGAATGCTATTTGTCATTTTGATGCATGGCCACAGAAACCTAATGAAAAGAAAGGAATCTAAATGAAAGCAGAAGAGATTTTAGCTATGTATAAAGAAAAATTACTTAGGTCACAAAATACTGGGAAGATGACTTGAGAAATTGTGGAATTTTTATATTAGCTTTTCAAGATCATAGCAAAACATCTACCCAAGAGGCTTTATGTTTATGAACTCTGCAGATTATCTTCACTACACATTCTTTTAGACACCCGGAACATTTGGTTATATGAATATTAACAACCACTGGCAGTGTCTGATTAATGCAAAAATATACCAACTGTTATGCCATTTGAATTTCTTCTGATCCATTCTATTCGCCATATTTTCATGAAAATAAATACTCACTAACCTGGTTGGGACATCCTGAAGACTCATATTTTCCATGATGGGGACAAAACTTTATTAGGTGCTCAGTTGCCTCCATAACATGCTTCTACTTTATCTCCCATTAACTCAAACAAAAAAAAAATATGGGTCAAGCTATTAGGACAATTAGCCGGACTGGAATCAAATGCATGTGAAGCAGCACAGTTTCTGAGTAAGTGCACTTTCAAAAAAGCTACCAGCCAGCCTGAGTTAGAAGATGTTATGGCAGTGTGGTTGGTGAATTTCATCTTCCCTAACAGGAGATGCTGAAATTAGTGTGACATGGAAAATGCTGGAACCTCCTCTCCTAGGTAAAGAGAAGAAAGCATACTTGGAAGCAGTAACTCCATGTGCCAAACACTCTTGTCCTTTCTTGGTCACAAATATAGTCGTGTCATCTCTCTTCATGTAAAGTGCACGCAGAACATTTCCACAGGGAAGAGAGTCTAAAAGCCCCATGTAATCTCAGCAATGGGCTGAAGACCAGTGAAGTAGCAATGGCTGCAACTTCAGCTCCCTGGTGAGAACATAGGTGCATGCCCCACGAACGTGAACGGTATTGGGATTGCCTGAGGGTGCACCACTGGGAGGCGGGGGGCAAGGCAGGGAGAAGTGGAGACAACCGTAATAACATAAACAATAAAATATAATAAAAATACTAAAATTTTAGAAGAAAAATAAAACAAGATTCTATCATGCACCTGGATAATATTGATAAAATGGACAAAATGCAGTAATGGTTACTGCCATTCAGCAACAGGAATAACTGGAGGCAAATAGCAGTTAACTTGTCTATAAAAATTATAAAATTTTTCTCTTGTAAGAGCTCATAATCTTGGGCGTAGGGAGTATTTCTTGATTAGGCCTTAGTTCTAGCCCATGAGAATAGTCGCCCCCTCCCTTTGGTTCTTGACCTTTACTCCACCCCCTGAGAAGTCCTTTCTTTAGACCTAAATGAAAAGTTGTTATTTAGGATGTGAGAGGTTTTTTTACTTTAGTTTTGATTCTTCCATGTAAACTTGGCAGTCTAAGGTTATTTTCATTCTCCAAGGGTCATAACGTCTTTTAATTCAGCATAGTAGCTCTTTTGGAAGTGCAACATAGGAACTGTGCCAGCTACATATTTATTTTATATATATATGTATATATATATACATTTATATATATGCTTTTTCTGCTTTTATTTGAGAAAATACAGCAGGAAGAAAAATAAATTACATATATACATATTACATATGTATATATGTAATATATATATATATATTTACATATATACATATATATATGTATATATATATATATGCTTTTCTCTTTAAACTAAGATAAGGTCATTAGAGTTTTTCCGTCTTTAAGGGTAGGGACACACCCTCAGTATATTTTTCCTGACATATCTAAAAGAATTTCAGGGGTGGATTAAGCATGCTGCATTTTTTTCTTTTTTTTTTTTTTCTGTTTTTAATAAAGTCACTGGCAAACATGTCCTGGAGTTGGTCTTTGCTCTGTAACAGAAACTTACTTTATCTTTTATACCTCTATCTCTACAAGCTATGAAATTTCTGGTTCCTCCACTTTCTCCCTTCTTATAAAACAGTCAACTTTTTTCTAAGCCAATCTGTTTGTTGTAGTAGCTTGCCAAATACAGCTAATAACAATGAGTTCTCATTAGTAACATTTCTTATTCAACTTCTTCATAACAGAAACCCCTTCGCCACCTTACTTGCCTGTAGTCATCACAGGTGAGAGTTTCACAAGCTATTTTGCATCTTTGTACATGCTGTGACTGTTTCACACTTTCAGTAACACTTTTGGTCTTATGTTCCCCTAATACCATGAGCTGGCGCCATGTCATTTAGGCTTACCTTATGAAAGCATCCAGTCTTCCTCACCAACTTACCTGCACGGATTGTAAATATACTGGTGTTCTTTCTCATTCATGCTGCATGTTAATAGATGTGACTTTCATGTCTCCTGATTTCATGTATCTCTTTTCTGGAACTTGATAAGACAGAACAGGCCTTATTAGAGATATGTAATTCTCATGGCAGAGGGAGTGAGCAAGAGAATTAGCAGAAATTCTAGTTAAACTTCCTCTTGGAATGGAGTTGCATTACTTCTGCCCACATTTTATTGACCAAGTAAAGTCAAATGGCCACACCTCACAACACAGTCATGAATTATACTCTTCCCACAGGAAGAGCCCATAAGTCACGTAGCCAAGAGAAGGACGCATATTTCTCTTACAAAGAAAGAGGCAAATTTTTCAGTACAAAGGGGTTTGAGGGCCTGAGAACCAACACACAAAAACCAACATTGGAATTTAAAAAATTTGTATCAAAATTAAGTCTCGCCAATACTGATTGTTTTGTAGAATGCTTCCACAAAACTCCATGTGACTTTGTAATTGGAAAACATTTGGGAAATCAATTTTTCAGTGAGTAGTTTAATGGGTAAGTTCATTTGAGGGAGGTCTTAGTCAAGTGGCAGTTGGTTGACTGAAGTAGAAAAGATCACAGAATAGTATTTGGCTCAAGCCAATTTATTTCATTTGACTGCTTCTACTGCTGAGTTCATAAATATTCATGACATTTGCACATGGAAAGGAAATAGGTTCTGCAGAGCTAGTGTTATAAAGTGAGTACTTCCTGCTGTATTTTCTCAAATAAAAGCAGAAAAAGCTGTGATTGTGTTCAGATTCATGCTAATTATTTTAACAGAAAAAGAAAATAGAAGATTATACTACACTTAAGGTTGAAAAATAAGGTGAAAATTATTTCTCTCTGGTGCCCATGACAAGTTCCTTTCACCCACATTTCAGTGCCAAGATTAGATTAAGCTTCTCCATTGGGTTAGTGCAGTTGCGGCGGATTGTATTTGGTGGTGAGATACTTTTCAAGAGCCAGGGATAAGGAGCTTACTCTTCTTCACTCTGTAGTTAAAGCTGTTTGAATTAAGGGAGTGGTTAGAGTCATCCCCTTGGGGTGCTCTGCCTCAGTTTGTGAGAAAGATAGGAGAGACAAAATATAGTACCGAAGGAGATGGACAGAGAAAGCAAGTGATCTGGAAGATTGGGCATGCTAAACGATATAGTTTGAAAGCAACATGTTGTGATGATAAGATATTAATTTTATAGGGTTGGTGTGGGTTTGATGAAATGGTTATGGAATTCATCAAATTGCAAATGACATATTGAGGTGCTTAATAAACCTAACCTCTCAGCCTTATATAACATGCAATTGTTAAAATGCTATTCATATTTGGGGTTCATATCAGTATAGCAGGGCATGTATTTAGCCTAATTCTATTTTTGTGGGCTATGGATTGTTTTCAAGTATTGAAGTGTTTTTAAAGTATCAAAGTATTATTGTATTAGTTCATAGTCATTACTTGAGCTCCTTGAGAATGGAGTGATGCAAATAGTCCCCTCCAAAAAAAAGAAAAAGAAAGAATGAAAGAGAATCATCTCAAATAGAAAAGCAAGAAGGACATACAGAGGGCCCAGAGACATATGAAAGGATACTTAGCACCACTAGCCATCAGAGAGAGGCAAATAAAACCACAATGAGATACCACTTCACACCAGTGAGAACGGCCACCATAAACAAAGCAACAAACACCAAGTACTGGTGAGGATGTGGAGAAAAGGGACCCTAGTGCACTGTTGGTGGGAATGCAGACTGGTGCAGCCACTGTGGGAAACAGTATGGGATTTCCTCAGAAAAGTAATAATGGAACTGCCTTTTGGCCCTGCAATTCTGCTGCTGGGATTATATCCTGAGAACCCTGGAACACTAATCCAAATGAACCTATGCACCCCAATGTTCATAGCAGCACAATTTACAATTGCCAAGTGTTAGAAGCAACCTAAGTGCCCATCAGTGAATAGAATGGATCAAAAAACTGTAGTGTATTTACATAATGGAATACTATTTAGCAGGAAGAAAGAAGGAGCTCCTACCCTTCATGGTAGCATGGATGGGTCTGAAGAGCATTATGCTAAATGAAATAAGCCTGGTGGTGAAAGACAAGTTCAATATGATCTCACCTATAAGTGGAACCTTATCAATAAAACAAACAAGCAGCAAAATACAACCAGAGACACTGAAATAAAAAGCAAACTGGCAGTAACTAGAGGGGAGGTGGGTGACGATAACAGGGGGAAAGAGGGAAGGGTTTTCAGGAACATGTATAGAGGACACGTGGACAAAGCCAAAGGAAGATAGGATCGAGGGTGGGAGGTGTGGATGACTGGGGTTGAGGGAGTGGTGGTGGGGGGGAAATTGAGACACTTGTACCTGAACAGCAATAAAAAGAGAGAGAAAAATTAAAGAATTTAAAGTATGGTTTCCATTTTCTTATCTGGTTACCTAATAAACAAAACTTAACAACAAAAGAAAAGCAAACAAACTAAAAAACATGGGCTTGTATCTTTTTCTAAATAGACCAAAAAATTCTGGATAAGTTGGTCATTATTCCTTGGAGAAGTCATACACAATCACTTGGTAAAAGAAAAGAAATTTATGTATTTCTAGAACCCCAAAATCAAGTATTTTAGCATTTAAGAAATATAAGGGAATTTTCCTGCTTTTTTGGAGAGGGTTTTAATTACTTTTAGAAGGGAAGAGAAAATTCTTATTTCATGAACTATATTTATCACTATGTATATGCTTTAATATTCTAACCAAATATTAATTTTATTATATGATATTATCATTATTCCTCATTACAATGATAATGGAATTATTTCTGCATAGTATGTAGCTGTGGGTATATAAATTCTACAGGTGGTAAAATTATATTAATACAAATATATTTTGCTTCTTGTAAATAACTCCTATCATGTGATATTTACTTTTGTTAATATTAGAATTGCAGAATCAGCAGTTCCTTTTATAAAGAACTATCCTGTGAGGCAGGGGTGTCAAACTCATTTTCACTGGGGGCCACATCAGCCTCACAGTTGCCTTCAAAGGGCCGAATGTGATTTTAGGACTGTATAAATGTAACTACTGCTTAACAGTTAAGCGAGAGCTTGGCACTGCTGCTGGGTAGAAACAAGGTGCCAGGAGGATAAAACAAGGTGGAGGGCTGGATTCAGCCCTTGGGCCTTGTGTTTGCCACCTGTGCTATAAGGGATTGTGGGGTATTTACCTGCCACATTTGTTGGTTAGTAGTGGTTAGGAAATCATTCTTCCTGATAGGCAGGTGAGAGGAAAACCCAGCATCAGTAAGTGCCTATCTTACCATGCCCCAGATTTCTGTTCTTTCTCTTACTCTCTCCCACCTTCCCTTTATCCTCCTTTGCTGTCAACTCTTTCCTTCTGACAGAGAAAAAGACAGAAAGAATATCTTATGTATGCACTTTTCATTGATGAACATCACAGGATTAATTTCTCCACCACTCACGAAAAGTTAATTTAAAAAAACAAGCAAACAAGAAAACCTTGCTTGCACACACCTGGGAACAGTAAGGAAGACGCAGATATCAGATATATTTCGAGCTTCACAGGGATGTTTTTGTGCTGGCCAGTGGTTTCTTCTGAGTTTCTTCCTTCAGAAGTATTTGGATTTAAGCTGTTTGTTCATTTTGTCTCAGACACAGTGGAAAACACAGTAAATCTATTGTTTTGTTATTTATTTTTTGTTGGTTATATTTGTTTGGTTTGTACCTCACTTAGCCTTCAGACGGGGAAGTTAGGTTAAGCTTCCCGGACTCCTGTAATTGTTTCTACGGCTTAAAGCAAATTAGTACTGTTAGAGTTTAATAACAATAATGAGAGTAATACTAATTGCAAACATTTCATTAGAACCAAGCACTATTTTGAGGGTTGATAAATATTGACACATTTTATCCTTGCAGTAATCCTGTCACATAATGAGGTATAAGCATCCTCCTTTCACAGACGAGAATACTAAGGAGAAAGAGTTTGAGTAACCTGCCCGCAATCACATGCCGACAGGTGGCAGAGCTACGGCTTAAACCCAGGCATTTTTGCTCTAAAGTCCATCTTTTTAGTGGTTATAATATACTGCCCTTTCCGTGAATGTGTTAAGTTTATTCTGGACTCTCAATATCCTGCTTGCCTAGTCAACTCTTTCTATGCTGCCTTGGAATGCAAGCAGCAGCCAGGGTCAAGTTTCAGGTGTCTCTGACTTCTTCAGTCTGATGTTTTCTACCTCCACCTCCACTCATTAAACTGAGCTCTGTGCTATCAGACACTGTACTTAAGAGAGTCTCCTAAGCTATGTTATAATGAGGTTGTTTATTGTTGAGAATTGCTCTTTTCTCTCTCCTAGTTCATTGCAGTCTTTGGAGGAAAAAAAAGTTCTTTATTCACCACGGAGTCTGTTTAAGTCCTAATAGCATGTGTAATGCCCAATATGTATTTATTCACTATCATTATCATTGGGGAAGCAGGGATTCAGCTACATAATTATACAATCCTAAAATATGTACCACCTGGCCCTTTACAGAAAATGTGCTGACCCTGATGCAAAAATTCTGCATTTGCAGAATTTCCTCAAATTATCGCTTAGCATTGTTCCAGATTACATCCAGAATTTCCCTTTCCTACTTTCCTCCCATTATCCTTGCCTTGTTTTGTCCTGAGTACCAGTAGCTCAAACAGTAAACCTATCCATTAAAACACAGCTTTACTTGTGGCCGGGGGCGGATGCAGGGCTCCCTGTGCTGGAACCAGCAGAGAATGGCTAGAGCGTGTGGTTCCAGGCTGAGCGGTCACAGAAAAGAGAGTGTCAGGTTCCATGCCTGTCTTCTAAAGAGAAAAGTAGAACTGTTACAAAGTGCAGAAAAATAAAAATATACATTTTTGTGGTTAGTGAATCCAGAACATGTGAAGAGGGCTGTTCATATTCTTATTAAATATCACTGATATTTAATAAGCTTATCACAGGGTTATTTTCAAGATTTCAATAATCCTGAATACATTTGTATTGACTGAATATAAAAAGAACTTCGAACCTTGACATACGGTAACTAACTAGTAGTCTTGATGGAGCTGAAGGCTGATCTTCAGTCGAACATTGTCCCTAAATATATAAATTATTGATGATGAAATTCAGTAATTAAGGTTTAGATGCAATTATTACTATAAAAATACATTGTTAGCCAAGAAGAAATGCTGAACAAAGGAAACAATGTAACATTAGAGGAGCTTGCATCCAAATCTTCACAATTTATATTGAAGACTCGATTTAATGTAAAAATTATGCCTTTATTTATATCGGCATGAATTTTTATTACATATATTCCAAATAAAATAGGCAGTTAAAACTAGAGCATTTCAAAACTTGTGTCTTCTTTACATATGTAAAGATTTTAAAATTTACTTTTTAAAATATATTAACTGTTTATAGATTTAAAATAGTTTAATCAGAAAGTTATGGCCTTCTTTTGGTTGATATTTTTTTCTTTCACTGAATTGTCAATCTAAGCTTGGATAACTATCAAAATATATAAAACTGTATATTGTATTTATGTTTTCAAACTTTGACATGTGACATTATTATGCTTTACATTTTATGATTGCATTTTTCATTGGTAAATGGCCATTCTTTCATTTTTCTGGGATGAAGTTCATTTTTCAAATTAATATATCATGACTCTTTCCATGACACTTGGCTTATTTCCTCTTGTTTGCCCATGTCAATGGCTACATATGAGATAATTCAGGACAGAGAAAAAAGAATAATAAATCTCTCAAAGGCACACTTGACCCAAAGGTTAATGCCCAAATGTTAATGACGGTAACAAAAAATAGATACTCAGGCTTCCACCGGCATTATACAAACTTTATATCAAGCACTTTATAAACTATTTTGTTATAAACTGAAGTATAATGATGTGTTATACTTGTTCAAGGGGATTATTTTTTAAAATCATCTTTGGAATTGATAATAACTCAGGTAATTTTTCTGTTATTGATCAAGGTGTTAGTTATATCATCCTTACATAAATATATTTTAGCCAATGCACTCATATTTTTACAACATTTTACCAGACAAAAGGAAAGGAGGAAAGAATTTATAATTCTAGAAGATGATCAAATAACAAAAAAGATTCATGTAATACTATAGTATTTTTATTATTATTTGTATTATATCACAGAAGTAGCAGAAATATTGTCTGATCCATGTCCGCCATGAGTTCTGTATATGGGATCTTATGTTTTGATTATTGTACAAAACACACTGGAAAAGTGAAAACTATTTTTTCCTTTTTATTGAATTGATTGGGGTGACACTGGTTAACAAAACTACACAGGTTTCAGGAGCACAATTCCAAACGCATCATCTGTGCACTGTGTTGTGTATTCTCCACCCCAAATCGAGCCTCCTTCCTTCACCATTTACCCCCCTACCCCGAACTCCCCTCTGTCTCCT
This sequence comes from Phyllostomus discolor, assembly GCF_004126475.2. Taxonomy (NCBI): domain Eukaryota; kingdom Metazoa; phylum Chordata; class Mammalia; order Chiroptera; family Phyllostomidae; genus Phyllostomus; species Phyllostomus discolor. The sequence continues at coordinate 16,168,913 of NC_040903.2, forward strand.
CCCCTCCACTGGCAATCTCCAGACCGATGTCCCTGCTGTGCAACACGTGAGTTTTAGCTCTCTTTTTTCCCTTTTCTTATTTGTCTTTCCCTTGCAACTTTCTTTCTTTTTTGTTTAAACAGCCTAAGTGCCTATCTGTAAATAAATGGATCAAAAACTGTGGCACATTTACACGATAGAATACTATGCAGCAGAAGGAGCTCCCACCCTTGGCAACAGCATGGATGGTACTTGAGAGCATTATGCTAAGTGAAATAAGCCAGGTGGTGAAAGAGAAATACTGTGTGATCTCACCTATAGGTGGAACCTAATCAACAAAACAAACAAGCAAGCAAAACAGAACCAGAGACATGGAAATAAAGAACAAAGTGAAAGTGTCCAAAGGGGATGGGGGAATGGAGTAATGGGGGAAAGAAGGGGAAGGGGAAAGTAAAGGAACACGAGTAGAAGACCCATGGGCATGAAAAACGGGGGTGAGTGACTGTGGGAGGTGGCGGGCTAGGGTAAAGGCGAGCAATGGGGAAAAAGGTAGGATAACTGTAACTGAACAATAAATTAAAAATAAAAGATGTTGAGCTTAAGAAAACTATTAAAAATCATTCAGCTGTACTTTGTTGGCAGGATATTCCATAAGCCAGGGGTTCATTAACAATAACTTGTTTCCTCAGGGATGGTTTGGGCTGGCCTCTAGGAATTTCGTCTGCTGATTCATACTCATATGAAAACGAAACACTTATCCCTGTTTAAAAAACCCCCCACAAAATATTGATTACAGTGTAAAAGTAGTTATCTAAATACATGTCTTTAATCTTAAAGTTTATTTTGACAAGTTCTCACTAGATTTTCAACTGGAGTTTATATAAATAAAAAATGTTATTTACACCTATATGACTGGCCAAGAAACTGACTATGTCAATAAAGGTTGAACCACGTGGGCTCAAAGCTTTGATTTATTCAGTCTCTGCTACATGGGCATCTTCACCACCTGATGCCCCCACCTACTACTTCCCTCCAAAAATACAGATAGCGGTACTCTCACAGACATCAGCATATGCTTCATTCTTCTTTTAAAAAAGTCATCACTCGCTCTCCTCTGCCACACTGCACTCTACCTGATTCTGTCTTCTCACTAATTTCATGAATAGTAATCTATTTGAGTGTGTTTATTAGATTCTGTACTCCATAGTACGTTGTTGGGTCACGTTCTTCCAGCCAGCTATGCCATAAAGTGTAGCATAATTTATTTTAATTGAATTTCCTAAAGAGATGATTTCAATGTGATTTAGTAAAAAAGGAGCAATGAGTGAGAAAAAATAAAGGATAGCAACAGGCTGCTATTGATAGGAAATTTCATTCTGAAGAAGAGAAAATAAACTAAACCATTTCTAAAGTAACATCTAAGCCTTTGTTGCAACAACATTGCAAAGTAAACCCTGTCTTCTGTACCTTTTTTTCTACTTCTAACACACAATATTAGATGCGTGGAGACATAGTACCAAGTATTAAATCAGTCAAGTCTACAATTATATTTGATTCCTTCCTATGTTATAAATCCTTTGGCAATATGTAAAGTGAAATATTTAAGTCTCCAAGGAGATGTACAGTTGGAGAAGATTAATGTGTAGCAGAATTGAAGTGAGAGAAATAGGGAAACAGCCATTAGTTAGGAGTAACCCGTCTCTTAGGTGAGGCACAGAGAAAGCTCCAAGAATGTTTAGGGGAGGAATGACGTATCCAGCTAAGAGAACCTGGAGAGCCTTTGTCATGGAGTTGGCATCACCATACACATCTCTGTGCCTCGGGTCCTCGTCTGTAATGAGAGGTCAACCATGGCAACTGCCTCAGTTTCGTGTTATGTGAACTGATAAATGTATAGGTTTTAGAAGAAGCACTTGGCCCATAGAATGTGCTCAATCAAAGCAACTGGCATCATTATGAATACTATGCATAGTTATTATTCAAGATTTAAAGAGAGACATGGAAAACTGAGAGATACAAAAATTTTGTATTTAAGAAATGGTGAAGGATATAGTTGATAGAAATATAAACGGGAGACATGGGAGAAAACATGTGAATTGAGAAATCTGGTTTGAAGGGAGCACAAATTTACTTTAAAAATATATTTATTTTAGGTAGTAGCGATGTGCAAATGTTTATAAACTTTGACTGGTTCTCTTAGTTTCCTCCATTATAGTTCTTCTCAAGGTCACATGTGCATGCACATCATTGGGGGGCCTGATCAGATGCGGATTCAGGAAGCCTATGGTAGGGCCAGAACGCCTACATTTCTAACATCCTCCCTGCTGAGACAGTGCTGCCATTCTAAGCATGGCACTTTGAACCCACTTGTTTCCTTGCCCGTAGCCCCCTCCACACACACATGCACACACGAATGCTAAATTGGTGGGGGCAGAAACTGTATCTGTCCTATTCATTGCTGTATCTCCAGAGCCTGGCACTGTTTAGCACATGATAAGTGCTCAAAAATATTCAGTGACTGGACGAATAAAAGACTGGGGAAATGAATGTAAAAACAAGAAGGCATGGCAACTTCAGATTTAGGTGCGAGAGGGACTGATTAAAGGAATATCCTTGCATGGGTGACAAAGTAGAGCAAAGGAAAGGATACAGGTGGTGTACGTTAGTTTTGGCTAGGGAAAATATAACAAATAACTTTTGTTTTTAAAAGAAGAGAGAGAAAAAAGAGAAGGGGACTCTTTTGAAGTAGAAAGAAGGGAAGAGAATGGAAGGTCTCATAGAAGGCCCCGGATCAATACAGACGATGAGATTCAAGATTCTCCTCACCTAAGCCCTCCCACAGGGCAGGGAAAGGTGAATGCATCCTGAGTTTTGTGGTGTGACTCGGGAAGCTCATCTCAGCCTAGTCGATAACTAGTGTTGAGATTTGTTTTTTAAATATGTATTTTTAAGCTCACTCCAAAACCATGGAATTAAGGATAGCTTTAAAGCCCCTGGAAGACCTTTTAAAATAACTTTACAATGATTGTGTGATCTAGTCTTTAGCAGAGCAGAAATGCAAAGTTATAAATGAATCTTGTAATTATTTTGCATTTTGCCTCATTGCCTTAGGAAGAGTATTTAGAATTTAACTAGTACTTTTGCTAATATACTTTTGATATGGTTCCAGAAATGAAATGTGCAAATGTACTAATATCAATTCAGGAAAAAAGAAAAAATAATAAATGAGGGAGAAAATTTAGAATCAGCAATGCATTTTACAAAATTTACCCTCAAACAGATGCCTTCTCTTTGGGTTTTCTTGACATGTGAATGCTCATCTTTGCTTATAAACAAAACAAAACAAAACAAAACAAAATATAACAAAAAAATCACCTATGAACACTGCGATAAGATGCCATATTGAAAGAAATAATTCATTTTGCTGGAACTATGTGTCTATTGCTCTATTGCATTAAACCAGCCTTATAGAAGAACTTACATTCTTATAAATTTAGAGCAAATAACCAAATCAATAGCAGTTGGGTGGCTGAGGACGACTGTGTAGCTGGATTGACATGGTCCTGTTTTTGAAGGTGTTTGGTGATAGGGATCTAGCAGTGCTGACCATGAGCCGGGAGGGAAGGAAGAGTGTTGTACAATTAGTATATTTCTTGTTGGTTTAGATGAATTAACGAGTTCCTGTTTTTAAGAAAATGTCAGGATAATATATAGATATTGGCTCAATTAAAATGCTTCAAAGAGGAGGAATGCAGGACTAGTGTAGGCAGTAAAATGAAAAGTCGTGATGTTCGAATGAGTTGATTTAATGTTTTATCCTTCTAGCTTTCTAAAAAGGAAAAGTCATTTCTTAAAATACTGGTGCTATATTAGATTACACGTATTTTTCTTTTTGGCTTTACCAAAAGAATTGGATTCATACTAATATTTAGGATTCTCACTCCATTTGTAACATAAGGACATTTAATTCAGAAAACCCCACTGATGAAAGCACTGGCCTTGCCGATGGACGGAGTCATCAGCGTGGGTAACTTCCCCTCTGCTCCCTGTCCTTTTCTCCTTCATAGCCAGTATACACCAGAGTTCTACTACCTATGACTCAATTAGAAAATTTTGAACTGTGAATGGTGCTATTTCTAATATTTCATTGATTAGGTTCTCACATATTGTGTCAGTAAAGATATAATTCTGTATTAGAACCTCTTCCCCCAAATTTCACTTGTTCAGAGAATGCTTTGTCAAATTTAACTCTAGAGTTGAATTTCGAAAACAAAAATACCCCTCCATTGCTGTGTGCATGAGAAATAAAAGTTTTAAAAAATTAGTAGATTAGATTGATGATGGATTATTTTAATGTACCCAACAAATTATTCAGTTTTAGCCCTGCCTGTTATCATTGCATGTTTCACACAATTGTTTCATAAAATTGCACCGTTTAAGCTCTTTACACTGATGATATTATTCAGGCAAATTTTTCCTTGCCAAAATTCTTGCTCACAATTATTTACATACTTTGAATTTGTTGAGTGCTATTCTGGGTGTAATGTTTCCCGGTGAGAATTACTTGAATCATTAGTGAAGTACTTCATGTTGAAATGTACCTTTAAATGTATTTAATGTTTTAAAGAATACTTAGCACTTAATTAACTTTTATTTGCCTCTCATTATTTCCTCTGTGCTTTTAGTGGTTTTCATTGATGACACATAAGACCAAGTTTTAAGCCATCGTCAATATTTTCCTAATATAAAAGAAGGAGTAACTTCAGTGGTATTTTTCCTTATTGTTTACTGAAAAATATTATTGTATTAGTTGCTAAGGCTGCTACAAGGAATGTTACAGACTGGTGTGTTTAAATAACATAAATTTATTCTTTCACCATTCTGTGTTGTAGAAGTTCAAGATCGTGGTGTTGGGAAGGTTTCTTCTGAGTCCTCTCTGCTTAGCTTGCAAGTGGCTTTTTTCCTGTGTCCTTGTATGTCTTTCCTCTGTGCACATGCATGTCTGGATCCTGCTCTCTTCTTCTAGGGACACTGGTCGTACTGGATCAGAGCCCACTCATATGACCTCATTTCACCTTAATTGCCTCTTTGAACACCCTTTCTCTAAATGCCATCACATCTGCGTTATGGGAGTTAGGACTTTAACATATAAACTGAGGGACACAGTTCAGTCCAAATGGGAATCTAGTCTTCTAGATCTAATCTCTTAAAGTATTCACAAAATCAGATTACCCTTACATGGCCAAGTAATATTGACTTAATGGATTTGACAGTGCCAGTAGATGGTTCTGCGCCTTCGTCAATTCTGTAAGAACAATCAGAATGTATATGAAGCTTTTCGTTGACTCTTACCTGGTAGTCATGGCTGTGTTCCATCCACGGCAGTAAAATCAGTGGGTACACAGTGGATCTTTAAGAAACACTGAGGCTACAGTTAAATGAGGTTTAATGTTGTTAAGTAGAATAGCATGTAAGAGCAAAGTGTCTACAATGTAATTAAAAATTGGCATTGCTTTCCTGGTTATATGTAATTGATTCTCCTTTGGAAGAACTGTTCAGAGCTGTTCCATTTTTAAAGCAAGTTATGTTTACAAATACCCTCCTTCTTTCTCTTTTCATTTCTAGAAGAGGAGCCATGCTTTTAAAAATTGTGTATTTTAGATCTTACAGGAATGTCTCATGTTGATACCCATAGAAATCTTTTTCTTGCTGTTTTCTTTTCTTGGACAAAACTAATTTTTTAATGAATTTTAGATACTGCATAAAATTGAGATTTAGGAATAAAACTGTAATTGACCTAATAATCTTTAAAAATTGTTCTTATGTAAAAAAGGAGCATAATTTCCAATACACTTTATTTCAATGCTACTCAAATTGTGGTCTGAAGCTTTTCCTGCCCCTGAAATTTGTACTGCGCAGCAGCAAGAGAATGCAGAAATTGAGAGTAAAGGGTAACATCAGAAAACTTTTATAAACTTTGAACAGGTTAATACTGTCTATTGAGTCTACAAATAAAAATGGAGGGGATCAAATTTCAAATTCTTTTTATTTTTATTTTAATTTGCAAGTAATCTATTTCTTTTGGATTTTACCACAGTACAAGTTTGTGGATGACTGAAAGTTATAAACAAAACAGAAGAAAACAGAAAGCATAACCTTTAACCCAGGGAGCACCAGCAGCCCTGGGCCAGGGAGCAGGAGAAGAGCTCTGGGTCTGACTCAGGCAGACCTGAATTTGGCCCCGTCTCTGCCACACAAAACTACTGGGATTTGGGGCAAAGTACCTACATTCTCCAGACTTGTGTTTTCACCTTGCAGGTGAAGATGATAGCAAAATATTAGATTTTTGTATTCCATAGTACAAAGGCCTAAACCAAGGTATTTCAACCTTAGCACTACTGACATTGGAGCCAGATAATTCTGTGTCTTTAACATTCCCTGTTACTCAGGGGCCTGTTCAGGGCACTGTAGGACATCTGGCATCATCCCCTGTTTAGCCTACACTAGATGCCAGTAAGCACCCCTCTGATCTGGATAACTGAGGATGTCTCCAGACACTACCTAATGCTCTGGGTGTGGGAGGAGGTGAATTGGCCCCTTTGAGCACCACTGGTTGAATCCCACCATGTAAGGCAAAATTCACACATAGTTAACCTAACCTTTGTAAATATCTTATTAAGATTATAAAGACCGATGTGATGAAGACCAATACACTGTGTCTTAATAACTTCAACATAGCCATTTTTAAGCATGAATTAGATTTTATGTTTTCTTAACTTCAAAAAAAGTAACCCCTGCATTATTTTAGATTGACAAATAGATGAAGGTTGATTTGCATTTATAAGTGTATATATGTATCACACCCACATATATACTACCATATAATATGAATTGTAATAAAATCATATATAACTTTAAAAAATTTATTTATTTATTTTTAGAGAGGAAAGGGAGGGAGAAAGAGAGAGAGAGAAACATCAATGTGTGGTTGCTGGGGGCTGTGGCCTGAAACCCAGGCATGTGACCTGACTGGGAATCGAACCTGCGACGCTTTGGTTTGCAGCCCGTGCTCAATCCACTGAGCTATGCCAGCCAGGGCAAAATTACATATAACTTGTGATGAGGGGACAACAGATTCATTTTTGTAATAATTTCTCAGTGTAGAGTTGTGGTGTGCAATACAATAGTCACCAGCCACATGTTGGCTACTTGAAATGTGTCTAACTTGAGTTAAGATGTATTGTTTATGTAAAATACACACCAGATTTTGAGGACATAGTATGAGAGAAATAATATAAATCATCTGTCATTCTAAATGATAATATATTGCTTAGGTTTAATAAATAAGATATATAATTGATTATAACTTTTGATTTTGTTAATGTAACTCTTTGCAAATTTAAAATTATATACATGGCTTGAACTTATTTCTTACATTATATTTCTTTTGAATAGCACTTATATTAATGCTATTCTTTCCTTCTTTCTAATTCTTTATAGTGATGTGTAATAAGCTAAGTTAAAGGCATAGATAACAAGGTTTTTTTCTCAAGGTTAGATTTAATAATACCAATACATGCATGTTGCATAAAAATAATATAAATAAATATTAACTGCTATTATTATTGCTGTTGTTTTACAATTATACAGTAGGGATTACAGTTCTTCTATAAATGAAACAGTGAAAGGAAGAGGAGAAAAACTTTTCTCTTTTCAAATCCTTCTTATAATACATGTTGATAAGCCAACTGTGTGTATCTCTCATTTCTAAATGAGATGAGAATTGAAAACCTGAGGACAGAATCCAGCGTTTATATTAATGTCTATTCATTTTTTTAAAAGCTTTTGTTGTTGTTCAACTGTTGTCCCCATTTTTCCCCCATACTCTCCCCTGCCCTGCCCACCCCCACCTCCCACAGTCAATTGTCCCTCCATTGTCTTTGTCCATGGGTCCTTTATACATGTTTCTTGGCTTGAACCTTCCCCTTCTTTCCCCCTCTTCCCCCATTATCCCTCACCCCTCCCCTCTGGTTACTGTCAGTTTGTTCTTTGTTTCCATGTCTCTGGTTCTGTTTTGCTTGCTTGTTTGTTTTGTTGATTAGGTTCCCCTTATAAGTGAGACAATGTCTCTTCATTTTTGTGCCTTTTCTCTTGCCCACCTACTCCACAGACTGCATATGGAAATGTATGGAAATGTTCAGGGTATTTCTGTTGAACACTCTATTGCTTTATTAAAGGAAAAAATGTAAAATTAGAAAATTGATACCTCTTCTAAACTTTTGGATTAATTTATTTAAGCAATTTATATTAATTTTTTGTTAAAAATAAGTAGAATGGATTTGCAACTCAATTGTATGTAGAAACACATAATCTTAAAAAATAGATGAGGACATCCCTCCGTTTATTGAGCACATTGCTTGAAATGTTTACAAAGAAGTGACTTTTTTGGCTTTCTGAATTTTCTATTAACCCTTTGACTTGAAATATGTACTAATAAAAACATAGAAACAAGTGCAATTTTTTTAAAACTAAGGTTCTCTGCAAGAGAATCAAGGGTATACTAATGTGGCAAACTCTTACCATATGTAATGACTTAGCTTCTCTCTTCGCATCTAGAACAGGACAAGTTATGTAACAACTTTTGGGGATAGAAAAAATAGTATTTTCATTATTTCTGTGTTACCATTTATTGTTCAGATGAGGAACTTTAGGTAATTTTCTATGGGGATTCTCTCTATTTCCATATTTGAATATTTGCCTTTTTGTAATCAGGCTTGAAGAGAGAAGCCTCTTGAAATAATCAAGAAACAAAGACAAGATGACTGGTTGGTTTGTTAATCAGAAGAAATAAGGACAGCAGTTTGCTTGAAATCACTATAAAATCAATCCTCAAAGGCAGAAGCCAAAGGCAAACATTCACGGCAAGGTTTAGGAACAGTGTATATGCTGAGAAGAGGGAAGATGAGGCGGCAGACATCAGAAGTATTCAGGAGCATCAAACTGACATTGCAAAGAAGAAATGGAATTGGAAGCAAAAATGCCAAAATCCAGCAACAGAAGAAAGCAGAAGTAGACTCTGGAGGATATTTTAAATTCCACATTAACATTTAAGGTGACTCAGTGTATGAGAATAACAGTGTACAGAGCCTAGGGGGACAATCAGTGTAAGGGCTAGCTGAGTTCTACTCTCCTCTACTCTCTGAAGGTATTATTTAGCTATTGAAAGGGTTATATTCAAAGGATAGCAAACATTAATTTGTGTCCACTTGGGGAAAGTTGTACTGTAATTTTAGAACACGGAAAGTTAGGCTGTGATGGTGCAAATTCCTACGATGTGGACATTGATCTGTAAAGAAATAAAGCCCGGACCTAGCAGCAGCAATGGAAAAGCACATATGTAAACATGAATCCTAAGAAGAAGAATATAAGCAAGATGAGAACATGAAAGGAGGAAGTAGAGACTTACAGATAATTAAAAAAATAAGTTCCAGGATAATAAGACAGAACAAACAGCTAGTCATGTTTTAATATACTTGAAATCACTGAATTCTATGTAACGCTTATATGTATGGTTTTGAACAAGTTAAGTTAGATATGCCTAATGCAATTGTCAGAGAGTCAACCTCAGGAGGGAGGTTTGGGTTTGAGATACAAACTGGGAATCGTCAGCATAAGGATTTTTTTAATACCATTGGTTTGGATCAGCTCACCTAGAGGTATAATATAGGTAGAGAAGAAGAAAAGAGCAAATCTAAATTCTAGGACATGCCAATATTTCAAGATCAATGAAAAAAGCTAGTAAAGACTACTGTACTAAATAGAAAGAAGATTAGGAAAATGTGGCATTCTTCCAGACTAGTAAATTTGGTGATTCAAAAGGGAGAGGATTCAGCTGTGTCAAATGTGTCAAACTGTGCTGAGGAACTTTGAGAACTGATGATTGGTCCTTGAATTTGTTAAGTCAGAACTTGCTTTAGATTTTGACCAGAACATTTTCAGGCATCTGATGGCTAAATGAAGGGGATTGAAGATACAATGAAAAGAAGGAACTAGAAAAACCAATAGTCAATAATTGAGGTTCAGTGGCTAGAAGATAATCAATAGCCAATAACTTTGGATCAGTTACTAGAAAATAAGCAATAGCCAGTAACTTTGGGTTGGTAACGGGAAGAAACAGGAGGAATTAAGGAAATTATTTAATAACAGAAGAATGGAGCATGCCTACATTCTGACAGGAGGAGGAACTGATGATATGTGGGTGGGGACCAGATGACCAGTGGAGAAAAGTCTTCAGATTGCCAAACAGGGAAGAAATGTCGAATACCATCTGTGGGTTTGACCTTAGAGCATCACAGGGGCAATTCATCAGTTCAAAAGTCAGAAATCTAGAGCATTTAAGAGCAGATGGAAGCAATCTTGGGCTTCCTCAGTGGAATCAGAGCCAGAGGGAGATGTTGATAGTTTGAGAAAAGCGTAGAAAATGTGAATTTTTTTTTCTGAGAATGGGAGAGCAAACTACTTAGGAGACATTATAACAATACCAGGAGATTCTGATGGTCCAGCTGATAATTGGAGTTATAAACATATGCTACATGTTACTGGAAATGATAGTTTAATTCATAGGTCCATGCAGGTGAGTGAGATGTTTCTACTTTCTGATGCATGACTTTGGATTTTTTCTCAAACTTAGGTAAAATATTCACAATTCATGTTAAAGATGGTTTGATCTGAGGAAAAATGTTTATCTTCTCCATCCCTTATCTGTATACTGGGGATAATGTTATCTCTCTCACAGAGTAACTGTGGACATTAAATGATGTAAAGCATTTTAGCACAGTGCCTGGCAATAGTAAGCATATGTTCATTGTTATTGTTATTATTTTTTTCTGTTATAAAAGAATCAATAACTACACATTTTCTGTGGACCAGGTCTTGGGATTCAATAAAGGTATGGTTGACAGGGATGCAAATGGCATTAGTAACCAGAAAACGTGCTTTTGATATTTCAGCCAGATAGGACTTGACTTTTCTAATCAACATGATGAGAGCCAAGGGCTGCATCAGCATGCAAGGATGCAATCAGAAACCAGCGCTCTTCTGTCTTTTCTGTTGCCGTTTTAGCCGATGTCTTTTGGGGTCGGAGTTGGAAGATGGTTACTACCTATGTAGGCTTTGTATCAGAACTAACCTATTCACCTGCTCTTTCTTCTCATTGCTTTGAGCTTCACAAAATTCAAGGTAGCCTAGAAAGTTAATGCATCAGGATAGATTGTACCCTGAATAAAATGGGGGTCCTCTTTTCTAAGAAGCATGAAATGCATATTTGTTAGACAGCTAACTTTGTCTACCAGAGAGGGTCAAAACGAGTTCTTTTCCCTGGGAAAGCCCGCAGGTTAGCGGAGGAGACAAACATATAAACTTGCATTCCCAAACAGAAATTGTGCTGGGCCAGGCAGAGAACACAAATGAGTGTCGTGTATTGGATGACCAATTACATATCACCTGTCTCAAAAAAAGATGGCAAGGGCTACCCAGCTCTAGTGGGTTGATGCCATGAGATCTGTGGACTCGAAGTGCTTAGCTCTCTGCACAGAAGCCCAACTCTTGATTTCATGTTAGTTCCTCCTTTTTTAGATTATTATTTTCTAGTATGCAGACCCAGTGAAAAAAATGTCTGTGGCCTAGATTAAATACAGTTTACCTCTGAGTTGTACATTTTGATATTTTAAATTACGATAAGGGCTTCCACATGGGGATTTGCAGATTGATGTGGGAGCCTCATAGACAAAGAAACTCGTGATGGAGGGCTTTGTTTCCCCTGAACATTGTAGGAAATGGGGTGTACCATAGGATCATACATCTTTCTAATGGAAGGATGTAAGTAATTACTTAATTCAACTCCTTTTTTTTTTCACATCAAGAAACTGATACCCAGATAAATAAAGTTGACATCAAGGCTACACAAGAAAACTTTAGAATCCGGGTCTCTCGAACGCTGGACCAAAGCTCTTTCCACCTCAGCATGTTTCTTCATACAAGCCAGGCAGAGCGGTGAGTGAGAGCCGGCAAGGGGGTTGACTTGTCCACCGGGCTTGTGATGCAGAAATAATAGGTACTGTTTTAAACCAGCAATTTTCAACAGTGTGCCACAGGAATTTTTACAGGAGCACTGACCTCTTTTTCCCATAGGTTGTCAGATTTAAAAAAAAATGACAACAGCCAACTCAACAGCAGCCATCTGCTGTGAATGAATCAAAATTATACCTATTTTTTGTCAAATCAGCAAAAAATATTTTTTTGATGTGTTGCAGACATTTACTGCTTAGTTGATATGTGCCATAAGATGAAAAAGGTTGAAATCACCACTTTAAACACTCCTATCAGTGCACCGTGGTGATGAAGCCAGGAAAGAAGGGTTTCTAAGATGGTGCAAACAACTTGGTTGAAGGCTGTTTCACAGCCTTGGAGTCAATAATTAATTTTGCCAACAGGTAGTCACGTTACCTTTTCTCTGAAGGTCATGCAGTTGCTCATCTTATTAAGGTTTTATGAGGACAAAACAAATGACCCCAAATAAGCTCACATCAAGGACTTTCTTAAAACAGTTGAACGTTTGCATTTGTTTCTCTCCAAAAGGTCCTACCTCTGAGTAAATCTGGGTAGAAATCCATAGAAAAATATAATGTTGGAAGTCTTTGCGTCATTGAAAAGTTTATAAAAATCCAAACCAGAGGATCTACTATTAGCATAGGAAAATTTAGTTTATTTTACTGGGTTTGTTCAAGGAACGGAGGCTGCAATTCAGAAATATTTCCATCAGAATGTCTTAAGTTTAGAAAAATAATTAAGTGTTTTCAGGAATTGATAAAAAGTTTCAGTTCAGAATACCTCACTTTTAGAATATTTGGGGTTACTGTTATTTGTAACTTCATCAGATTAACCAACGTGTTAGGTCCCAATACTGCGAAATTTAACTTTATGCCTTTCCTTACATGGCAGGTTTTGCCCTTAAATATATTCACAATGTTTCAGAAACAAAAATTCAGAGGCTACCTGGCAATGACTTACCTAGATACTCATCTAAGCTGAATAGTTCTTCGTTTCGAATTCCGAACTCAATCAGACTCTGAGCTCTTTATGTTGTCCAATTTACTTCTTATTTGATTCATCTCTCTTCAACTTTGTTCTTTACATGATACTGATATTAGCATCATATGAAAGTTCATGTGCTTTTTCCTCCTGTAACGCTCTCAGCTTGTACTAGGCATCACACTACCCAAACCACCCTGGGAGAAATACATCCTGAGGTGTATTCCTAGTTGCTGTTTTCTCTTTTAAGCTTTCAGGGGAAGAGCCCTTGGTAACCAGTTCTATTGTTTAAGGGAACATGTCCACTCATCTATAATAATATGTATACTTATACAGTACATTTCTTCTGAGCATTCTGGCACATTGAAACAGTATTTCAGTCCCCAAGCCATTCCTGAAACTAGGTGGTGAGCTTCGTAATGCTCCTAGAAGGCACAAATAATGTGAGACTCAGTGCTCTGGACATTGTGAAGACTTTAGAAATATTTAATAACCAGAATAGTAATCTTGAAGATGAATAAATAGAGAGAATGTGGATTTAACTGCTCTCCGAGTGCCTATAATGGGGGAAAATTGAAAATTTCTGACTGACATACATGGAGGGCTGCAATATTCTCCCATAAGCTTCTGCTCCTGTTTTTGATGCCTTAATTAGAAATAAGATACTTTAATGGATCTTCAAAAGCAAATACTGCTGTCCAGAATAACTTCTGCACAAGTGATATTATTCAGTTATTATGAATTTGAACACGCTGTGAGTGAGACACAAACTGTGAGTGAAATAAACCATCATTAGAACTTACCATTTGGGTGTCTCTTTTTCTGAAGGGACCTACTGGCTATATCTGGTCTCTCATCATATATCCCATATTAAATATTAGACAGGCCTTCTTCAAACAAAATTCTAAAACTTTCAAACTTTTGCCAATTAAGATATTTCTGATTTGTGTTTCATGTCATTTAGGTCCTGGTATCTCTCCGTACTGCTATCAAAAATGCATTAGAAATTCCTGATACATCTTGGATCATCACATACATTGCATTTTAGCAAGGACCTTTTGAGAGCATAGTGGCTTATCCCGGAGTAAAAGGAGAAATTTCAGGAGAAATTTCATGGATGAGTGGGAAGAAATAATATGGGGCAGCTATTTTTTTAAAGGCCACATTAATGATAGAGTGTCGATAGTTACCTGATCTATTGTTGAGTAGGAACTGTCACAGGCAGCTGTATGCATTAATTTGGAAGCCTTTTTTATTATTGATTAAGTGTTACTGCATTATGACGATCAGTAAGAAGGAAACCTTGTCACGGTCCAGAGAATCAGTGGGCCTAAAGTAGATGCGCTGTGTCACGTTAACCTTGTAAGGTGTCAGGCGGTTACTGGATGTATCACCGTCATCACTTGCTGGGTGTGTAAATGTTGAACAAGTGCTGTACACCCAACACTAATATGATATTGTATATTAAATAGTTTAATAAAAAATAAAGGACATATTACAAGTTAATAGATAGGAGTCATTTAAAGGCAAAAATAATAATAAAATAGATATTCTGGGCTAATTCAAATCCTGTAACTGGTGATCCAGCTAATTGGCTAATATTTTTACAGGCGGATATCGTGTTTGCAAAAGCAAATGCTCCAACCAGATTCTGAAAGTAGCTCTACATCTGAAATGTTCATATCTAACCTGATTTCCCCCAGTTGTTTGAAAATTTGAGATGAAACCTGACTGGCTTGTGGGTGGATGAGTGAACATATCTAGATGAAATAAAAATAGAAGAGAGAGAAAGAAGAGCGAGAGAGAGGTTAAGTGTTAAGAGGGGAGGAAGACAGAGACAGAGAGAGACACAGAGACAGAGAGACAGGGAGCAAGAGCGCGGTTTCAGAGCATCATCCACAAAGACGCAAACACACTACTTTTACCATCTCACTGGGGAGCCTGTGTTATGAAACCCTTATGCACGCTTTGGAAGGAGATTCTATCACTGGATGGAAAATAGAGATTCACTCTCTGATGCTATAAAGTATCAGAGATTCTTACTGAGAACCAGCGGAAAGAGGAGTTTCATAGACATGTTATTGAAAGAAAACGTTTATGGTCTTCATCCACCTGGCAGCCATGTGAAGTGGCTTGTCCACGAAAGAGTTTGCTTTCATGCCTGATGGGCGACCTCTGGTCTCTGGCCTTGGGGGTCCAGAGAGGTTCCCATGAGTCACAGACATGAAGTCCAGAGAACAGACCATCTGAGGGAGTCTAATAGTGGCAAAAACACTGTAAAATATCAGACATTATGCCGAATAAAGAAAGAAGAAAGTAACAAAGCAATATTTTTAAATAAAAACAAGAAGAATTAATTGCTTTTAAAATATGAAATTGTAAGTGTGGACATATCTCACAGTTAAGGTCGGTGCTAGCATGAATAGACTCGTGAAGAACTATTGGAAGTGAAAGGCAAAGGAGCCTTTACTGTCATGTCACTGAGCGACAGCACTAAGCCTGACACACAAGCAGAGTGTGCTGTCCAAACTTCCCTGGGTAACCACTGGATTCCAGGCAGAAGAGATCATTTTGTGCAGCGTACCGAAATCTGTGTTGTAACATTTTAAAAAAATTTTTCACCTTACTCTTAAGTGGGTCACTGAATATTCATTCCATATAAAAGATTGCATATATTAGCAAAATATAATTTAAAATATAAGATAGAGCACTTATAGGGCTTCAGAAATAAAATAGATTCTAATTTCCTAATTATATTTCTCCCTTGAAATATTCAAACCACCTACGTGTGTCAGTGACACGGTACCAGCTCCTATAAACTGAAATGGTAGGAGTTGAACTTGCGTGGATATTATTCAGATAATGGGGTGCAGGTGTAGATAGAAGCATTCCATCGGGTGCCAATCTTGGTGCTATGAGAAGAAAGGTGAGCTGTCAGTTCTGACACTAATGAACTATTTGGCTGAGTAAACAGATTCTTCATGTGCAATGCAAAGCATGTTGTCTTTAAGATTATATTCATAATTAGATGCTGCTAATAGTATGGGGAAATTTTATATACATTGCCCGAGGCACATCTAATACATAATGAGCTCAGAGAAATTAAAGTTCAAGTATCAGACAATGACTTTCATCACAAACCCAAGTTCTGTTACTTTCACTCTTATGACCTTGGCTAGATAATTTAGTGCAAATAAATTTCAGTTTATCACCTAAAATATAGGGGAAAAAATTCTTACCTTACAGGGTTGTTGTGAAGATGATTCAGATAGTGTTAAAAAGGTACATAGATAGCCTGTGTGTACTGTGGTGGGTGTTCTATAAATAGTCATTTTATATTGATAAAAGTCAGAAAAATTGTATCTGAAATACAATACTGCAAAAGTTTTTCCTAGGCTGTAAACACTGTGCACTAGTAGTAAGTTTTATAAGACAAACTTCTTTAGTGATGAGTCAGAATTTGTATATTTGTAGTTGGTTTCACAAAATACCATATATAATAACAATAGTAGGCAATGCAGATAAAAATCCAATGGCTCCAATATCTCCATTAAAATCCTGCAAAACCTAAAATCTGAAGAATTACGAATAGGTCTAAAAATATGCTTTGATGGTGATTATACAAATAAAATGAATTATGACTTTTATATGAATATTGTTTTATATGTTCGAGACCTTCTAAGTTCTCTAAGCTTATCTTTCTTTAATGTGTATGGACTAGAATATTCTAAAGTCAAGATTTTAAAAGATGTTGTTAGTATGAGGCCTATCCAGAAAAAGTCCAGCCATTGTTAATATAACAAGAAGAGTTTGCATGACATCCATGTAACCTGGCAGCCAAGGAGAGTGGACTGCAATGCACACATATGAACAATGCCGACTTCACTGTACTAGTCACGCAGGCAGTCGATGCCATTGAGTACTGTGTACTGTGTGACCATCATATTCAAAATGACTGAGCCAGTAGAGCAATAAATGTGCATCAGATTTTGCGTTAGGCTTGAACATTCCTCTGTGGAAACTATTCAGATGATTTAGAAGGCTTTTGGGGACAATGCAATAAGTACAGTGCAAATAAACGTGTGGCACAAATGCTTGAAAGATGGTTGAGAATCTGATGAATGTGATCCACATTCTGGAAGACCTGCAATAACCAGAACACTTAAGAATGTTAAGGTGTACAGGCCGAAATCAACAAATATCAGCGACTGACAGTGTGAGAACTAGAAGCTGATCTGGGGATTCCACAAATCATTGTGTCCGAGATTTTGATTCAGGCTCTTGGCATGAAACATATTGTGGCAAAATTCATCCCATGGCTTCTGCTACCAGAGCTGGAGGAATATTGTGCTGCAATTGCTAATAATTGATTCAAACAGCTACCAATGAACCAGATTTCCTCAAGAAGGCCGTAACCAGAGATGAATCGTAGGTCTACAGCCCTGATCTGGAAACAAAGGCCTAGTAGTCCCAATGGAAACAGCCTGGTTGTCCATGCCCAAGAGAGCCCTGGCAAAGTCCTAGCAAGATCAAAACGATGTTAATTGTGCTTTTTGATTGGGAAGGTGTTGTCTGTCATGAGTATGCCCTTCAGGCCAGACAATTAATAAAGAGTACTACCTCTGAGTTCTTCACTGGCTGAGAGATGCAATGAAAACTGCCTCCTCTATGGGCAACTGGTGATTGGCAGCTTCATTACAACAATGTACCTGCTCATGCATCACGTCTCATGCAGAGGCTTTTGGTGAAACATCAAATCACCCAGGTGATTCAGCCCTCTTACAGCCCAGAGTTGGTGCCTTGAGACTTCTGGCTTTTCACCAAAACTGAAATCACCTCTGAAGGGGAATAGATTTCAGACCGTTGAGGAGATTCAGGAAAATATGACGAGGTGGCTGATTGCAATTCCAATAAAGGGTTTTGCAGAGTGCTTTGAACAGTGGAAGAGATGTCGGGAGAAGTGTGTGAGGTTCCAAGGTACCTAATGTGAAGGGGGCTGAGGTGTCATTGTCCTATGGACAATGTTTCTTGTATCTTGTATCTTCTTCCATAAATGTCTCTATGTTCCACAGTACTTGGCTGGATACTTTACGGACAGACCTCACAGAACACAGGGACCTCATACAACAGCAAAGACAGAGACATTGTGCCATATATTTTGTTTGTAAAAATCTTAGTAAAGTTATTCAATTTATTGATACACTGATTTTTAAAAGTTTTGGCTGAAGTTTATTAATTCAGTAATTCAGCAAATTTGGTGGGTGACTTCTTTGTTGAGGGTATTATGCTCCAGTAAATGGGGAAGGTAATGTGTGTAAGGGAAACTTAAGGGCAAGGATGGCATCACTTTAGGAGCATCTACAGAGTGTATGGAGAAGAGACATTCTTTTTCCGTTGTTGAGGATCCTCTTCATGTCCAACCACAATATCAAAATTTGGAACCTGTTTCATGTTATTAAGTTCTGGATTTCTTCTGGAAGTGATTTTTCCTTAGGTTTGTGTTTTTTATTTTGTTTTATTCTAGTTTGGTTTGATTCCTTTTAAAACTAAATTTATTGAGGTGATATTGGCTAATTAGTATATTGGTTTCAAGTATACATTTCTGTGATACATCACCTGTATATTGCATCATGTGTCCACTAGGCAAAGTCATTTCTTCTGTTCTATATATTTGACTGCCTTTGCCCTCTGCTAATCCCTGATCCCTCTTCCCGCTGGGGACTACCATACCGTTGTCTGTTTATGTTTTATTTTGAAGTTTTCAGTCTCTATCCATGCAGGAACTCTGGAATGCTTTGTTTCCTGTTCATTGTATTCCCCGAACCATTTGCGGCCCAGGCCTCTTCCCCACCCTGCGCACTGTCTGTGGCACATGGAATACCGCCACTGCAGCACTTTGGGGCAGGTGCCTCCTGCACAATGTAAAATCCTTGCACGTTAAGGCCATATTGCATTTATTGCTGCATTCACAGTGCTTGTCACACTGGGAAATAACTCACATTCAGCGGTGGTAGGGAAGATCAAAGTCATTATGAGCAAACACAAGGGTTCACAATTCTGATTTTTGTTTCCTTGGATAAATTAAACTCTGCCCAATAAATCTGTCTTTTATGTTTTTTTT
This sequence comes from Phyllostomus discolor, assembly GCF_004126475.2. Taxonomy (NCBI): domain Eukaryota; kingdom Metazoa; phylum Chordata; class Mammalia; order Chiroptera; family Phyllostomidae; genus Phyllostomus; species Phyllostomus discolor. The sequence goes on from NC_040903.2 coordinate 16,188,102, forward strand.
TCCACATGCTTTTCTCATATTTTATTTTGTTTGTTGGATGAATGCATCATTGGCTGAATGAACTGGTGAATACATTTCACACCTGCATATGTAAAATGGTATTTGTTAGAGGCCATTTAAAAAATCAAAAACAAAACCAAACAACCGACAATCAAACATAAACACCTAAACGTCCTAAAAGCTTTTTGTATGTGTACATGGAAGGAGTTGTCAGTCAAATGGCTCAGAATGGCTGGGAGCTGGTCATCAGACAGCTGTTTTGTGCCAAGAACTCCCTCTGACATTTCTGGCACTGTTTGCCCGAGTTTCTTCATCCTACTGCTTTTCTTGTGGTGACTGTGGTTTTTGTTGTACGTGGGTATATTTCTGTGGTGCTCTGCCCTTGCATTGCTCCACATTTGAAGATTGAGTTGGGGAAACCATATTTTATCTACAGTTTTTCCATTAATTTCACCATTCCTGAGCCCATGTCTTACTGTCTGTGCTGTGCCAGGCGTTATCAGAGGATCACACAGCTCCAGGGTTCTGCATCGCTCCCAGCTTCCTTCTTTGCATTAGGCGCCTCTGATCTTTCACTTGTGTTGACTGGTTGCCTTAGTCATCTGTATCCCACGCGCTCTCTAGGGTTTCAGTACATTTTAGTTTCTTAAAATCTCTTGGACGGGGATCCTCCTACAGGTCTAGATTTCTCTGCTCTGACCATTTTGTAAATTTTATTATTACCGGCATTAGTTTATTATTTTAGTAGTTCTTGGGAATAAATCAAATATCTATGTTGCTGAATCTTCCATCTTATGGTAGAATTGTTATCCTTTCTCAAAATTATTTAAGTATTTGTTCCATTTGGAATATGTGGGGGGATTATAATAAAAATCACAAATATTAGCTTGAACATAAAACAAGAAATTTTTCAATACTTTGATCATAACTGAGAATTTAAATTTTTTAGAAGTTTTCTCAAGGCTTTACTGCTACTAATATATAGATATTAATAGTCATTATGCACAGTAGAAGTGGAAATAATATACATGGATGGAGTACAAGTAAAGTTATTCTCATTATTTTTTCTTTTTTAAAAATTGTTTTTCAAGTGCAATTGTCTCCATTTTCCCCCATCCCTTCTCCCCCTCCCCACCCACACCCACCTCCCACCTCAACCCTACCTCTCTTTGGCTTTGTCCGTGGGTCCTTTATACATGTTCCTTGATGACCCTTCTCTTTCTTTCCCTGTTATCCCCTTTCCCCCTCCCCTCTGTTAACCATCAGTCTGTTATTTATTCCAATGTCTCTGTTTATATTTTGCTTGCTTATTTGTTGTGTTGATTAGATTCCACTCATAGGTGAGATCATATGGTGTTTGTGTTTCAGTGCCTGGCTTATTTCACTTAGCACAATGCTCTCCAGTTCCACCCATGCTGTTGCAAAGGGCAAGGGCTCCTTCTTTCAAGTTACTTTTTCTATCTTGCATATTGACTAAACTGGTCCAAAATTTCTATATCCTTGCTTCAATTTTTTAAAAATAATTTTCCTACACACACAAGGTTTTGGAAGGCATCTTTAAAGGCATGAAATACAGATAATGAAATAATTCCTATGATTTTGGGAGCATACATTGTTTTCAGAATTTCAGCTGACATGGGCTATTTTCAGGAGATCCAAGTTTCTGCTCTCAAAATTGGAGACCCACCCATGCCTGTGAATAGTTTGCCCTTCTACCGCACAGAACCTGGGCGGGGCTCACAACATATGTGTGTGTGTGTGTGTGTGTGTGTGTGTTTGTAACTTAGCAGCACATGCACATTGTCCTTCACTGGGAAGGAGACTGATTTATGTTTCACGTGAGTTACGCATTACATTCTGTGGGAGTCAGAGGTGGAAATCTAAGCTACCTACACTTCAGTTCCGATTTATTCCCCTGATGTTTGTGTGCTACTTTTCATAGGATATCCCTGGGAGCACACAGCTGGCTTGCTTTTTAACCTGGCTGTAAGGTAACAAAAAAGGGAGTTTAGGTCTCATCCTTCAGTTTATTTCTGCTGCTTCAATTCTGATGGAAGTGACAAAATACTTCCACTTTGTCAGTTTGTCTCCTTCAAGCCTCCCTTTCCTTCTGAAACTATGGCTTTCAGAAGAACGTTCATGTCTCTTCACAGCTATAAAACAAGTGTAATCACAGGGTGCTCATGGATTTACTCACGCTGTTCTCTGCAAGGGACGCCCGTTCACCCTGGCGCTCACTGTCGCCTATAGAGAGTTGTCTGATCATTCTGTATCCAGCTTAAGTGTTTTTTATTCATAACTAATCTGGTATTCCTAGTCAGAAACAGCTACATGTTTACAGCGGTCATGACTGTTTTAGGCGTAATTTGTAATTTTGTATTATAACCAACTGGAGAGACATTTGGTTTCCTGTCCCAGATGACAAGTCCTTCCAATGTCAGGATGTGTCTCATTATTTCTTAGAATGCATGTATACTACGTAATCACAGTAACGATAATGACACCAACAATTACACTAGTAGATGTACATTGAATGGTTCCTTCATGCAGGCACCTTCTAGGGCTCTGCACACATTGTCTTGTTCAATTACCATAGCCCTGTGGGCTAGGAACTAATGTTATCCTTTTTTACGTATGAGGAAGTTGGGGCCTAGAGGGGTTACATAAGTTGCCAGGAGTTTTACAGTGTCTAGACTTAATTTAGCTCTTTCAAGCCCAGATCTATCTTAATTTGACTGGGTTTTGTCCTTCCTCAAATATAGAGAGACATAGACATATAGGATTTGCACATACGAGATAATTAATGAAAACTCTTTGTGTAAAACTACTAGTGACATAGTGACTTTTTTCTTAGTGAGCAATTTAAATAAAAAATTTTCCAGAGAATCAAGCAAAGTGGATATTACCCAGTCTTTGTAATATTTCCTCTTTGCAGTGAATCACCAGGGTACTTATTAGCATCACAAAAAGAGTTATCATGTGGCAGCCTAGAATAGCCTGGTGGTCTCTTTATTTAGTATATTCAAGGGTTAAGACCCCACCTTTTACACTTTGTAAGGTAAAGCCTTTCTGATAGCACTCCTATGAAAAGGATTTGGGGGAGGTATATTTTTGCCTGAAGAAGTAATCATTGCGTTCTTAGGGTATAGAGTTACCATCTGAAGCAGAAAGCCCTCATAAAATTCACTTAAACAAGGTAGAAGTTCACTTTACACTCACATTAAGGTTCAGCTGGTGGAATCTTCAGAGAACGGGGACGATCCTTTTACTCTTCCACTCCTAAGGGGTTGCACTAACCTGCATCACTCAGGTTGGTTCGCCATCGTGCACGCACAGCCCGCTGTAACAGCGTGTTTCCCTTTAGGGGCACAGTCTGGACCACGGACCTGCCACCTCCCTTCCAACCCACTGTCCAGAACTGAGGCATATGGCCACACCTGGCTACAACGGATGACGGGAAATGAGGTCTCCAGTCCAGGTGGAGCCGAGCTAAAAATTCTCTTACCAAAACGGTGGGGTGGATGCGTATGCGTTGGAGGGTAACCAGCAGCATCTCCCACAGACTTGATCCTATTATGCTTGCTTTTGTGTGCTGAAGAAACTTGCTGGAATCTCTACCATTTATTTTTTTTCTTTAATATATACAGTGACAAACTTTAGATGTAACATAGAACTTGAATCAATTGAAAAGTGTATGCTAATCATTCCTAAATACATATTAGGTATTTATAAGTTTGATTTGCAATTGGTATCTGATGACATTGCCTAATAAATATTTCCATGTTGCGAGTCCTGTTTCCAGTCACTCCTTCTTTGTGTGGCTACCCCGGTGCATATCCATTAACCTTAACTACATTAATGCAGAGGGAAAAATGCCAAAAACCGTGGAGAACGGCATGGACTATTTTGTGCATAGGATAAAATTTTGTCAGCATTGCAAGTGCGCTGTATGAATAGAATGACTTTGACATGTAAAATAAAAGATTTTGTTAAAGCTATTAATCTCTCTGTTCAATATTTCAGTAAGAAGGATCAAATGAGTAGTCTCTTTTTGTCTAGGAGAAAAGAAGAAAAAACGAATTGTGCACTATGATCTGTAGAATCGAGGTTTGATGGGCAGGTAGAAGACAGTTCAGAAACAAGAAGGAAAAGTGGATGCATTATCTCGGGATGGTAGAAAAGATTGTGAAGGGCAAAGTGAAAATTTTAGGATTGTATGTAACTTTACCAAACATAAATGGATAATATAAAATTAGAAACCCTTTCTTCTCCGAATGAATTGCCTCTTCCACCTGTTTGTTACAAAAGTTTATTTCTGCACATGCCAAGTATCCTATTGCTACATGATGTTATTCAGCTGGTGCACATCCCAGCTCCTCTTACAGTTCATGTTTGTGTATGTTTATTCAGTAGATGGATTAATATAAGGTTAGTGTTGGGCTTTTTCAATATAGTGCCATAGAAATATAGGAGCCGGCCAAGTAGGTATACAGTTAGTTGTGAGTATTCAAAACAGTTTATTCTTACACTATTACTTATTAATTATTCTTTGTTTGTATTGCAACTGCAAACCTACCTTTCCCTCCCCTGTATTCAGTTAATATGTGACTTCAGAAGTGAGATGACATTACTTATCCACACTCATCTTTTTTTCTTTAAATGTCAGCAACATGTATTTGGAAATTTCAAATATGGATGCACCTTACCAAGGAGAATCAAACTTGGACACATAAACCTTATTATTAATGGTGATTTTGAAGAACTTCTGGAATTTTCATTTCCACTTTCTGCTATGTACTGCCGAACTCATTTCTTTCTACGAGTCTGGTTACTTGGCAACAGTATTCTTCCTTCCTAAATCTTAGCAAATACCTTTAAAGATGACATGATTGTGAAAACTGTGATCTGGAAAATGAGTGGACTAAGTTGTAATAGGGTGGGACTAGGTACAGGGAAATACACGGTCTATTTTAGCTATTCAGCATCGCAGAGTCAGGTTAGAGCCGAGGGCCTGAGGGATTTGGGGCCAAGCTTCCACAGGCACAGAGGCGGGGAGAGAGATTGTGTTAGTTTTCATTTTCATTTCAATTTTTCATATCAGAATCAGAGCAGGCAAAGCATAGGGAAGAATCCAGAGACGGCCACAGGGCTTGCTTCTAACAACGCTTTAGTATGAATGCCAGCACTGGGTGAGACTTTACACAGATTTTTCTGAACTTTGAAGACCTAAAACCACAGTTTCACTTTTTAATTTAGTTGTTTCAGACATGGCAGATTTGTCTACAGCTCTGCTCCTATAAACAGTACAGGTAGAACACCATAATGGATAGTCCTACCTGGGCTGTACATTATAGAAAAAGATTGATTTCCTGAAAGGAAACCGGCATGCCAAATGGACTCCTATCACCGCACAGTTCTATCTGAATGTCAAGTAGGAACCTTGCACTCAGAATGTCTGAAACAGAACTCTTGGTTTTGTCTCCTGGTCGTTCATTCAGGACAAAATTTGAGATGGCGCCTCTGAGCCTCCTCTTCTCTCTTCACGTGCAACTTATTAGCAAGGCTTATTAACTCTAACTTCAAAATATGTCCCCGGTCTTACCATTTCTCACCACCTCCATCACCGTGGTGCAGGGTGAAGCCACAGTGATTGCTCCTTTGAATTCCCCCAACAGCCCTTTTCCTAGTCTTTCTCCCTCCTCATACACTCCCAGCGCTCTTTTCTTCCCTGGGAAAGTAAGTCATTTCTTAGCATCCCCTCGCTGTAACAGGGGGAATCCAGACGAACTTAGCGAATAGATACTGGGGGCAGGGAGGAAGAGGGGAACAAGCAGCAATTGTCCGCTACAGGGTGGAAGGAGAGAGCCAGTATCACTTGTAATTTTAATGATGTTTTGTCTATCACGTTGAGAAATGCTGCGTTTATTGTTGTGGGAAAACACTGGAAGCCTCAGAGTGTCCGAGAAGCCGGTGGACTTCCATAAAGCAAGTTATATTTAAAGTCAGCAGGAGAGACGTGAATACATTGTTATTTAATTATTTTTTAAAACAGAGAGCTGCTTTGAGTTCAAGATGGGATTATACACAGTGTTTAGACTGGTGGTGTGATAAACTAACTGCCAAGTATCTTTGCTCAAGAGTAGTTTCAACTTATTTGTAACAAAAGTAACTGAAAGAGGGATGGGAGGCCACTCTAGAAAAGCCACAGACTGTTAACATTAATACAAACAGATATTCGTATATGTTTGGTAGTAAGAAAGAGCAGACAGGGAGCCCAGAGCTCCGGTACGTTTTTGTTTTTTTGTTTTTTTGAGGAAGGCTGCCATTCTACGCAGAGACAGTAGATGGCGGTGGTGTGCCAGAAGAGAGCCTGGGAGGTTGTGACTGAGGCCTGCAGGAGGTAGTTTATGCAGGTGCATGCTCAAAAAAGACACTGTTTTGTCTGAGGAACAGTAAATTGTATTCATAATTCTCACCTCATTATTAATTCATTTTGTATTCATTATCATACGGCAGACTCATTTGGCATTTAGGCAGATGTCACAGTGTAGGTACTGACGGGAGCTATCTACCCAGGTTCCGACAGACTGTGTGCAGGTTTTCATGGGCACGTAAGTGGAAAGAAAAAAAAATGTTCTTTTTATTTTTTTCTAACCACAACACAATTTGGCTGTAGATCGTACCAGGAAGTGCCCAGCTAATGGCTTTCAGTGTCTAATTCCGTAACTATTCTGTAGTGTCATTACTTCCCTTGGCATATTTTTGGCAGATTAATTCCGGCAGATGAGAATCTCCCAGTTTGGAGAGCTCCAAATGAGCTAAAAATTTAATAATCTATTGCTGACCCAGCCACCGAAGGTGGAACAGATAATCCTTTCATAATGGACTTCCGAAGCCTGGTTTGTGTGGCCAGAGACGGCAGGCAGCCTGGTGCAGTGGAAACAGGAGGCCTTTGGGACAGCAAAAAGATGGGATCTGGTGTTGACTCCGCCACTAACTAGCTCAGGGACTTTGGGAAAATCAATTAACCTTCCCAGGTCTCAGGTTCCTGATCTATAAAATGAAGGGATTGCATGAGATCATCCCCAAAGTCCCCTCCTGTGCTACAAAAATAGTAAAATTTCCTGGTAGAGTTTTGAAACTCTAACACTTCTTTGTGACCTACTTCAAATCAGATGAGTTGCAAAGCTTGCTCTCCATGAATCGTAAAATGTGTATCATCTGTGAGTCAATGCACCTCGAGTGGTTACAAGTGTGATTTATTGCCAGTGGATGGTGCAGTCTCACGTGGAAGTGACAATGCCTGGTCTAGAAGCCTTTCTTAAATCTCAGAAACGACAGGAGAGAAACTTGGGGAGGGAGGCCTAACTTCAGGACTGCTTCCTCACAAATGAACACAATTTGACAAATTGCATGTCATGCCCCACATACACTTCACAAATGTGCAGAACCATGTCTCAACTCGGAGCCAGATTTTCCTCGGCACTGAAATCACTGGAAATGAAGCAGATGCGGCAGATGCTCAGAGGAGGTCATTAACTCTTTGAGGACAACAGGCACCTCTCTCCCCTGCAACTGAGTTGTCCAGCAAGGTCAACAGGCTCTCCCATGCTCCCTGACTGACACAGGAAATGGCGGGCCCATTGGCGAATCCCCAGACAAAAGAACGGCAGAGCAGTTAAACAGATCTAGTAGATAAAGACCATCAAGTTCAATAGGGGAAAACTAGTCAATTTCTTTTTAAAGAGGTGGTTAATAAACATGAGGAGGAGGCATACTTATAATTTTAAAACCTTGGACAGGGCATCAAAGGAGGAGTACATTCTTTCAAGAGCCACTGTCAGAGAATGGAGACTATTCTGTCCTGGGTCTCACACTTCTGTCTCTTCCATAATGAATGGATGAGTGAGGCATGAAAAGAACAGTTCCTCAGGAATCCAAGTTGAGACTGATCATTGTTTAGCCTAATTATCACAATCAGGTAGGGGGAGTCCCACTGTTTCCTCGTGTCTGCCGGGGATTTGAAGCTCTGCAGGGCTATCAAAGGCTGGTCAGTCGGCATATGTTGTAAGAGTATTTCATTAGATTGAAAGTGTCGAAAAATGACAAGGAGCCCATCTGTAAATACTAAGCAAAGACTGTGTGCCCAGAGCTGTGCTTGTGCAGGAATACCACGATGTTCAGAAGCGGTTATGGGAGCAGATAAAGAAATAATCAGATGATCACGGTGTGGTGTCTGTAGAGCTGTTGGGATTAATGAGGGATGAAGGACAGTTGGAAGGATTGCAGAGGACTTCTAGAAGAAAACAAGGCGGACTGCTGAATGGTTGGGGGGTGGGTAGGAGTAGTCTAAGTTAAAACACAGGGGAAGCAGAGTGTGGGAAAGCATAAGAAACTAAGGTTTGAGAACTAAGAGAACACATGGTACTTATTGAACACTAGTTAGCATGACATGGCAGAAGGAGAAAAGATGGCGGAGGTGAAGTCATGGTAGATGTGGTTGGGAGGGACACAAGGCCGGTTCTTGAGGGCTGCTCCCTGGGAAAAGCAGATGATTTTAAGAGAGACAGATCCAATTCGGAATGCTTTCTTGTCATTTGCTGTGCGACTCTGAGAAAGTTGTCTAATTCTGAATAACGGTTTCCTTATCTTTAAAGTGAGGGTAGCAATGTCCGCCTCAGAGCCTCCTTGTGAGGTGTTGAAATGGGACTCCACTGATTGTAAAATAAAGATCCACAGCTTAGCTGTCAGAAGGAAGCGTGAGTTTGGGAAGGCAGGGCTTGGATCTCTGTTAGCAACCCTCAGCTCTCTATCCACAGATTCTGCAGAGAGGAAATTCACCTGAGCGTAGCTTCCTGCTTTCCACTCCCTCCCCTACCACGCTTTGCAAGAGTGAATGTGGTTGGCAGCATTGTTAGTTGTGTGACTTTTTATAGACACCATGCCTAACATGATGACAGAGGAAATCCCTCCTAGCTGTCCCAGTGTGTCCCCTTAGTCCTTTTGGATTCAAAATAAAGGTATTGGTCACCTAGTGCTATGCCTGCCTTCTCTAATCAGACCAAGAATCCATGCAAACATCTCTGTTCCTACCTCCTGCTAACATTCCCACAACACCAGCTTGATTCACCTTCTTGGGGCTCTGACACTCAGTTAACTTGGGCTCCAGAAAATGAACAAATGAAGAGTTCATAAATGAAAATAATTCCTAATCCCACCTGCAACATTCTAGGAAGTTCCCTTTCTATTTCACAATTTATCTCAAATCTGGCAGGTTAGGTTATCCGATACACCGTGCAGGTGGCATGGCGATGCGTGAAAATGAAGCACAAAATTATGTCAAGTAATACAATTCTAAAAACGTTGTAAGTTTCAAAGCTGAATATTGCCTGCCATTGTTAAGTTCAAAAGAAGAAATCCAAGCCCCCAAATATAACCCCCATTCTAAGTTAAAATGGAATAAAAAGTTTTAAGTTAAACCAAAGGAACTAGAGTCCAAACAAATGTGATTCTTTCTTTTTTTTCCTCTTCCATTCCTTTCTCTACTCAATCTTGGTCACATGAGATTTGGTCAAATAGTAGGGAGCAGAGGCTCCCTTAGCACATGGGTTTGGGTCAGTTCACTGGAAGTGTTCATTCAGGACCTCTGGATTTCAACACTTTATTCGAAGTTTCTCATGTGCCCTACTTTTGAAATGTCAAAAAATAGACCACACAAGATTTTCCCAGCACTGGTCCCAAACCCGCAGATTTTAGACAGCATGGCATGGACAAGAGTTATGACAACGAAATATCATTCTTATCACCCAGTACTTGGTTCAGTTCACACCCATACTAATTAAAGTTTGTAAATTTACAAACAAATCTGGTTTTGTTGAAGAGAGCAAATGAAGAGAAGAGTAAGTCTTCTTGACATTCACTTTACCAGAATCCCAGCCTAGTCTAGTTGTCCAAAGTGTACGACCTTTGTGCTTTAAGTCCGCTCTCTGACCCGTTCACGTTAATTACTGCACTATGCGTATTAGGGAGGGTGCGGAAGACTCGCAAACTGACCCCCATTCCTTAGAGTGATATTGGAGACGTTTCAGCCTTGGAGTGTTTGCAAATTTGTCCTAGTGGTACCTCGACGGGTCCCTTTTCCCCCTGCCCTCCATATTTTGAAAACTGTTAAATTCTCCTTTGGATCTCAAGCCCAGCTCCCTCTGCTCACGTTTGTCATCTGCAGACTCGGCGGCTCTCTCACCGCTGACCCCTGTTCACTGGAGCCCAGGGAATGCTAAGCCCTTGCCACACGTGCTCTCCTCAGAAGTTTGCTTTCCTCTCCGCTGCTCCTGGGATTTCCAGAACCGAAATAACTTGTATTTGGTTGGTATAGTGCCTCTTTTCTACCACTTCATCTTCTTCTGCTCCAGTCGGCCATTCCTCAAACGCGCCCGTCCTCTCCGTTTCTCCTTTCCAGAAAGTCCGGCTGAGCTGCTTCTTTGTCTTTTTTTTCTTTTAGTTGATTTTTTGTCATTAATAACATATCCTTGATTGTTGCAAATTTTTATTGTTTAAGTTTTTTTTAAATTATGAAGACTTGATGTTTTAGAGCAGTTTTAGGATCACAGCAAAACTGGGGGCAAAGTAGAGATTTCCCAGGTACCTCCTGGCCCCACACCTGCATTGTCTCCCTCAATGCCCTTCACCAGAGACAAACGGTACATTTGTTACAAACGATGAACCTGCACTGACACATCAGAATTAGCCAAAGTCCGTAGTTTACCTTAGGATCCACTCTTGGTGGTGTCGCTCTATAGGCATCCACTGTTCTGATATCATACAGAGAGCGGTTACTGCCCTAAAAATCCTCTGTGCTCTGCCCATTCGTCCCCTGTCCACCACTGATCTTTCCATTGTCTCCAGAGTTTTGCTCTTTCAGCTCCATCAGCTATGTAGTCGGTCTTTTCAGGTGGGCTTCTTTCACTTAATACACATTTAAGATTCCTCCATGTCTTTCCATGTCTTTGTGACCAAACAAAACGGAGCCTAGTGCCTAGTAAATGAGGACCACCCAAGAAAGGCCAGTCATGGCAAGGGCCAAGGCTTTTGCTCCCCTTGAGAGAAAAGCCACGCAGTCCCTTTTCCTCCACCGGACTTGGTAGTTTGTGTGAATGTCTCATTTCATCCAAAATGACTCGGACACTGAGGGCCGGTGTCTGCTTCACCTATTGCTCCACATCCTCCCCAGTGTTGCCAATATTCTGGATTTTGGCTTAATTGGTGTTTTTAACAGCTTGATACAGCTTAATGGATTTTTCATTATTTTAATTTGTATTTCCCTGGTGTTGCATGATGTGACCATCTTTTCACATGCTTGTTTCACCTCTGCATGTCTTCTTCAGTGAGGTGTCTATCAGGCCTTTTAAATTAAGTTGTTTTATTATTATTGAGTTATAAAAGGTCTTTGTATATTTTAGATAACTGTTCTAATTGGATATGTACTTTGCAAATATTTTCCCCCAGTCTGTGGCTTGTCTTCTCATTCTCTTGACATTGTATGTCACAGTGTAAAAGTTTTTAATTTTAATAAAGTTCAGCTCATCAATTATTCTTTCATGAATCATGCTTTTGGTGTTGTATCCTGCTGAACGTTCCTATATGCTCCCTAAACTAATTGCTTTCCTTTTCCATCACGTGGTGGGTAAACTCCACTTGTGTAACAGAAACCCCTTTGGGTTCTTTGCCTGATGCAAAAATAGAAAAAAGCACCTGAGACTCCCAATGCCAGAGTCTTATGAAAAGGAAAGGCAGAGTATTTATTCAAAAGTTATACAGGTTCAGAATAACGGCGAAATTCTGTTTTTTAAGCCCCACTCCCTTTAGAAACAAACAAACAAAAACACCCATAATCACACGGTCCTGCTTCCCTCCCTTTGCCACATCAGGTCTGTCTCAGAGTACACCAGCCAGGGGCACCATCTCTTGGATAAACAGAAGTCCACAGCTCAGCTAGGCAGGTTCCTGTCTGTATTCCAGCTTCTCCCAGTCGTCTGTGTCTGGCTAGGCTCCTACTCTTAATCCAAAACCACATGGTGCCTCCTCATGGTGGGCCAGTGCAGGTCCTTCTGCATCCTTTCAAACCAGGTGGCCAGCACCATTTCCAAGCCACACGGTCCACAGGTGCTTCTTCCTAAGCCACATGGTTAAGCCCGCATGGCTGCCCCATGTTTGAGTTTAAATCCCTGGGGAGGATCTTCCTCCACAACCCCACTGCGACTCTTCCCACACTGGGTTACATCTACCCTTCTCCATATCGCCTGCCTTTCTCTGCTGCCCTTGTTAGTTCGGGCAGGCTTGGTCCCCTGAAGCAGTCTACTGCCTTCCTGCACTCAACTGCCTTCCTGCTATCCTGCAGGCACTGTAAGCCCCTCGGGCTACCTCCCAAGTCAAAGTCACGCCCATCTCCCTGGCTCTGAGTGCTGCAGGCGCAGCTCTGAGCATCACTAAATCGAGGGCGAGATCTTTAGATATGCAAAGTAACTCTCCAAGGCCCTGCCCTGCTTCCCTTTCCTCCAGCCTTGTTAGTGAGGGTTTTGGGGCTTCTATGCCTGTTCGACTTGTAGTGTTTCCTTCTCTCTCTTTTTAGCCTTGCTTCCTCTCTGAGGTCAGACTTTTCATTTCTTTACATAGCCCTCGAGAATTTTTATGATCAGGCTCCCAGTAAGAGATACAATACAAAGCAGATATAATCTGTTATAATGATGTGTCACTCTCCCTTCTCCTCCTTTTTTTAATATTTGTTTTAAATATCCTCTTTGCTTTCCTTTGAGTCTTATTCCTATTAGTAAGACCTTCCTTGGCCACTAGACCTTCCCTTGGTGAGCAGACTCTCTCTATTCTTCTCTGCTCTTTTGTTTCACTCCCCACTTCTCCCTCTTTCCTATGCATTACGCTGGCCTGTTCATCTTGTTTATTTTCTGTCTCTCCCTCTAAGATGTGTGCCCCCTGTGCACAGGGATTTGTGATCTCTGTATCTTTTATGTCCCCAGAGGCAAGAAGAGTGCCTGGCAAATAGTAAATGCTCAAAAATGATATTAAATCAACTTTTGAGCGGGCCATATTGTCAAGTATCGCAATGATCTTGAAACAAACCTGAGAAGGCTTAAAGTATTTTATAATCTGTCTAGTCTTCCCCTCTCAAATGTTCAGGGAATCTGTAAGTGCTTCATACGGCTCCCCTAGACTTCGTGGAAGCACCTCCTAACAGGTGTTGCTCCAGGCTTTATATCTGCTGTCATTCGATGGTCTTCTGGTGCTTTGCTGGATATGAGCTCCGGGACCGGAAGTCACTCAGGTCCACTGTTGAGAAATCTCACCATCACCTGAGGACAAACAGTTGGTGTATATGCAGCTCCTTTTACATTTTATTTACTTCCTATCTGGTGGTAAAAACCGTTCAGTTACTTCTTAGCTAAGTCCCTTTCTTCCTTTATCTCTTGAAAATCTCTTTTACTCTTTCCTAATGTAAAACCCTTTCCTGAACCATAGTCAGTGAAAACATTTAAATTACTCTATATAGTACTGCATTTTTTTTTGCAATTTTTCTGCGAAACTTTTTCTAAGATGAGTACATGTTACTGCTGCTTTTTTAGTTTTAACTTCGTGATAACCTCCTTCAACATGCCTCAAGTTTAGGCTCAAGTAAAAGCCATTTCTAACATAGTTAGAAATGGCTTTTCTAACTCCTCTTTATGTGCTGATAAAAACCTCCATCCTTTTGGGAATCACTCCAGTCTGGATCTTGGACATCTTATACCCTGTTTGCAATCCACTCAGTGAGTGAATCAGAGTCAATCTGAGACTCTGTGGTGGGAGGTGGCTGTCAGACTCTGCGGACATGCCACACACGTCCCCGAGATTAGCCACTTGGCACATTTCTGGATTGGGATGCCGTTTCAAGTGTTGCAGGAAGAAAGAATTTGAAGAAGCCCAACTAAACACTGACAATACAAAGACCAAAACCTCGCCGATCCTATTACAGCCCGCAAGGATATTAACCGCCTTTGCAGATTGATGCCTCAGCCAGCTGACGACGAGAGACACTACATGGAACAAAAATCATTTCACCCCTCAGTGCCTGAGAAGCCTGTCTCAAGTGAGCCTTAACTGGAACTAAAAGACTCGCTCTCCCTCGATAATCTAATCCCTCTCTCACTCCTGCCTGCTTAGGTCAAAGCTGCACCTGCATCAGTCAAGGTCAGCGACAGAAGTCCGTGTGAGATGTGCTTACTGAGCCCTGTGCTACTTACAGAACAGCCGTTCAACACCGTAAACATGGGCCGCAGTAAGCCTCTGTGACAAGCTGCTGCGATGCCGGAAGGTCAAGGACCAGAGTCACACTTGAAGTGTCCATTTATCCACACGGTATTTTGTTTCACATAACTCCAATCTTGCTGGTTCTTTCAAAGTCTCGGTCAATTTACCAGTATATTGCAAGTCTAGGGTCCCGGTAAATAAACATGTCTGTCCTTGCTCCTGTGCTAGGCACAGATTTGAGAAGGTAGACACATAGATTGTTAGGCGAATATTAAAATGGCAGTTTTATTAGCGAAAGTTGTATTATCTGGATTGGAGGAAAGAGCTCAATTGTGTGCTCATTATAGCACTTCCAAGTTCTATCCTTAGCTTATTGAATTTACCTTGCCCAAATGATAGGCCACCTTGCTAAGGGCAGAGATTGACTGAATGCACTGCAGGAAGGAGCAGAGAATGTGTAGAGGAGAGACAGCACTCCCCGTCCCAACAAACGTGGGACTCTAAGGCACGCACGTACTCCAATGCTAAGCAACAGTCACAGCCAGGGAGTGTGTGACAAGGTCAATGCCTCCCTTACTGGCACCTCTCTAGGCTTGGCAGTGAGGCTGCCCTGGTGACCGAAACCAAGACAATACATGTTACCACAGAGGTGAAAGTCTGGTGGGAGAAACAGATACCACAAATTTAAACAAAAATTCTGGATAATAAAATGTGTAAGAAGGTAAGGAAAGCTGTGTTTTTTTTTGAGAAATGACATTTAAGTTATCTCTTTAAGTTTGGGTAGGAAGTTGGGTATTCTATTTAACATAGAGATTAGAACAGAGGAAATATTTGTGTCAGATTATATATAGAAGCAACGCAATAGACAGTAAACCGCATTAAACTTAAAAAACACTGCATGAAATAATCTGAACTTATAAAGTTAATTAGGTGGTGTCACCAAAACGTCTTCAGAAAGCTCAAGAAGGACATCATCGGTAACAGGAAGTGGCTCACCCATTGGTTTCACACAGATAAAGGAATGCTGTAAGCATTTGAGCTTGGGAGAATGACAGTGAACAAAATTAATACAAATGATCTTTGTATTTCACATCCAGGAAGAATAGAATATGTATTTTTCATGTCTGTGAGACTGGAGGCCTGTAATTTGGTTCTTTGTTGAGTGATAGGTGCAAAGCTCCTCCAAGTACTGCCGGCCGGACAGATGGGGCGTTGTGAGAATCTCCCTCTTCCAAGAAGTAAGTTCCCTAGGTTCAGCTTCTGGCTGACCACCGACTGCATGTGCCATAATGATCTGGGTATTCAAACCTCCCGAGCTGTTTTTGTTTTGTTTTTGAAGATGAAGAGGCTAACACCCACTTTAATTTCATGTATTCATTCAGTACGCAGAAGTTGTCTCTGAAATCAAGATTTTAATCCAGTGAATGTATGGAAAGATAGTTGATGCACAGAATCAGCCCAGTGTGTACTTGTCAGGTTCAAGTGACTTCTGGCCTTGACTGTTATCATTTAGCTTCTATATCGTATTTCATGTTTTTAAGGTGACTTTTCAATCATTTTCCTCTGAAGGAAATTGAGACTTAAATAATAATTTCGCTGATAAAGTAATGGAACAAGGAGGGAAGATAACCATAGGAACAAGAATAAACCACACCAAATTAAATACATATGAGTATATAGGGTTATATGTGGTACCAAGTATAAAATGATATTAACACTGCATTAACGCTATATTTGATCCTGAATGATCATAGGTGTGTGAAATGAGTATGAACAACTACAGTGCAGGAGAATAAAACAGGCAAGGACTTTGGAGCCAGACTTCCAAGACTTACATCTAAGCTCTATGATCTTGGACAGGATATATTCTGTGTCCCAATTTCCTTACCTGTAAAATGAGGATAGTAGCAATACCTGTCTCACAGAATTTTGTGAAATTTAAATGATTTAACATGATCAAGAGCTCCAAACATTATCTGGCACATTGTAAACGTGAATGTTGACTTAATTGATGTTACTGTGATGGTATCTTCTGGACTTATGCTTACAATCAGGTTACAATCATGAAACCTTACAAATATAAATGACCCCAGTTATGAAGAGATAGTCTGCATTGATTGTCTGCAGATACTGAAACCTTGAGCAGTTGCGTGTATTTTTCAGGGGTCTGAAGAGCTCACGCACGATCAGAGTGGATTAGGAACAGGATCTTCTCATCCCCACTCATGGGTCCTCTTCATTATGTAAAGAACAGACTCTGCTCCTCGTCAGTGTATTGAATGTATCACTTAAACAGTGCTTTAAGGGACAAAAGTAAGAATAGAATGACCTAAAATGTTTTACATCTGAATAGCACACTGGCACCTTTCCTTAGAGCGATGTTGACATAAATGTGCTCAAATAAATTAATGTTCTCATCTCTACTGACTCACTGGGCAGAATCCAGTTTGCCTGTCAATTGAAACAGAGATAAGAAGAGAACGGCCCACTCAAGTTGACACGTAACATTAACCATCACAGGTGGGGAAGGGAGGAAACACATTTTTAACTCGGGCGAATTCCGAGTTGCCTCGGATGAAGCAGACGGTGCCACTGAATTCTGGCCGATGCTCTCCCCACTGGCGATGCGCCCCCTTTCTGTTTTCGAGTCCCTGACTTGTGCTCAGTGAGGCTTTCTGAACAGTTTATTTGTGGAGATGTTTGC
Source organism: Phyllostomus discolor (assembly GCF_004126475.2). Lineage (NCBI taxonomy): Eukaryota > Metazoa > Chordata > Mammalia > Chiroptera > Phyllostomidae > Phyllostomus > Phyllostomus discolor. The sequence goes on from NC_040903.2 coordinate 16,205,104, forward strand.
AATGTAAGAAAGAAATATTTTCGTTGTTGTGTCTATTAATTTTTTATTTACTTTTCTAATATAAATGTGGTTAGAAATTTTTAAATTTTCAGCTCCTAAAACATTAATAAATATATATATTGAATAAAAGTTAAAGAAATTGAAAATAATTTGGGGGGCTTTTTTTCCCAATTACCGTTTGCATTTGAAATTAATCTGTATTAGATTAAGGTATATAGCATAGTGGTTAGACAATCATATAATATTTCACAAAGTGGCTGTACCCACGTGGTCCCATACATAGTTATAATATTATTGACTATATTTGCTGTGTTGGACTTTACATTCCCTTGACTATTTTGTAACTACTAATTTGTACTTCTCAATCCATTCACCTTTTCACCTGCCCCCCCAACCCTACTCCCGTCTGACAGCTGCCAGTCTGTTCTCTGTAGCTATGAGTCTGTTTTTATTTTGTTTATTTTGTTCATGAGATTCCACATACAAGTGAAACCATATGGTATTTGTCCTTCTCTGACCTTTATACTTAGCGTAATATCTATGTTGTTGCGAAAGGTAAGATTTCCCTTTTTTTTTTTTTACGTCTGAGCAGTGTTCCATTGCGCATGTCTACTGCTATTGTTCATCCACTTGTCTGTTGATGGGCACGTGGGCTGCTGCCATAGCATGGCTGCTATAAACGATGCTGCAGTGAACATGGGGTGCGTACACTCTTTCAAATGAGTGTTTTGGGTTTCCTTGGATATATACTCAAAAGTGGAATTGCCTCTGGGTCATAAAGCAGATCCGTTTTTGCATTTTTGAGGAAAGTCAACACTGTCTTCCACCATGGCTCTACCAGTCTGCATCCTTCCCAAGAGTGCATGAGAGGTCCCTTCTCTCCATATCCTCACCAACACTTGTTTTTTGTTGATTTATCAAGGATGGCCATTCTGACAGGTATGAAGATATGTTATTGTGGTTTTAATTTGGATTTCTGTGATGATTAGTGACTTTTCATGTGTCTATTGGCCATCCATATGTCCTCTTTAGAGAGCTATCTGTTCAGGTCTTCTGCCCACTTTTTTTCCCCTCTACTTTCAGATACAAAGATTTATCCCCTGACCCCCACAGGTTTTATTTTTGTTGTTCAATTACAGATGTGCCCATTTCCTCCCCATTACTCTCCCCTACTGTACCTGCCCCCACCTCCCACATTCATTCCTCCCCACAACCACTGTCTTTGTCCATGGGTCCTTTATACATGCTCTTGACCACCCTTCCCCTTCTTTCCCCTGTTATCCCCTCCCACCTCCCCTCTGGTTACTGTCAGCCTGTCCTCTATTTCAGTGTTTCTGGTTATATTTTGTTTGCTTGTTGTATTATTGATTAGGTTCCACTTATAGGTGAGATCATATGGTATTTGTCTTTCACCACCTGGCTTATTTCACTTAGCATAATGCTCTCAAGGTCCATCCATGCTGTCAAGAAGGGTAGGAACTCCTTCTTTCTTTCTGCTGTGTAGTATTCCACTGTGTAAATGTGGCACAGTTTTTGAATTGACTTATTCACTGATGGGCACTTAAGCTGTTTCCAGAACTTGGCTATTGTAAATTACATTGCTAAGAACATTGGGATGCATAGGTTCTTTTGAATTGTTGTTTCAGGGTTCTTAGGGTATATTCCCAGCAGTGGATTGCTGGGTCATCATAAACAAATCAACAAAAAGCAAGTGTTGAAGAGGATATGGAGAGAAGGGAACCCTAGTGCACCGTTGGTAGGAATGCAGACTGGTGCAGCCACTGTGGAAAACAGTATGGAATTTCCTCAAAAAACTAAAAATGGCACGACCTTTTGACCTGGCAATTCCTCTGTCCACCTTTTAATGGCGTTGTTTGTTTTTCTGGTGTTCAATTGTCTGAGTTCTTTATACATTTTTTATATTAACCTCTTATTGAATATACCACTGGTGAATATCTTCTTCCATTCAGTAGGTTGTCCTTTCATTTTGTTGATGGTTTCCCTTGCTGTGCAAAACCTTTTTAGCTTGATGTAGTTCCATTTGTTTCTTTTCTGTTATTTTGTTTCCTTTGCTAGAGCAAATATGTCAGAAAAAATGTTGCTAAGAAAAATGTCATGAGGCTTTTTAAAATCAAATCTTGGACATGTCTTCTCCCCCGTCTTAAATGTACCACACAAAAATGCCCACATTTCCTAAGATTTGTCCAGATTCAGTTAAATAAATGAACACATACAACCCACAAATAAGCACAATTTTCCTAGTAAGTGATTGTGAATAAAACAACTACTATAGTGAAGTCACAGATTTGTGAATTTCTAAATGTCTCTGAATGTAAAGGATTCATGATCGTGTTGATATATAGGGTCGGCTGACTAGGGCCCCTAAGATGTCAGTGTTTGGATTCCCAGAGCCTATTTATATGTTATCTGACAAAAGAGACTTTACAGGAAAGGGACTTTGCACATGTGATTAAGTTAAGGATCGAGAGATGGGGATACTATCCTGAGTTGTCTGGATGGGCACAATATGATCTCAGGGGTCCTCACAAGAGAGTGATAAGAAAATGCTGTGATGCAGGAGAGAGAGATTAGAGAGATACAACATCTTAATATGTTTTTTTAAAAGATTTTATTTATTTTTAGAGAGAAGGGAAGGGAGGGAGAAAGAGAGAGAGAGAAACATTGATGTGAGGGTGCCTCTCACACAGCGCCCCCTTCTAGGGACCTGGCCCACAACCCAGGCACGTGCCCTGACTGGGAATTGAACCAGTGACCCTTTAGTTCGAAGACCAGTGCTCCGTCCACTGAGCCACATTAGCCAGGGAAGCATCTTAATACTTTTATGAGCCATGGAAGGTAGCAGCCTTTTGCAGTTAGCGAAAGTAAGGAATAGATTCTTCCTTGGAACCTCCAGGAGGAAAAAAGCCCTGCAGACAGCTTGATTTTACCCTCTACAACTCATTTTTTACTTCTGACCTCCAGACCTGGTAATAGATTTGTGTTGTTTTAAGTCGTTGGTGTTGGTAGTGCCTTGTTACAGCAGCAGCAGGAAACTAATACAGTGTATCAATGAGAGCTAACTCAATGAGTGCTTCTGGCATCAGACACGCTACTGACTAAACCTTTTCCACAGAGATGATACAACCTAATCTTGAAAACCCTGTGAGGAGGCTATTATCGTTAGTTTTACACAGGACTAACTGTAGCTTGTAGAAGTTAAATAACTCACACACTGACTCATTCCTGGTGCAGTGAGTGACCCAGAATGGAGTCCATGCTGTCCGTTCCCATCAGACCTCCCACTTCTGCTCCTTTCCCGCCTGTCCATGCTCCTCTCTGAGATTCCTCCTGAAAGGCTGTGGTCACAGGAGGTGATGGGTTCAGCTGAAGTCAGAAAATGCAATTAATTTGAAATTAATACGGCAAATACTTCATAGTAGCCTCCAATATATAGCAGACATTTTACGAGACAGTAGACCATATGCATAAAATAAACATGGCCCCAACCCTTGAAAAGTTTGTAGTCGCAGCAAAAATGTGATTCTATTTAATGGGACTTCTTACCTTCTTGATCTGTATTCAGCACTAATTTTTTTGACTGCTTTTTTTAGTTTTTTTTTTCATCTTTAAAAATTCATTACCAGTGTTGGTCATCACAAATGCAGTCTTTAGAATAGTGCCACTTGAAGCAGATGGGGAAAGGCGTTTCATAAAAATGAACAGAAAACGTGTAAATAGAATTATTCTTGTATGTTGCCATCGGAGTCTCTGCATTGTAGCATTCTTTACTGGTGGTGGAACCACTTTTAATTTTTGTTTCCTTTACTCCCTGGGAAGCAAAATGAATTAAGCATCATCCATTTGTTTTTAAACATGAAGAAAAGTTTCCAGTGAGGCATTTGGGAGCAGAGAAAAAATTTTAAACGAGGCAGCAATGAGTTCAGGGGACAGATTCACAACCAGGGAGAAAAACGAAAGCGTGCTTTTCAAAAACAAAGAGTTTCTTTTTCACTCCTTCGCCTTTCCTCACCTTAATACTTTTAAGAGCCAAATATTTTACAGTCTTATGTTAAATGGGAACAGAAGCCTTCACTGTATACTATTAAATATGGAATTATATCCGAATAATTACATAAAATATATTGCATTTGGATTTTCCCCCAACTCTATCTTTCCACTGAATTTTAGCTCATTGTATTCAGCTGGATCTATTGATTCCATTTCTACAGATTCTAAGTGATTTCTTGTGGCGTATCCATTGTTCCCCTGGTAATTAACAGAGGAGATGCACTGTGGCAGGAGGCAGGGTGTATCCCCTAATGTTAATCCTGTGCCTGCACAGACGCAGGCAGAGTGCTCTCTGCCACACACACACACACACACACACACACACACACACACATGGGCTAAGCTGCTTGCCTTCCAAGGTAGAGCCGTGGGTGTAGTGGAAGGGACACTGTGTGGGATTTCTTCCTGGGAAATGTGTGTTCTGCTTCTAAGTTAAATGAGTCACGATAGGTGGACCTCAAGCCCTGCATCTGCCAAGTGAGGCTCTCTTTCAGCACCTACGCGTCCAGTTTTCTGGGCACATCTCTGGCTTATGTTGTGTTCTCCAGGGCACTCTGGAAAGAGCCAGCTTTGGGCTCCTGTAGGTACGGGGAAAACCTGCTTTCCACAAGTGATGGGCCCTGAGATTCTGGCTGCAAGCATCTTCCAGGTGCCCCTTGGGAGTAATGGTGTGGCAGGTCTTCTCACAGACCCAGCCTGTGCCTTTCTTTTCTTTTCTCTTTGCTTTGTTGGTTGCAAGTGTCAAGGCACCAGGTGGAAGAATGGCTTTGGGTTACCCCAGGGGGGATTTGCACACATCCTGAATTCCCATATCTTGGTTTTATGTTATTTTAGGGGTTTGAGTTTTTAGGACCCTTTTTCAGTGTTTTCACAAACTCTTTTAATTTTTTTTTTTTATTTTGGGAAATGAAGTTTAATAGGCCAGAGTTGACGTGATGGCAAAATTGGCTATCAAGTCTTGACCACCATGCATCTAGGTGGAGGAGGTGGTCCTGCTCCCAAGTGTCCCCAAACTCCCGTACCCTATCGCAGAGTTTTCTTCCTTGGTCAGGAAGAGATGCTGAGGGTGGGGAGCGGCATTATACAGGTAGCTTTAGGACTGCATGAACGTGGAGGGCAAAAGACTGACTTATATTGACCTGAGGAGAAAAAAAAGATTAAACATTTCATGCAGTTACAAATGCAACCTGTAGTGTGAAAGACACTGGTCAGTGATGCACTGTCTCTGAGTGCCTTCAGAGCTGTGACCCCGTCGGAGGGGGCAAATAATAGTGATTATGACATTCGTCATGTTAAACGTTGGTACATCTTCAATTCCCCTTCCAGCTCCTCATGCTTAATCCCTAGCACGCCTGTGTTTCAAACAGTAACGGGGAGCACTCCAGCAGCCCAGCCCAGCACTGTTGATGGTTAGCAGTCAAAGGCAAAGAAGATGGAGATGCTTCCTGGAAAACGGGGACCGTTTTCTCTCTGTCTCAAAATTTGTTACCTTTTCCGATGCTCGAACCATGAATGATTATTTCACCTTATAGGTCTTTATGAGAAAAGTGGGGATAATACCTTTCTTCCAGTGTTGCTGTGTTGACCAAACAGATGAGAAATATACATGTTGAACCTGGCATGTGGCTGGCACTCACATGATTGTCTTGTAAAATCAAATAATATGATTTGGTTGTTCCCAAGCAAAGATCTTGTATAACTTTGCATTTCTGTTTTCCAAGCTACCTCCCTTAGCCTGAAAGGGAACAGCTGAAGGAAGCAGAAAGGGACCCTCTCCCGGTCAGAGCAACACCATGAGATAAGGTACCACATCGCTACACCTCCAACAGACAGTTCCGAGACCAAAGTCAGAATGGCAGAGCGATCGTTATCAGTAACCCAGCTAAACGCAAAGCTTTTCTTTTAAAGATACAACAAAGACAAGCCTTTCTTGTTCTACTTTGGGTTAGAAGTGAGGAATTTTCTCTCATGTCAAGCATAAAAGGTAGATTTATATTCTAAAAGATAAATATCTCTTCATGTAATTTCTCATATGTAGATTATAATATATACTCTAATTGATTAAAGAGATGCATCTTGGAAAAATCTTATAACGATAAAATGATCAACTAATAAAATATTAATAAAGAAAAGATTTACTAGAAGAAAATTACCCTTATATTGGGTAGTTTCAACATTTCAATTCCTTATTAATACCGGAAGCCAATATCCATTCAATAGCATTGGCTTTGTGAAAGAAACAAAAAATAATTGTGTTAATGTCATTAGTACACCACAGAAACAAACACACTTTATAAGGGGACACACTTTCAGACTGAGCGTCGTGTCCGCAGTGATATTTTTCAGTTCTCAGAAGCAGATGCACTAAGAGGCTTTAGGGCCCATCACCATTTCACGTACGATGTAAATGCTGGAAGTTGTCGATTTTTGCAGGTGAGGAAGAAGATCTGGAATATTTCTATAAAAACTTTTCTTATAAATTGCTCCCCCCCCCAAAAAAACCCCAAACAAACCAGAAAAGGACTTGAGTTTCAACATAAATCAGGTATATGAGGTGATTTTCCCCCCTCATGATAAATATGCATTTCATGGCGTGGCAGGCAGAGTAATGCTCACCCAAAGATGCCCGCATCCCTACATCTGGGGTCTTGGAATATGTTCCATGGCAAGAGCGACTGAAGGGTGCAGTGAAATTAAGGTTGCTGATGAATGGACCTTAAATGGAGGAGATTATCCTGGATTATCTGGGTGGGCCTAACGCAATCATACAGCCCGTAGTGAAAGAGGGAGGCAGACGGGTCGGCGTCAGACTGATGTGATGTGAGAAATAAACAACCGGCCACTGCTGGCCTTGAAGGTGGGGAAATAGACCTCAAGCCAGGGAATGCGGGCAGCTTTCTAGAAGCTGGAAAGGCAAGAAATGGGGTCTCCCCTAAAGCCTCCAGAAAGGAAAGCAGCTTTGCTGACATCTTGATTGTATCTCCCTGAGACACATCTTGGGCTCTGACCTCCAGAACTGTGACATAATAATTTTGTGTTGTGTTAAGCCATTAAATCAGTGGTAATGTGTTATAGTAGTAGTAGGAAACTAATGCAAATACCTATGTTGGATTTGCAATTTAGTTATTCCTTTTCTTGAAGAGGACCCTGAATTCTACAGGTTTATGTTCCTGTAGAAGCTGGCTTCATCCTTAAGTCAACCGTATGCATGGATGTTGATTTTAATAAGACGTACGAGTAGACATTTTTGTACAGCGTGTATTTATCTCTCTCCCAGGGATGTATTAATGGATATATTTCATGATGGCATTGGCATTTCCCCTGGGGACAGTACACCCTCAATATTAAGGAAATCCCTTGTCTTCCCCTGGCCCAATTATCACAGGGAGACAAAAGAATATTAGTTATTTTTATAACACTTCATACATTTGTCATCTTTAACCCAATTAGATCTAAAGGAGGTATGTAATCTTTGCTCCAGCCTGCTGTTTTCTGTAAACTGGCCACTAAAAGTCCTTGGATATAGTTATTGGAATTCTAATATATTTGTATTGTGTCCACAAAAATTAAAGCTACTGTCTTCCCTTTTAATAATAGCCAGTGACATAGGTATTGCAATTTAAGTATGTATTTGTCTATTGTCTACCTCACTGTTGATCACGAAATGGTATCACTGTGCATCTCATTGTTTAGAATGTTTGTGATATTAGAGTAAGTGACAGGGAAATCAAACAGGGGAAGATTGCATTGTTTGATGTTTAGTGTATGTTAACCACCCTCTCAGTGCTTCATAAGCCTGTTGCCATTTCATTCTTCCAGCATTGCTGTAGGCCAGTTAGTCTCACAGTCCTTTTAAAAATAAAGATGTTGGGATTTAAAAAAAATTACTTGCTTTTCTCCAGGCCAAATAACTGTTAAGCAGCCAAATTGGAATTTGATTCTAGTGTTGGTTTATATGACTTGAAAACTCAAAAAAGAAATTGAAAACCAATACCATCTGTTTCCACCTGGACCTAAACTTGACTTTGGAATTTGAGGCTAGTGTGCACCTGTACATAGTGTGTGTGTTAACTTATCAGAATTGTCATCATCTCCCCTGAAGTACAACTTGGGCTTCCCCTAACTCCTATACCTTCTCCTCAGTCTCCTTTCCACTTAGCTTATTCTTCATTCACTTCTTTCTGGTTCAGGAGCGTTTCCTCTTGAATCTTAGTTGATCTTCTCCCGGATTAGGCTGGCTACTCTCTTAAATACCCCATGACCCACTATGCCTACCTTTTTCATAGTGACCATGACAAAGCACACGTGCATGGCTGCACCTTTGTCTTCCTCATTAGACTGCTTGAAATGAAGAGCCATGTAAAATAAATATTTATAATCCTAGGGACACCTAGAACCTAGTCTATGCTCATTCAATATTTCTGGAATTAATAAATTGTTCCCTGATTTTAATGTTCCTAGAAAATACTTCCAGTGTTGGCTTGTGAAAGTGAAGGACAATAGCAGCCTATTGCTCTACTTTATTGGGTTCTTTTATTGTATTACCATTCTCACTCCCTGTGTGGATTTAGCTAGTTTTATCCTCTTTTCATAGATGCACTAAGTAATGCTTAAAGTCTAATAATCTGGGCCTAGGTTGCACTGGCTTAGGTGATATTGCAACAGAGAATGAACCTTTATTATTATTTGTTAAAGGGATTCTTTAAGATAGCAAGCACGCAGTGGAGCTGGCTGCCTTCATCTTTGGTGGTGACCTCCACTGGGCACATGGAGAAAGGCAGGTGCTTCAGGATACTCAAGTCTCCAAGGCTTGCTCCCTGTGAGGGAAGCTCCTGTCCCACATGGATCGTGTTGAAATACTCTATCAGAGCTCAGGAAAAGGTTTTGACACCAGGGTAGCCTCATGTGTTTCTAGCTCACAAAAGCCTCACCCACTGGTGTCCGCCCTTGGCCAGCTCAGATGCCGGTCATGGCGAGGGCAGCTCACAATGAATGCTCAAACTCATCCTGCCAAACTCTATCAAGTAGTAGTACTTTTGAATATGTGCAGAATTATGATCCAGCACTACAGTCTGCAAACAGAAACAGTTCAGGTGACCATCCACAGGAGCATGGTTGTCATAGACTGCGACTCAGCAACAGAAGAGAGCAGACCCTTAGTACATGTAACTACATGGGTGAGCCCTGGAAAACATCATCATACTGAGTAAAAGAGGTGTATGAGTTTACTATTGCTACTATGACAAATTAGCACACACTTAGTGGCATAAAACAAGGCAAATGTATTATTTAACATTTCTGGTGGTAAGAATTCATAATTAGTCTCACCGGACTAAAATCTGTGGTGTTGGGAGTGATGTTCCTTTGTAGGTTTTTTAGGGAAGATGACATCATCATCATCATCATTATCTTTTCCAGTTTGTAAGATGCTTCCCACCTACCTTGACTTATGGCCCCTTTAACCGTCAAAGCCGTCAGTGTTTGGTCAGCTATTTATCACGATGCTGTGTGTCTGTTTTTGACTTTTTGCCTCCCTCTTCCACCTTTAAGGACCTTTGTGATTGTTTTTCCCACCCAGATAATCCAGGATAATTTCTCTACTTTAAGTAAACCTGGCTCACCATTGTATTTCCACCTACTACTTTAATCCCCCCTTGCTGCCTTGCCCTGTAACATATTGTATGTGCACAGGTTCTGGGGATGACAGTGTGGACATTGGTATGGGGCATATTATTCTGTCTCCTGCAAGAAAACTCTTATCAGTAGCTACCCATGCATCCGTAAGTGCACTGATGTCGGCAAGTGCAACTCGGAGTACATTGACAAGAAGAGGATACACAGAGAAATAGATATGTAGTGAATGAATTAGTTTTCAGTGATAATAGGTTAGCTTTAGGTCTGGAAAATTGTTTCAATTTCCTGTATGTTTAAAAATGATTGCAATAAAATGTAGGTGGAAAAGCGCAAAGGATGGGAGTAGTGACGCTGGGTAGCAGTTCTGTATCACATTCTCGCTCGCTATCTCAACTGTCCTTCTGGGCGTTGGGGTTGGACCTCACTACAACACTCGGATTGGGAAATGGACTGGTCCTCACAGAGTCGAAGAGCTCATTTGACCCCACAGCTCTCTCTTATTGGTTTCCCACCTTTGCTACTGAGAGACCGAAAACAGGGTTAATTCCATCCCACATCCCTATCCCGTACATGCCCAGAAAAGGCAGCACTAGTTATTTGGACCCTGAGCCCTGGCAAGATGGCACGTGTGCATGACAGTGGTGGGGACGGCTGGTGGAGTTACAGGGGTGAGTGCAGGGTGCCTATCAACAGTCAGGAGTTCATTATCGAAAACCCACGCACATACGTACTGTAGCAGAATCTCAAGACAGACGCTGCTGCTGTGCTCTGACTAGAGGAAGATGACTTTCGTTACCCTCCAACAGAGACCGCGTCCAAGAGAAGAAAACAGAGGCCCGTGGTCTGTCTACACGGTGATAGAAATCCCTGTCACTTTATCCCATCCGGCTCCCGCAGGCCTGCGTGCGAGCCCATTCGCTTGTCACATTAGACTCTAGTGGAGCGCGGGGACAGCCCATTACCCTCGCGTGAAGGATGCCGATCTTTTACCCCATCGCAGCCGGCAGTGCGTTCTGGCTGTGGCCTTTGAAAAATTCCGAGCTGCACTCTCAACTTCAGAGCCTCTCAGATTACTTCTGCACCCAACTCGGAACATTCTCCTTTTCTGGCGAATGTACGCAGGCTTTTCTGTGAGCACACACAGCTTCTCATTATATATTTATGGGTGTTTCTCTATATATGCTGTCGGTGGGACCACCTTCCAGTGTGATTTTAAAAAGAAAAGAACATTGTTGTACCGTTAAGGTATATATTTTTCTTTTAAAACACATTTACTTTAAGACGAGACCTTGGGGCCCTCGAAATTCTCTGGCCTAGATCAGACCCTCTGTGTGGAACAGCATGGAGCTCCTTAACACCGAATCCTAATTTGCCTGCCGCTGTGCCCAAGTGCGGCTCTCCTTCCGCACTCCTCCAGACCCTGACGGACTACAATAGCTAAGATAACATTGCGGCTAATCAGATGGGATTTTCCCCTTGACACTGAGCTTAGCAGCTCTCCACAGTGCAGACAAGTTCAGTACTTTCATATGAAAGCCCAGGCCCGGCGAAAACACAGCCTCGGCATGTCCCTGGTGGAGCTCTCCGTGGCAGTTGCTCGCGGATGATAAATTGCTTTTATTCCAGAGAGTGGTGATGGCTACTACTTAAGCTGTAACTTATGAAAATACCAGAACCTACTTTGCTCACGTGCAGTTAATGTCTAATAATTTTTTGTTGGCTTCTTTCTTCCTTTGTGTTTCAAGCAAAGTGTTTCAAGCAACATGTTGATTTTTCTACTCTTATGTCGCTAATCCAGCAATGCTGATATTTTTGCCAATTTCAACTTACCTTTATTTTTTAAAAGATTTTATTTATTTATTTCTAGAGAGGGGAAGGGAGGGAGAAAGAAAGGGAGAGAAATGTCAGTGTGTGGTTGCCTATTGAGTGCCCCCTACTGGGGACCTGGTCTTGGACCCAGGCATGTGCCCTGACTGGGAATTGAACCAGTGACCTTTTGGTTTGCAGTCCAACACTCAGTCCATTGAGCCACACCAGCCAGGGCCAACTTACCTTCCTTAAATGACTGATCACTTTGTTCATATTTATCCTCAAATTCCTTCTAATTTTCTTTTTTTTCTTTTATTAGAGTTTCATTGCTAATGAAATTTTATGTATTTTATTCTTGTTTATTTAAATTGTAAGAAGCTTAAAAAAATCTCATGGCTGAATTCAGCAGACATACTGGTTTTCTCTTGATGCAGACATATGTATTCAAATCATCGATTGATACATTCATTCTTTCATTGATTTGAAATTCACTGTAACCTTCCTACATGCACCTGCTGAGCACTTTCACATATTTACGATCCCTTTCAGTCACATGGACAAGAAGCCTAAATAACTGTACCACTTGCTAGAACATGTTGTGCCATTCAATGTAGTCTGCATATATGAGAAAGGAAAGACCGTGGAGGAAAGGCTGAATGAGCTGTGGTACGTGTAGTATGGGAAGTAGTGGTTGTGCAAAGTGGGACGGCTCGAATCTATTTACTTTCTGCATCATGGAAGGCAGAAGAGCCATCTTATTCATTTAGTTAATATCTGTTCCTTAATCATTTTCCAAATGCCAACCGCCCCTTTCTCACCCCTGTGTGGAATTAAAGATATACAATAACTCTTTGTGGATTTGTTGCTTATTGACCTGCAGCGAGTCACCATACACATTCTCTACTCTGCTATGTAATCATTATACTCTGCTGTATCCTTCTTCCCCAAATGGCAACTGCTATGTTGTTATAGTTCTGTGGGGAGGACCATCGTCACCTAAGCAAGTCATTATATTCCAGCTTCACTGATTTCAGGCAGACCCTTTAGCTTCGTATCCTCCCATTTTCTTTTCTCTGAAACAGGGGCACTGGAAGTCTGTCTCCTGGTGTTAGTCTGAGGAATCGCTGGCAGGCTGTGTAAAGAAAGCACTGTGATATCCCTGACATAATAAATAATAGCTGTATGGCTAAACATCAAAAGTTTTGTTTTTGTTTTTAATTTAATACATTGTGGCTTTGTGTCGTATCTGATTTTACATGTTAACGTTTTGTTTTTAATTAAAGTTGTATGTTTGACTAGCAAGCCAGTTATACGTGATTCTGAATTTTCACTCACCTCAAAGAAATTTTCCCCAAAGAAGTTCCTATTCCTTTCCATATTTCACCCTTATGAGTTCCCAAGGCTCCTCCTAACTATGTGTGTTTGGTTTCTTTAGTTTCTTTACTTTATGCATCCTCTAGGACTGCATGCATTCTTTCTTCTATCATTTTTTATCTCGACATTTGCATATGCTCACCTCCCAGGTCTCAAAATAAATATTTATCCTCTTCCTTCCATAGGCTGTCCTCCAATTTCCCCTTTGCTTTGCTAGCTGCATTCTCTGCAGTGTAGAGAGCTTCCTTTTCCTCTGTTTTATTATCCCAGACTCATTTCTTCATCTCCCCCAGTCCAATTCTGGACCCACTATTCCACTGACACTTCTCCTGCATAATCACTAGTAAGTACTCAGTGGTCAAATCCCGTAGCCTCTTCTTGCCCTTGTTCCTTCGTCATCCAGCAGCTTTCAATATTACGGACCGCATTTTCTTTCTTGAAATTATCATCTTCCCTGCTTTTTATGACATTTTATGTCTTTTCATTTCAAACGTACCTTTTCTATTCTCTGCCTGCCTCTTACCCCCTAACTGTAGGAGATTTTTTAAATTAAATCTATAATAGTCAAGATTCACCAGAGAAACAGAACCAACAGGATTTCTTTATTTTTTTTGTTTGTTTGTCTATTTTAAGACACTGGCTCAAGTTATTATGAAGGCTGAGAAGTTCCAACATGTACAGGGATAGCTGGAGACCCCAGGGGCCCTGTGCTCTAGTTACAGTCCAAAAGGTGGCAGAATAAAGACCCAAGAATATTTCGTGTTTCAGTTCAAATTCTAGGCAGAAAAAGGTCCCGGTTCAAGCAGTCAGGAATTCCCCTTTCCTTGGGGAGACTTGCCTTTTGTTCTGTTGAGGCCTTCAGCTGATTGGTCGAGGGCCACCCACAGCAGAGGGGGCAACCTGCTTCCTCACTCTACTGATTCAAATGCTATTGTCATCCAGAAACACCCTGAGAAACACACACAGGAAAGCGTTTCACCAGCTGTCTGAGCACTCTGCGGCTCAATCAAGTTGACACAAAATTAACCATTACCCTATCCTGACCTTCTTCTACCTAAATAGCCTTTTCCAAGAGAAATATCCTCACTCACATTATATTTTATAGATCCCAAATTTATTTTTTTAATTTAAATGTTTTACATGTATTATTTTTTTATTTTAATTGTTGTTCAAGTACAGTTTTCTGCCTTTTACTCCCATCCCAGCCCAGCCCCCCAGCCCTCTCCACCTCCCTCCCATTTCCCCCCCTCCTTGTTTTTGTCCATGTGTCCTTTATACTTGTCCCTGTAAACCCTTCCCCTTTCCCCCTGAAATTCCCTCCCCTCTCCCCTCTGGTCACTGCCAGCCTGTTCTCTGTTTCAGTGTCTTAGGTTATATTTTGCTTGTTTCTTTGTTTTGTTGTTTAGGTTCCTATTAAAGGTGAGGTCATATGGTATTTGTCTTTCAGTGCCTGGCTTGTTTCACTTAGCATAATGCTTTCTAGTTGCCTCCATGCTGTTGCCAAGGGTAGGAGCTCCTTCTTTCTTTGTGCTGCATAGAATTCCATTGTGTAAATGTACCACAGTTTTTTGATCCACTCATTTACTGATGGGCACTTAGGTTGCTTCCAACACTTGGCTATTGTAAATTGTGCTGCTATGAAAAATTTATTTATTTTATTCACTTTTAAACATACTCTTCACCCCTTATCTAGACTAACAGTCCTGCCATTACACAAGCCATCATCTCTTCCAAACTCTTCTCATTGCCTGTAGAACTGCTCCTATCATTTCTGCCTTTCTCCATGTCTACTATTTGCGTTAGAGCAGATCTTTGTTACCTTTACCTAAACTCTTATTTAATGGCTTCTAAATTATTTTTCTTGAATCCTCAATGCTCCCGTTGCTTCCAAAATTATCTTATAAAAATGGGTTGACAACTCCTTGATGCTACTCTAGGTTCTAGAAAAACAAACAAACAAAACAACAAAACAAAGCAAGACTCATGTTTCCGAGGAATCGTATTGAGGAGCATTAGCTGGGGCCTTGGTGAATCAAATATGTATATATTTTCATGATGGCATAAGACAACTAAAACCAAAAAGACTCCATAACATATTTCAGGAAAGAATACCTGGAAGTGGTTTTGAGCAATTGGCAGAAAGAATATAAAGAGGTTCTAAATGAGGAAGCAAATTATGAGTTCAGATGCTAGTATGTATGAGATGAATTAGGAACAAGTAGATGCGGACCTGTGCTGCACGCAGCATGGGGGCACAAGACACCCACAGTTAGATAATATGGGGGGTATAGCCAGGTGGGATGGAGACGGCTTGGATGAGCTGACAAGATCATGTCTCATCTGCCACAAATTCCAGCCATACTAATTAACTTCTTCTAAAAGAAATTCCATGCTCTTATCATACTAAAACATGTATTTGCCTTTTTATATGCCTTCAAAATATCATCCAAATGATGCCATTTACTAACCAAGACACTTGGAGATGTTACTCCAGGTTTTTTTAGTTTATTTCTTTATCCATGAAATTGGAATAATAATGTCATTCTTGCAATGTTGTTCCAAAAAATAATTATTTTACCCTGAATGAATATCACTTTAAACCCATTCTAATGGGTTTAAACAACAAACAAACAGAAAATAACACGTGTTGGTGAGGATGTGGAGAAACTGTGCCCTGCTGGTGGAAATGTACAATGGTGCCCCCACCATGAAAAACAGTATGAGGTTTCCTGAAAAATTATAAAAATAGAATTACCATATGATATAGCATTTCCACTTTGAAGTGCAAAGTTCAGAAAGTGTTCAGCATGGAATATGAAAAATAGAGACATTTATTGAAGAAGATATAAGATACAAGAAACATTGTACATAGAACAATGATGCCTCCGTCCCCTTCAAAGTAGGTGACTTGAGACCTCACACAGTTCTCCCAATTGCCGTCAGCTGCTTCATTATATTTTCCCTGAGTCACATCGACAGTCTGAAAATTCTTCCCTTTCAAAGGTGATTTTAGTTTTGGGAAAAGCCAGAAGTCAAAGGCCACCAAATTTGGGCTATTGGGGGTGCTGAGCCACCTGGGTGATTGGCTGTTTCACCAGAAACCCTTCATGAGATGTGATTCATGAACAGGTGCATTGTCATGATGAAGCTGCCAATCACCAGTTGCCCATAGCTGAGGCCTTCTGAATCATCTGAATAGTTTCCACGGGGGAATGTTCAAGCTTAACACAAAATTTGATGCAGACTTATTGCTCTACTCATTCTGTCATTTTGAATGTGACAGCCACACAGCACACATGCTCACTCAGCAGCATCCACTGCCCTCGCTGACTAGCACAGTGAAGTCGTCATTGTTCACTCATGCACATTCCAATCCACTCTGCTTGGCTGCCAGGTTACGTCAATGTCATGCAAACCATTCTCATTATATTAACAATGGCTGGAATATTATTCAGCCTTAAAAAAGGAATGGGATTCTGATATAGGCTACAATAAGTATGAGCCTTGAGAACATTCTGGTAAGTGAAATAAATCAGCCATAGAAAGAAAAATACTCTTTGATTCTACTTATGTAAGGTACCTAGAGTTATCAGGTTTATAGAGACAGAAAGTATTAGAATGATGGTTTCAAGGGTTGGGAAATAAAGGATCAGGAAGTTTTTGTTTCATGGGTAAAGAGTTGCAGTTTGGGGAGATGAAGGCAGCTCTGAAGGATTGGTGATGATGATTGAACAGCAATGCAAATATACTTAACACCACTGAACTGTGTGCTTAAACATGGTTAAGTGAGTAAATGTTTTTGTTATGTATATCTTACCACAATATAAAGATAGGCTGTATACACTATGTAAATCTCTCTGAATCAAGATCCTCTTGATATAGCCACTGTCTTAATACACTCCATGCAAATCCTGGGCTTTTAGTCTGCTTTACCCCCATCCTCTACATGTTCCTTCTGTGTTCCTAGCCATCTATACTCCCTCAGCTATTTTCTTACCCCCTTGTATTCGAGATATCTTTCTTCATGCTGAAATCCTAATTCACCTTTAAGATCCAGTGTCCTCAGACAGGCATTTTTATATAACCCATTTAAAACCAGTCAAATAAATATCTTTTCATTTGTACTCTGTGCTGCACTTACATATTCCTTGACATTCACTGCTTTTATTTTCCCTGTGTTATAGACGGTTGTTGACATCTGGTGGCCTCCATCAGATTAAAGGTCCTAGAATGTGGGGTGTCTGACTTCCTTCCCTGTGCCTAGTCCTTCAGAGAATATTTGACTGGAAATGGGAGGATCTCACTGAACAAACTTTGAGACTGGTTCTTGCTTCTCCTTCCTTTTTAAGATGCAGATTAAACTCAACAATAATTAAATGGTGTGTCCTTTGGTTGAAAATGTTTTTTTAAAAGGTCTTGCATTTCATTTTCTTTGGAGGCTTCTGCACTCTTCTTATTAATGGCACTGGCAGGACTTAGGCTTGCATTTGTATTTGCAATGTGAAAAAATATGGAGGCAACATTATTTTAGTTTTTATGTTTGCAAGAATCCACAAAGAGAACAGTTTTTCTCAAATGTATTAGCTAATGATAACAGAGTCAGTGGCAGTCACAGAACCAGCAACCTATTAAAACTTCAGATACATAAGGTAAACACCACCACTCCACTGGTCTCGTTGCTACACAAATTGGAAACCCTATATAGTTAATGGTGCCGAGCAGAGACACAAGCTTTTTCTCATATTGCTCTACATATTCTTAATTATCCTAAGTTTCCTGTACTCAGAAGGAGGAAGCTCCAGTATCCGTGACAATGCTGGGTTTTGAATTTCACACCTGGTGGGATTGTGGTTCTAGACATACTGGGCTCCTTTCAATAAGAAATGTTTGACATGGTTGTATTCACTTAAGGGAAAGTTATTGTGTGCATTAAGATATTTCTCCACTGCTTTCTAAGCTCACAGGTCCAGGGAACTCTAACTCAGCCGCGGAGAGTTTTCTATTAAACCACAAAAGAACCCGTCAAACTACTGAGGGCTGCCACTTCCTTTAGCGCCCTCCTCACTAACAAATTTGAATGCAGAAACTTTTTTTCTCTTTAGACTTCATTGCTCTAAAATCTACTTTGTCACAATTTTTCATCCTAGCTCCTTTTTTTATTTTTGGTGTTTTCTCATCTGGTGTGAGAGGTCTGTATGTTGGAACAAGAGTTCCCACTATCTACCCAGCAGCGAGTCATCATTCTATACAAGTTGTGGGGGACATTCGTGATTGGGTATAACCAAGCCCCTAAGCCTCATGTACCAGACTGACACAGACTGCTGAAGACCCTTCACAGTGCACTAGAGCTACTAAGTGAAAAGAATGACTCTTTTCCAGGCAATCCCTAGTTCAATATTGACAGGAGCATTAGAAGAAATTCCGGATTGCCTATTTCTGCTGGCTAGAAAGTTCTGTAATTGTGGCAGGCAGGGGGCAGAACGCCTCTGGTGGCTGACAGTGAAAATATTTGATCCGAGCTCTCAGAGCCTTTGTAGATTTTTCTATCCAGAGAAGAGCACCGGGGCTGCATTAGCTGAGTCCTTGAGATGGAATTGAGGAGGCAATGCTATTTTCCTTCTGGCGGAGAGAAATGGCCGAGCCTCTCTGCAACAAATGATCATAAATTGCCCGAGTGTCTCTGAGGCAATGAGAGGGCTTGCATGTTAGAGCTAATGCACACTGCTCTCATACTTTTGAGTGGTGCTTGCTATTGGGAAGAAATAAGGGCCTGAGGATAAAGCTACCAAGACATCTCTGCATGCCCCAAGTAAACGCGAACAAAAGTGAAAGGCTTTCAAGCAACTCAGTTACTTTAAAAACAGATCCTCAAAACTCAATAATCAAATCAAAAGGGGACCAGAGCCAGGAACTCAGATCAAGTGCAATTGGGAAATCGGAAAGTTAGAGAATAAATAAGAGCCACAGCTAAAGTTAACCCTGTCTTGCATCCGTTATTGGATTTTTTTTTTCTTTAAAATTCTGTGTAAGACCCGGTGAGCCATGCTGTAGAACCATGTAATAAAAAAGCCTGCATATATTTCAGCTTTATATTCAGAGACGAGTTCTAACTTAGTTCTGTTTAAGGCCATTTTGACCAGTTTTGAAATGATTGTGGTGCACAAGCTAGGCCTTCTTGAAAGTTCTTAAGCTGTAGTACTCCCTGTTGCTTTTCAAATCATGTAGTGACTGCACTTAAGATGCACAGACGTAAAGTGACTTTTGAGCTACTTTGATTATGCTCATATCTGTGGTCCTAAAATTTCCTTAGAATCCCTGGACCGCCATGTGTGTTTCTAGAACACGTGTGTAAGAATTGTTTCTACATAACACAGAGAAGTCGCCCATGATTTGTTGTTGTTTTAAGCCTAACTGGGTCTCCTTATTTGAACAGCTCATATATATGAATGCAATGGCCCACATTTTATAGTGATAATATTCAGTGAAAGGGAGCTATTTGCAGAATGAGTGCATTTATAGTTAATTTTTACTAAGCTATTGTTTTTTGGCCTGCTGATAAAGAGGGTAACGTTGGTGGAGGTCTGTGCATGTATGTCTCTTGGGAGGTGTTTACCAGGTGCAAGGTATTTTGTTAGTTATTTACCATAGATCATCTTATTTGATTTCCTCGATGTCGTTTTCATGACCATTAACTCATATTCTTTGAAAAAGCAGAGTCTTGGAGAGGATAATAAGGTCAAAGAGTGGGTGGAGGGTGATGGCCTTTGGTTCATATTACCCTAAGTGCAAATTGCCAACAAAGAACAACTAATGTAACAGAAAAGGCATAATTGTCCTTGTTGAGTGATTTAGGGTGAAGTTTGCACTCTCATTTCCTAGCAGTGTGTATTGTGTAATTAACATTTTTTTAAAGCTCTAGCATATAGTCTTCTTTCTTCTGGAAGGAATTCCCTGAACTTGTTTTGGCAAAACCCCACTTCTAATCACCAGCCATGCAAATCGAGTGCAGTTTAAGCCAACTGCTCAACGCCTCGCTGTGGTTCTTAGGCCCCAGTTGGCTAAAGCACCATTTTCCTGGCTCCAAGTCTGGGTCAGACAGCTGCCAGAGCTTCAGGAGAAGAAATCAATCTCTTTTTTTCCTTCTTCTATAAGAACTGCCAACACATGCATTGCCATTCATCGGCTGGTATGGTGTTTCGTGAAAACATGAGGTTTGGAAATACAGCAACTATTTGGACCTTGTGGAAGAATGAGTCAAAATTCCTTGTGGCCATGCCCTGTTACAGTGTGATTTTTTCCCACACTTCCCTCAAGTGATGGATGATCTTCCCCCATTTCTTGAATTGAGGCTAGTTTTCTAACTTGCTTTTAAACAACAGACGGTGAAAGAGATGACACCGAGTACCTCTAAGACTGAGCCTTTGCAGCTTTTATTTTGCTCTTGTGCTACCCTGCCCTGAGAGTGCCCTGTGAGGAAGCCAGTTTAGTCCAGTGCAGGGTGGTACCCCACCAGAAAGAGATTCATGGTAACCAAGATGACAGTGAGCCGGGCCACCTTGGACTTTCCCATTCATCTGACCCTCAGCTTATTGAAGCTACACAAGTGAGAACAGAAGAGGAATTGCAGCCGGCCAACATTACTGTGGGAAATAACAAGTCATTGCCTTTCAAACCACTTAGGTTTGTGGTGGTTTATTAAACGGTCATAATTAAATGATACAGTCACCATGGCTAGGGAATTGGATGGGCCAGGAAGAGTGATTAAAGGAAAAAAAAACATAGTTTCTCGGTGTTCCCACATTAGTTGTTAAATCAAGCCTTACATGAAGTTCATCCCACATCTCGACTTAGCGTCTATGAGAGCCGACCCCTACGCCTGAGGCCTCTCCCTGCCACTGGTCTTTTGCAGGGGGCGGGATAGGGGATGGCTTAAGTCAACTGTATTCCATTAAGCTGCAATATACAGTAATAAATTTCCCTAGTCACGACACTTTGTTGTTGGTTAATTCTTACAGAAATTCAGGTTCAGAAGCGATTTTTATCGCTTGGTCTATTCACCATGTAAGGGATTAACCCAAAGATTATTATGAAAAAATAAAATTATAAAGCCAAGATTATCCAAAGTTTGAGTAGGATAAAGCTCTAACAACCTCAGAAACATCTTTTCTTTATTCATTTCTGAAATGGGTAAACCCTCAGTGGATTCAGCCTATCTGAAACTGGCCCTGTGGCAGAGGCCTAACTTAGTTTTAAAACTAACCTGCTAAATAAAATTTCCTGGTTCTGAAGCTGGGATTTTTAGATAAGCAATCACTTCTAGACTTTTCACTGTGGATATGGTAGGACATAGTTTTCAATCTGAAATCACAGATCGGTACTTCATCCACTTGGTGTGCCACACAGTTCAGATATCAAGTAAAAGGAGAGGGAGCAAAACATGCACTGGGGAAAAAAAAACAATCTCATTAAATCATAGATGCATATGCTTCTGAGTTATAATTAAAATGATCTTTGGAATTCTCTAAGCCTCTAGCCTTCATTATTTACATAGTCTTTGACATTGAAATCTGGCTTTCAACCTATACTTGTTTCTAGACATTGGCTTCTAAAATACAGCGCTTGCAAAAATATCTCTCTGTGATATCATATATGAGGATAACTTAACCTGACTATTAAAAATTATGACTCACTATCCATAGAAATGGTTGATTCCATACCTAAGCTGAATAAAGCAATGCTATAAAGACCTGAAGTTTAGCTTTATTTGTAAGGAATAATAAAAATTGAGTATGGTATAAATCTCACTCAGCCCTCTGATTAAAAGATTCCAGGCATTCTGAGAGCCATCCATTCACTTATTAAATTTATTGAGCACCTACAATATGTCAGGCCCTGTGCTGAAATGAACGAGAAATGGTAAATTTTCCCAAGGAGCTTATAATCTCAGGGATGAGCCAGGCAATTTTTCAGACTGTACAATAAAATGACTTGGGATAATGAGAAGTAGTGGACAGTGCTGGACAAAGAGACAGAGTTAATTGGGTATTCTCCTTAAAAGAAAGTGCCAGCCATGTTACCCACACTTGCCACCTTAGTTGGCAGGACACCTCATTTACCCTGTCTGTAGTTCTGCAGATGCAAAGACCTGTTCATGGGACGGAAGTCCACATGAGAGGGAATCTCCACTGTTTGATCCCCACGGCTGGTTCTTTTCTCCTTCTACTCACTGACAGGACTGTATTTGCTGATCCTCTTTGCAGTGTGTAGGACAAAGTGACTAATTCTAGGCCATACATTGAGAATGAAAGTATCTTAAGCCTGTCTAGGGTGGAGCTTTTACCCTACAGGAGAATCCTTTGCAGAGCTCTCTCCTTTCCTTCTCTCCAGCACACGTTGCAGTGATTTTCAAGATGGCAGCTGCTGTGACTCAAAGTACAATAGGAAGGTGTGCAGAGCTCCCCCTGCTGATACGCAGTGGACATGCAGAAAGGGCAAGATGATGTGAAGCATTGTGATTTTATGGTTGTTTATGACTAGAGCACTAGCCAGTGCACCCTAAGAAGAAGTGTCTTGTGTATTTTTATAATTGTTTGTTATGAAAGAGTAACCAAGCAAAAGAAAAGGGGAAGTTACGGAGTGCTCACTTCCAATATCTGTCCCTGTTTTTTCAGACTTAACTTAAACACCAACTCCTGCATTCTGAATCCTTCCAAACAGGCTCCCAAAGCTACAGATTGCACATACAAGCACACCTGGCACTCACTGCCTTACATACATGCACACAAGCACAGAGTGAGTTTCCTTTCTTCTTTTTATTTAACCTATGCTTATCCACATGTTGGACTCGGAGGGTATTTATGAAGTGTTTGCTGGTTGGATGCCTCTTCATATCATGAATGTTTTGAAAATAAGCATTAATCGTAGTTTATTTTAGGACTTTGGAAAATTCATTTTATCTCACTTAAGGCCTATATACTAATAGAAGTAAAGTCTTAAAAGATCTCATAAAATGAAAGAACAGGAGAACTGGAGCACAGGAGACATACACTGATCCAACAACATTGAGGATAGGTACGTTAGCTTCCTGCCAGAAATGTTACAAGGTTTTGTGGAAGGTGTTTGACTATGTACACCCCAAAAACAGTTTTCCTAGAGATGCTTTCTATAGAGGGAGTTTTATTTCTAATGTAAGCTTTAATACGAGAGCTTCTCTTTCTATTTCTGAAAGTTCTTGGCACTCGGTTTACGTAATGATGTTTTAGTGATGTTATAAATTGCTATAGCTTCACAATATACTTATCTGTGATTAATCCTTCTTGGGCTGCAGATGGGATGAGATTCTTTCCCTGAGGGCTCAACTTGAAGTTTTTGCAGTATTCATGTAAAATATGATTTGACAACGAAATGTAGCTTAGAGAATAAAAAATGATGACTGTTCTCAAGGTCTTTTTAGGTAAAGAAACTAAAATAAGCCTTCCATGTGTAGAAAAATTAAGTTTCAAGAAGCTAAACTCCTGCAACATAAGCTACTTCTTGAGAATACATAAGGCACTCTAGGGGCTGTATTAATTCTTTCAAGATAAATTATTATCTCTTAGCATTAAATAGTGCCATAAGAGGCCAAATTTTCCTCCAGTTACTTCAAACAAAACATGCAGTTAGTTGGGATATTTGGGAGCATAGATCCAAAGAAAATATAGAATGTGGTGTTTCTATTATTTGGTTTCTTTTTTGCATGTACACATGGAAGTATTTGTGGTTATAACTTCACTAAATAACTGTATAATTCACTTATAGCACTTGTGCAGTTTAATGATATGCAAACTTATTTTACTTACTATTCAGTTATGTTTGGCTTCCATTTATTAAGCACCTGCTGCAATGCAGTGTACACCAAGGGGGTGGCAATGATGGGTACAATGAGACCCTTCCTTGAGCAATGCATTCAGGCTGGGGAATCGCCTGAACAAGGGTTTTTGATGCAGTGTGGAAAGTTAGTAGCTGTACCACATTAATTCTTGGTATATTTTTGGGGGGAAGGCCTTCTTTCTTCTCTGTTTGGAGGCTGAGGTGTGTGAATATATTTCAGTACTCTTGCATAGAATGGATTGGAATTTTATGTGCTTCAACTACCAAAGAGGGAAACAAAGCACAGAGAATTCAGCTGTAGCAGAGTGATTATCTTAGAATTTATACCTAAAAACATCTCTCTTTATAGATGCACATGAGCTGATTGGCACCTGATCATTTTTGGAAATGTTAATAATCAAATTAATGCATAATAAAATAATAACAATTTATTATTTATTCTTATATTCAAAGTAATTATGAATATGGCTGGTGTGACATAAATGTCCTTAAATGAATGATTCTTAAATGGTAAAATATAAAGTTTTGGAACTCCTGTGCTTTTCTACATTTTTTTAAATCTCTGATTTGAACAAATTGTCATTTATATCTTCCAAAGAACACATTACCTCTCCCGCGTGATCTGCACTGTCAGGTTTTATTATTATTGTGACAGATACTTTGGCATATAAATCTTAAACTAATGAAAAAATGTCATCTTCTTTTTGGAGCTAAGTGTTCGAAGTGCGTCAACTATTCAATTTGATAGACATTTTTTCAGAAGGCTTGGGAGGAATTACATATTAAAAATGCATTGTATATGAAAGTCTTATCATTTATATCCACCTCCTCAGTAGGTAAACTAATTGTAAACCACTTTTGAGAACTAGACTTCCAAAAAAACTTTTACCTGTAGGAATGGAACTCTAGAAATGCCAAATTATATTTCTGTGACTTTCACAATATACCAAAGAATTGCTTTTTATTTATTGGCTTAATACCAAGAATCATATGAGTCACTCACATTCTTCTTAGAGCAAAAGGTATACATCACACATCTTTGAGGCCACACAAGGAAAGCACACACTGTGTGGTCAACTGAACTAATGCATATTGTATTTCTGGATGACCTGTACTTTTGGACATTTTTAAAATCAGAGTGATGCCCTAGCTGGTGTGGCTCAGTGGGTTGAGCCCTGGCCTGCACACCAAAGGGTGGCTGGTTTGATTCCCATGAAGCCACATGTCTGGTTTGTGGGCCAGATCTCCAGTAGGGGACGCGCGAGACACAAGCATACATTGATGTTTCCCTCCCTCTCTTCCTCCTCCCTTCCCCTCTCTCTAAAAATAAGTAAATAAAATATTTTAAAAAGCAAAATGAGAGTAGCAATTATCTATTTTTGAGGGCATGAAAAACCCTCTGTACTGTTTCTCAAAATGCCCTGTGCATTAGCTCATCCGGGTACTTATTTCATTGTGGATTTACAGGCTGTATCTTCAGAGATTCTGATTCAGAAGGTCTCCAGGGGTGTCCTCCCGAATAATTATGACACAGACAGTTGGAGGAACACATTTGGATAGTGATGCAGAATGTTCAGGTTTATTGTTATATAAGAATAAAAGCATGCATATTTATTTAATAAATACCCAGTCATTTAAACATTTTTTTATTACTATAATTGTTTCTAAGTGGAAGAGTTGACCAAGGATAATGTCCAGGTATCAACAACATTAACTTTCACTATTCAAAGTAATTTTCCTAAAGCTGTTCTTCCACCTAACATGGCGGGACATTAGGATATTGCAGCTCTGAGCTGTTCCTGCTCACCGTCCTCCAGGGGTCTCGTCTGATGTTACTCTGCATGTTATTTCCCCGGCCTTAGTGGCAGGGTAGGTAGCACTTTCTTTTCTCTCTTAAGGCTCAGTCCTAGCAATTCTTTGGCAATCTAGTAAGTAGTTTAATTTTCTCCTCTGGAGAAATCATGATGGGTATTTATTTCTCTTAGGGAGGCAAAGGTCACAACCCCATTCTCCTGGTCTTCACTCAGCACACTCAGAAGGATGAGCTTTTGGGCCACACATTTGAAAGCAGGTCATTTCCAGTCACTCTAGCACAATGTAAGGAGTATCTTGTGATTGAACTTGAATCGCTTTATTCTAAGGTAAAATATCCTAATGATATTCACCATGGTGATAGAGCAGTTTTGATCCTACAACAGCTCTACATTTAGTAAAATTTCAGACCGCATTTCAAGCAATATTAGTCCATAGAGGTTTCCCTCTAAAGAGTGGTTTTGTGGTAACATGGGAGCGTACTGTACTGCCACTTTTAAAGATTCACATGAAATGTTAACATAGTAAAGGTCCTGAGTTGCCTTGGGAATAAGAAACTTCTATAAAATTGTTTAACTCAGCATTTCCCAAATTAATTTGTCTATAGAGTCCCCTCTTCATTTAATACCTATTGATTGCAGAGGACAATCCATTATGTAGTGCAGCTCGCCTCTCTGGAGAATTCATGCTGTGTGTTTTGTTCTATGGAAGTTCAAAGTCACATGCCCATTCTCCTGGCCTTCACGCAGGGCATACTCAAAAGTCTGAGCATGTGTACCTTGCCAGTGAAAAAAAGGTGACAGAAGTTCTCACTTTCTAAATCACTCTAAGCTGTGTTAACACTTTACAAACAGGAGCAGGCTATTGAAGAGGTATATGCTCTCAATTGCATATCGCATTTCTCTATTTCTCCTATATAAAATCAGACACCAAATCCAGTTAACTCAACTTCACACAAGAAATCTTCCTTCCATCTTAATCCACAACTCTGGTCTGAAACACTGCAGTGTCTTTCTGGTTAGTCCTTGGGACTGTATTTTGCTTCCATACAAATCTTCCTGTAGAATAGATGCTGCTAATAGTGCCATCTTCCCATTGAAATGTCTTAATGTCTTCTCCTTGTGTAAATAATACTATTCTAATTCCTTGCAACTTCATTTGAAGTTCTCATGACATCGTCTCAGCTAACTTTTCTAGTTTTATTAACCTTTATACTTCTACATTCATACTTTATTACATTGAAAATGTCAGATGTTCAAATATTCACAACCTAAGTGAATACTTGTAGGGTAGTTAGTCCAGATCTCTCCTTTTAATTAGGAACTTAAGACTTTTATCTTACCTTGTTCACCTGGCTGCCCGCATAAGACTCAAGAGGCTATATTCTTCAATGGGATTTTAATGCTTTAGGAAAATTGTCTGAACCATGGGTGAACCCTGAAACAAAATGGATCACTACTACTTTCCCTGGGGAATTTGGAACTAAGGCTAAGAGATTCCAGTCCCAGTTTGGTAAATCTTTTAATGAATCATAAATAAATTCCAAAACTCTGGAAAGCCATGTAGGCAGGAAAACAAGGGAAGCTAGTTTTTGCAAAACAGACAACGAAGCAGACCAATAGAAAGAAGCAAATATGAGGCAGAATGAGAAGCTTCAAAGTTTCAGGCACCTGATTTTTTTAAATGACATTTTACATGCTGTAATTGTATCTTCAAAATGCACTGTGTGTTCTTAAATGAGCACATATCATCAGTCTTGATGTCTGTACCACTGAGAGTAAGGACTGTTGTAGAGGGAGAACCATGCACCATCGCACGTGCACACCCCATGTCACTTTCCTGTGCTGGGAATGTTAACCTCTCTGTTTGTGCTGGTCAAAATCCTACCCACCACTGAATGCCCACTTCTTGCTTAAAGCCCATCCTAACCTACCATGTGTATGCTCATGGTATTTAAATATTTTTATAACATATTATTGTTGCATTATATATATATATATATACATACATGTGTATGTGTATACACACAAGTATATATTTGAGTGTGAGACTATGTCAAAGGTATCTTATATAAGTTAATGCTTATATCTAATAGCATGTTTTAAACATGGTGGGCACCGATAATAATAGTTTGAATTGAATTGAAGGAGAAACATACTTATACTTACTTATTTTCTCTACATATTTAAGCCTCCAAATGCTCAATCTAAGCTCAAACTAAGCTTCATAGAAGTCATGATGATCATTTCCTAGTGAGTACACTTGTTTTTCCATGGTTATCTAGGTGAATACCTCAGCCCCAAAGATGATGAATCTTTGATTGTCCATTTTTAAGTCCCTCAGAAGGGTGAGAAATCAATCACATCCAGGTTTTTGGTAGAAACATGAGGAATATCCAAGGCAGGTTTCTTCAAGGATCTCAGAGATTGTGGTGAGGGAGGGACTCTGATGATTGCATAGAACGCCTGACTGTGTTTGAAAGACCTCACAATGCCTAAGGGATAAATTGCTTTGATATAAAAACTTCAAAATGTATGAATAATGCAAAAGGGTAAAATCAGTAGACATTAGCAAGTTGGCAAGTGAATAATTGTTAAATATGCTTTCCAAAACCCAAAGGTCATCTGAAATTATAATAAAGAATATTTAAGTTCTGAATTGATTTTTGACAGTTTAAGCAATGCATCAACTAATAGCATGACTTGTTTGAAGAAATAAAATTACTTGCAAAGTACATAACATAGCGACTCAGCTTCTCACCTCCACCCCTTTAATAGCACTTGCTGAGTTAGGTGCCAGAAACTGTCTTTTTTTTTAAAGAGTTTATTTATTTATTTTTACAGAGACTGGAAGGGAGAGAGAAAGAGAGGGAGAGAAACATCAATGTGTGGTTGCCTCTTCCACAGCCCCAGCTGGGGACCTGGCCCGTAACCCAGGCATGTGCCCTGACTGGGAACTGAACCAGCCACCCTTTGGCAGCCAAGGCTAGAGGGTAAGTCTTGACAAGAGGGAAAAAGACCTAGGCTGGAAGGGTAGACGAAATTTGTTTCTTGCCGTGGACTAGACCAAGAGCCCAATTAGGCAATATTTTTGTTTTGTAGTACATACTGGTCTAAAGAAGTTGGAAGAAGGGCTTATGGCTTTACTGGTGACCCTTGTAACATTTTCAATATAATCATTCTAAAGTGGTTCTGAAATTAAATTTATAATTGACACCCATGTAGGGCATTATTATGTATGAGATACTGATAATGATCACCTGATAAATTAAATATTTTGCCTCAGTTTTGACCCACTGTTTTCGACTGCTCCAGGAACTATACCGAAGTCTGTGTTCTTTGATCTACGAAAAACCTGTGCCTGCATCCTGTTTTTCTGACTTCTGCTGGTATCCAAGCCCTTGGCTGCTCCTATTCCCGCACACTGTGTGATTGAGGTTTGGGCTTGAGTGCTGTTCTCCTCTAACTGAGAAGTAAACTGAGGATTTCCCCCTACCTATACCCAGATACAAAGCAAACAACACTAGGAAATCAGTTCCTAGTTAATTCTGTAACTCTAATTTGGAAGTTTCTTTGACAAGTAGCAGCATTGGCAATGTCCCTCACACAGTGGTTGTGATAATTGCGTAATTTAAGAGACAAATATTGTTAAAGTGTCTGATAATTTAAGTACAAGAGGCCAGACTACTATATTTTCTACTCTAACTTTCTGATCTACCATTTAATGCTCAACAAGATATTTCTTTAAAAATAACAGACCTACACCAATAAAAAGAACAGCGGTGGGTCTTTAGGAGAAAAGACATGTTAGTAAATTTTTGGAAATAAAAAGTGAGTGAAAGAATGATAAAACAGATTGAGAAAATTTTAGGTACATCATCAAGGCAGAACAGGCTACGTTTACATTCTTGGGAGCAGGTGTTCCCAGACACATCCCAGAAAGGCCCAGAGCCTCGGAGTTGAAGTGCAAGAGCTGTGATGCTGTCGTCAAAGTCGCCCTGGAGCTTCGGAGGATAGCTAACCATTCTGTTTTTTAATCACGCTGGTGCTGACATAGATGTTCTTTTTTGTTATAACTCACAAAGGTTTTTTTATTTGTACTACGAATACTATTTTGTATATAGGCTATGCTACAAGTAATTAGAAATTAATTACCCAAGAGTCAAGGACATTAAAATAAGACGGTGCCTCTGTAGCTACTTGCCATAAATTGGGCCTGCCAGCCAAGTAGCTTCCCCCGTATACACAAAGCCTTCCACTCGGCATGCTTCTTGCTTTATTTGTAACCATGATGAAACTACAAAGGTTCTCCAGATATGCGAGAAAAGGTGGAAACCTGAAAAAAAGACCAAGGAAAGGAAAGAGAAAAAATGTCCCCAGGGACAGGGTGAAAGAGGGAATTAAAATTAATCAAGACCGAATCATTTTATTCCACAGTCTATTAACATTTTCAAAAATTTAATAATAAAATCATCTATAAAATCAGGATGCCATGAAAAATTAGAATCCGTAGGAAATTCACACAACTGCTAAAATTAAATTCACTTGCAGTATGATGATTGTGGTAATCTCCTAGAAATCTCATTACAACACAAAAACAACAAAGAATAAAAAAAGTTAAAAGATAAAAAATCAATTGAGGTCTATCATTTTATTAATAAGAAGAATAGAACAGAGGAAGAGATAAGATGGAACAGAAGAAATGATCCCAAAGCCAACCCAATGGAAGTTCTCAGAACTGAAGAAGAACATTGTCTTAAGGGAGGAAAGACCCAGTTAGTCTTCAGAAAACCAATGATCTGCACTTAGATGCAGCGTCTTGAAATTTTATAACACAGATCAATTGCCAGGAAACAGACCATGAACTCACCTCAAAAGCATAGAAAGTCAGACTGGAATCACAATTTCTTAAACCAAGCTGAAAGTACAGGGACAACACTATTACTGCTTTGAGACAAAAGGGGTTCAACTTACAATTCCATACCCATTGGATGAAGTACTACTCTGACAATTTATCACTCTCATGTTCTTTCTTAGGGACTTATTGGAGGGTATGGTCCAGAAAAAGGAGGGATGAAATCTTGAAGCAAAAAGACTGGGGAGCTAAACAGCAATGGCCGCTCTCGGGAGACCGGTGCTGTGAAGTCCCTGTAGACACGTGCCAGTCTGACCTACGGAGTGCTCAGTTAGAAAAGATGGAAAGCAGAGAGATCTGGATTTTTTGAGTCAAGTATGTGGAAACAAAGGAGGATCCACAGTTTTGATAGTGTCCTTAAAAAATGACAAAGACAGAGAATGCAAGGAAATTGAACAATGAAAGGAAAACAGAGCCATACCAGTAAGTGAATAAATGCAATTATAGTACATAGATACTTGGTTCTATAGTAAATGTTTTAATAAAATATTAAGAATGTAAACATGATTTACAGGATTTCCAATGTAAGAATGGCACAGAAGATAAAAATCACCAACCTGGTGCTGTAAAAGTGCAAGGACATGCAATGGGAAACAGTTTTCATTAACACTGGGTTTCACGTTGCATGCTTGTATTCTCATTGCCTTCCATCTCTGTGTGAGGTTTAACTCAAAGGTAGGGGGTGTTCTTCAATGAAGACAATGGAGTTGACTAGAATGAAGATTTCTTCCTTCAAGTATAGAAGATATCGGTGGACAATGATAGGTAGTGATGCAGCATTGTCAAGAAAGCCGATATGACTTAGAGAATGTCAGAGGAAAGTACTTCATTCTGGTCCTGGGGAGTTAATCTGTTGGAAGAAGCAAAGACAGTGATCCAGAGAGGAAGGAGGAAGACCAACCAAATATTACATTTATTTTGTCATCATTCATTTAACACCTATTGACTGAAAGCATATTATGTTTTAGGCATGGTCCCAGGTGCTGAGGTATAAGCACCAAATAAACAAAAATCTCTCCTCCCATGGAGTTAAATTCCAGAGACTAGTGAGTTAACACCACTCTTACTGGGCACAAAGTATGAATCAAAGCACCTTGCACATGCCACCTTGTTTGGTGCTGACTTTTCACTCTTTAGGACAGACCAGAATTTAGTGACGTGAGTGTAAAATACATTGGAAGTAATACCAAAAGCAGGAGATCTCCCCATTTCCCATTCAGAAGGAGATGGATTGTGAACTGCCTTGTCCAGCAAACACCCCACACCACAACCAGTCTGAGGCATGGCCGTGCCAGCACAGTTGGCCAAGGAGGCAGTCAGTTCTCCCAGTCCAACCTCGCTTTCCCTGTGGCACTGTGGACTGAGCCAGGACCCACTGAGCTACTTTCAGAAGCAGTCACCACGGCTCAGTAGTTTAGCACAGCAAAGGTTTATTTCTTCCTGATGTTTCACTTGCTGCATTAGTGCCTCTAAATTGCACAGCCACCTAGAAACAATGGATGGAGACACCACCACTGGGAACATAGAGAAACTTTAATTACCTTGGTGGGAAAAGAGAGATTCTGGAGAATTCGGTGTGCACTTAGTGCCTTATTTTAGAGGTTACTCTTACATCTTCTGTTTATGTTTTGTTGGACAAAACTAGTCACATAGCCCAATCTACCTGAAAGTTGGGAATTGTAGTAGATTAATGAGAATATTTTGAGAACAAAGAGTAGCACCCTCTCTCACAGCTACTAAATGAGGACGTCTCCATGAAATTGAATTTCAAAAGCAGCAAATCTGAGAGCCAGCAAGAGTTCCAGGGACTTTCTAGGTAATAGATGCAATTAACTAAGTGTTGAACCAAGGGGCACCTGGAGGCTTATGGGAAAGCAGCAGGCGCAGGGACAGACGGACGGTAGGAGGTAGAGTCTGTAACAGAGCCAGCCAAGGTGACATTGAGCTCGCTGCTAGATGGGGATGGCTGAGGCTGGTTGGAGCCAAAAGATATCAAATTACAAGTTTCATCAAAATCCACTCATTATCTAAGGGACTCCAAGCTGCTGAAGTTAGAGGAGCTCTGTGTGCCCCTGTCAGATGAACTGAAAGATCTCTTAACTTTCTGTGGTTCTTCCTCCACTGCTCATCCCAAATGCATTGAAATGCTCCCTTAGAGAGGAGCAATAGAGAGGAAAGGGCTGGGCAGAGAAAGGTGCTGTCCAATTCCCCTTCTAGGAGGGATGCTTTGTGCCTGATGTCAGCAGGAAATCTCCAAATGCCAGGGTTTTGTTGTTGTTGTTATTGTTGTTGTTTTTGTTTGCCTCAGCCGAAGAAAGCCACCTGGCCCAAGGGCATAATACTCAAGTGGCTCATATTCAATGACTGATGCAGGTAGGGGTTGGAAGAGCCAGGCATTTTGGCCCAACACTGGACACCTCTAATGGGCTATTTATGCTCCAGCATTCCCTGTTGAATTAGCCGAAGCTTTGGCAGTCCAGCAACATTGACTTTCCCTCTGCCTAGTCTTGCTTTCTCTTCTTCCTTTTCATAAATGTTGATCCCTTACCAACACCTTCCATGCCATATTCCACCCTAGCTTTTGCTCCCAGAGAATGTACACAGCAGTAGAATGCTAGAAGTGGTTCAAGACAGGGAGTGATAACACTGGATTATGGAGCCAAACGACCTTGCACCCCAGTCACCAGTACTAGACGGAACTCAGATGACGTCCCCTGACATGGGCAGCAGTTAACTTTTAAAACTCTCACTGATGGTAAATTCGGATAATGTGCACGTGGAAGAGAATGCACTGGCTGTTGCAATGTGTCAGATTTTTGAAATGCACAAGCAAAGAGTAACTACAAAGACAGTGGGTTTAGACATCTATTGCTGAGTGCATTGACACCTAGATAAAGATGACAAAAGACCCCAGAGATTAAAAGAGCAATTAAAAGTTGAGGGTGAAAGCCAGAGGGCCTTCGTGAAATCTTAGAAAAGAAGCTCTCCACTCTTACAGGGGGAACAGAGAAACACAAGTACCAGGCCTAGAAGAACTTAATAGTTAAAGGGGTTGTTTTTTTGAAGTATGGTAAATTCCCCAAAAAGATGTCTGTTATACCAAGGTCAGAGCCCTAATTAGAAAATGAATAAGAGTGGGGCCTGTTAGGTGGATGCCCCCAGACATTTCCAATCACCTGCTAGCTCTGAAGCTCCCAGGACTACAAAAACGGCCTGCTCCTTCCGGGTAGCTCTATTCCTTGCCTTGAAAACAATAAAGTGCTGGAAGCAACCCAAGTGTCCATCAGGAAATGAGGGGACCAAAAAACTATGTACATTTACACAATGGAATACTGTGCAGCAGCAAGAAAGAAGGAGCTTCTATCCTTCATGACAGCATGGATGGAACTGGAGAGCATTATGGTAAATGAAGTAAGCCAGGCGGTGAAAGACAAATACCATATGACCTCACCTTTAAGTGGAACCTAACCATCAAAGTAAACAAGCAAGCAAAATATAACCAGAGACACTGAAATAAAGAACAAACTGACACTAACCAGAGGGGAGAGGAGGGAGGGTATCAGGGGAAAGAAGGGGAAGGGTCAAACCAAGGAACACATATAAAGAACCCATGGACAAAGTGGGGTAGGATTGAGGGTGGGAGTTAGGAGTGGGCATGTCAGGGGAGAGTGGTGGAGGAAAATGGAGACAACTATACTTAATCAACAATAAAAATAAATAAATTAAATAAATTAGATACAAAAAAAGGAAGCAATTTAAAAGCTTCCCCTGTCCTCCTTCCACACAATGTGTTCCCCCTCGGGATATGCTCTCATGTTATCCTTTTTGTTAAATTGACGGCTAATCCAGCTGGGCACATTTTGGGCCTCATAAGGGGGAGAAGAAGGGACTACGCCCTAAAGAAGTGACCGACCTAATCATGCTGTACTGGTGGGATGCTGGGGTGTGTGGTGGGATGGGGGATAGATTCTCAGGGTGACTGATTGATCAAAGCTGATTGATTGCATGATTAGATAGGGGAGGGCGTGCTGATTTGGAAGTAACATGCTGAGTACTCCTAGGACCCTAGGGAGCATTGCAAACGTACTATTAACGTGGGTCCCGGTGCTGCCAGTGGAAAAGGGGTCCTTCCAGAGAACTGCAGGAAAAGCATCCCCGGGGACCCACACATGGAAGGATGAGGTGTAGTGGTAAGATTTACTGAGGTAGAAACACATGACTTCCCCCACATTTCCAGAGTCTCATTCATGGCCAGGCGGCTCAGCCCCCTCTTGCTGTGGAAGAGTCCAGCCTCGTCATCACCAAGCCCAGAAGAAGGGCCAGGGTCTGGCGTCCGCGGGGTGTAGCTCAGTTCAGTCCATGCCAAAGCTTGGTCCATCTCAGTCTCTGTCCCTGTTTGGCTAGCTCCGTCTCTGTCTCTGGCTGAGCTTTGACCAACACCGCACTGCTGTACCATGGCCCCTGCGTGGGCCCACATGGCTGCCACAGAGAGAGACCACGTGAATGAAGGGGAAACCAAACTTGTGCTACTGAGAGAGGCCTTTGTTAAGATTTGATTGTATTACTTCAGGCTTGGGACAGACCAGGCACTCTTTCAAACTACCCAGTCTCTCTCCCAATTCTTCCCAGGCTTGCTCTGGGCTCTCCCCCTAACCAATCTAGTATTTTTCCCAGGTTAGACTCCTCCCCTCTATGGCTGTCATCTTGGCTCCTACTGCACGTGCTCCCAGCAGAGGAATTCCCCACTCCCCTGATGCCCTACTGTAATCCCATTACAGGCCAGCTGCTCCCCAGGGAAATGTGTCCCGTCCTCTCAGGAGATTAAGTGTTGAGGGCAGAGGATGCATCGACTCTCTAGGGAGCCTGTGAATGCAGTGGCTTCCTCGTAACTGAACCTTAATGCCTGATCCTAATATGTGATTCAGCTCCCTAGTATATTAAGCTTCTTGTTCGATTCCATTACCACCTTCCTTTATAACCAACTAGCTACCTGTGCTAACACTGGAAACATGGAGAAAGTAATGACCCATTGTAAGGAAAACAGATGTGAGAATTTCTCTGTCACGTGGAGAAAAAGCATGTAAGACACTGCAGGGAATTCACCTTGCACCACAGTGATAAACACATAGGTAAGAGTCACACCAGAATCACATCACTACAAAGTTCAGGGATCCAGGTCTAACTTGTAATATACGCCAGAGGTGGGGTGGTGGGGGTGGGAGGGGAGGCTAACAGAGAAGTGAGAAGGGCTTGAAAGAAAAAAAAACTAAAATTTACCATGAGTACCATAACCTAAGGTTGGTCCAAGTACATTGTTCTACTTTGATATCTAAACTTAAGAATAATTGTTCTCTGGGAAAAACAAGCCAAAACTCCAAAAGCAGTGACTAAGGGCTGCAAACCAGGAGAAGTCATGGTAGAACTAGGTTCTGATAATAATAATCCAATTGGTAATAATATGAATATTAATAGAAAATAGATTCCTGAAACAATAGAGGCCAGTGGAGGTATTTATTTACTCAGTAAGATACAAGCACACACAGATGGCCAGGAAACTGGAGGCAGTTCACCCCAAACGGAACTCAGCCAGTCTGCAACCCAGACTCACCGACTAGAGGGGAACTAACATCTCCAGGAAGAAGAGCTGTGGCAGACATTCAGGACGGTGATTTCCCTGGCCCTCCGCTGAAGGAACCTACAGCTCAGGATGGTTTCGTGGCCACAGGCCAGTGCCGTTGAGCAGGCCCTGTGTTCAGAAGGGACACTGGCACTTGCATTCAGGGCTCTGAAGTTGCCTTCTTGAAATTTCTTAAAGATTTTACCCTTTAATCTGTGTTTGTTTGTTTGTTTGTTTGTTTGTTTCTGGTGGAACAAAGGAATATCTGCAAAGGCTCAGATCCTGCCTTCCATCAGCTCCCCACCTCCCTGGGACAGCTTCTCAGGAGTCCACTCTCCACCTTGTCCCTGCAGCTGCTGATGCCGGGGGCTCTAGGTGGGATCTGAGCACCGCAGCCTGGGCTGAGTGCAGGGAGGGTTAGGGTAAGGGTCTACTCTCACATGACAAGTGTCCTTGTGCCTAAGGGAAGGCACAGTAAGTAGCAAAGCAAATATATCATGACAGGCGGAGAGACTTCTGAAAAGAGGAAAAGCTGTTTTTCCTGCTTTTTAAATAAATGGCCCTGCATTTCCATTTTGCACCGCACAACAAATTATGAAAGCTCTTTGCTCAGGTACTTAACTCAGATAAGTGTGCATTAAGGAACCAGAATTGTCTAAACGTTTTAAGGACTGCTGGATACAGGGTCTGAGTTCACACTGAGGCTAAGAGGCCTGAAATGTCATCAAGGCACCACTGTTGGGGTGGAGACATACAATAAATGGCATTCTGAACTAGGGGAAATATGTACTGGGTCTGTGGACCAACTTGGTGCTCATTTCCCAGCTTCGAGAGTCATAATTACCCTGCTGAACAGTAATCTCTACCTTGCATCCTTGGCCCGTGCAGTAAGAGATAGAATGGTGGAGACGGTCAAGTGGAAACTACTGAAATGTCTCCTCCTTCTGGCTGAGAGTGTTAAGCAGAAATGATATCTCATATCTGTGTGTGCAGGGCGGGGGGGCAGAGACCAGCACCTTCTCAGAAGGATAAGGCTTGCAAGGGTAAACATACGGCATGCTAGCCTACCTCCTGTAATTCACCAGTCTGCCATGGTACCCTAAATCAAATGGGCACCGCGGGATGAGGGCGCCGCCACTGTAACACGACCGCGGGGCGTTCCAATGGCAGCTGCTGTGCCTGAAAATGAATACGGCATCTGGCGGGTAATTTGCAGCCATGTTGTAAATCCACGTTTTCCTAGTCTCACGAGAAAGGCACATCAGAAACAGCTAGTACTCATATGGAGAAGACAGCTATATATACTTCCAATTTTTCTCCACAGGTATATTCCCTCTCCTATCCTCTGTTTAGTGGGGACAAGACAGACATCCAACACAGCATTGTATTGACCCATGGCATCTGGCTAAATCAAGAAGGAGTAGTTAGTGAGACGGAAACTTGGCTGTGACACACGTGCTCCCAAGTGTGGGAGGTAAACCCTGCACGCATTCAGGAGCTTCACAGTCGGTACACACTTTAGGGTTCCGTCAGTAAGAGGTGTAAGGGGAAATTATCTCCAAAGTAAAAGATGAAACATTGCATCTTGCAAGTTCTGAACCACTAGTGTTTAATGATATTCTGAAGCTGTATTTTCCAGCTGGGAAGTTGATCCGGCCTGCCATGCTGGGAGAAATGAAACTCTGCCTTGTTTGAGTGCGACACAGAGCCGGACAAGGCTCTGGGGTACATCTATACCGTGGTGCAGGCAGCCCTGATGCTTGGCCCATACGATCGGGAATAACCCATGGTTTCAGAACTATTTATCGGGGTGGAAATGCCTCGTGAAGCTCGTAGGAAGAAGCCCCAGTGGGAGAATTGCAACACTCAGGTTCTGGAGCAGGGCCATGGCACCTGCAGTGGAAAACGATATGTGTTTTGTAGAACAGCTCCCAGAATACTACTGGGCCCTGGGAGAGGGAGAATGCTTGACCGTGAGAAACCGAATGACCACACATCTGGAGCTTCCCATTGTCATTTGGGTTCCATCAGATCCACAAAAATCAGGTGGGCTCAGAAGCAACGCATCACATGGTGGAAGAGGTGGTGCATCAGCAAGCAAAAGCACGATCCCAGAACACACAAAGGCTGCGTGAGTAATAACTGAGATTTCTCACCACCAAAGCACAGCTGCACCTTCCTCAGCTTATCCCTGAGGATCAGCTGTAGGAGGAGAAAAATGCCAGAACACGGCTCACACATGGGTCAGCTTGGTAAGTTTTGGTGGAAGCCAAAAGCAGACGGTGACTGCGCTGCAACCTTACACACTCGGAAGACAGTAGGAAAGGAAAACCTCTCAACCAGGGCAGCCTGGGTGTGGAAGGAGACGTGGCCCCCCAACTCTGGACTCTAAAGGTGATGGCAAGCTCTGATATGAGGATTGTATGAAAATCTGAATGTCATTAAGAGAAACCACCCCCCAAAGAGATAGCTAATAGCTAAAAGAAATAAATATGATTGCTTCTTGAAGTTATGAACTGATTTGTATCGAGACAGTTGATAAGTCCTTCTCTCTACAAATCATTATCATTGAAATATTTCTCTCCTTGCCTGTATTATAGTGGCTGATTAACAAACACACATGCACACACACACAGGCATAGCACCTGCCAGTCAGCCTTGCTATATTACCTGATCTACATCACACCTTTTCTATTTCTGACATGTATCGCATGTTCTGCATTGATTCTTACTCCACAGTATATAATATCAGTATTGTCCACTAGGGCAACTCACTAACTAGTTCTCCCGTATATACTGCTGTCTGTCCTCTTTTTATCACTGCTCTGGACACCCAAACACCTCATTGTAGCTGGAATAATTTTCCAAAACTAGTTTTTAATATTAGTGCTTCCTTGTTTTATTACCTCCAGAGTTCCCTCATACAAATAAAGTCCAAATATGATGTAATATATGGCGCCCACTCTGCTGCCTCCGCAACCTCCAGCCCCAGCTTTCACCAAACCCAGGACCCATCTCTCTCGCCCAGTCCTTCTGAAATGCATGTAATTCTGGAAATATGTCATTTAACTGGAAACTCTCTGCCCTTGAATATGGCACTTCCTCCTTCTGGGACGTGTTCGTCATTCTCTCTACCTCCATTTCTTCAGGTCCTCAATTTAAAAATGACCTTAGTTCAGAATCTCCCTTCCTCTGCAAGACTACATTGAAGCACCTGCAGTATCTCTCTAAGCATTTTGTAGGTTTCAATGAATAATATGTCATGTCCTTTAATTACTTAATATATATCTCAATTCCCAACAGTAATCTTCTTTAAGACAGAAGCAACTTTTCCCATAGATATGTATTACATACTATATATATTCTTATATAGATTGTCTATAGTAATATACACTTATTTTGCATGTGCTCATGTGCTTAGAGTAATCATTAAGGCGAGCTTATGATTTAAATATATAGGACAAGTTCAATTCTTAGCAGACTTGACATTGGAAGCAGAGCTGCAATGAACATGAAAAGACTACATTTTCGAGGGACTATAATGCCTTCCAAATCTGTTTAACGAGTTCTGAAATAAAATATATTAATCATTGAAAATATGCTGTGCTGGGTAAATGTTTGATATTTAAGAACTCCATAAATTAACACTTTAGTTAAACTTTCCCAGTGGAAAAGTATCCATATGGAGAAACCCATTTTTTTTTGAGAAATCCATTTTGTAAGTAAAAAAAAAACTAGCAATATTATACTAGGTGTAAATTACCCATAATGACTTAAGTGATGAATAAACCAAGTATTTTTATAATGGTCTTCAAAATAAAAATAGTGTCCCTCCTGAAAGATGCAACTGGCAGGTATAGTCACATTTAATGTTCTCGGTTCACCAAAAATGGAGAAACACACACACACACACACACACACACACACACACACAGTGAAAGAAAGAAAAATCAGCAAAATTGGCCTTGGTTCCCTAACACCAGGTGTCCTCAATTATTTAAATGGGCTGTTTGGGGGATGCAGTGCTTTCTCTCCATCAGAACTCCTGCACCTCACAGCCAATAAGCAACAGCAGAGCTTTTATTTACTTTGATTCTATTATGTAGCTCATCTCAATCTGTAGGATAAGCCTTAGAGCGAGCTCTGTGTGGGCATCATCCCTAATACTCGTTACGATAGTCTTCACTTCTCTGCAGCTTGGGAGAGCAGCTCACATTTATTTTCCCCTTTTGCTACATTGCATGCATAAATATGATTAGACATTTCTCAAAGGCAGGATTAATATTTTGTCTTTGCTTCAAGTTGATTTTTAATCTCTTGTGTCAATTTGAGTTCTACAGTCTCTCCTCGTCCGTGTCTGTACCGATCTCTTCCATGTTAGAACCCACTAAAATATGTTGGCAGAGTCATCAGCGAAGGGCCCTTTATGTCGATTTTAGTTCTGCCTTGCTGTGCTTTTATTTATTTTTTTAAATAGCATTTTTGCAAGATTTTTATTTCAATTGGAATTTGTGTATTTAGGGAACACAAAATCCTTGGTGATCCTACCGAGCTCTGATCCATCCTCACGGGCCTGAGATAAGATGTGCAGAGCAATGCCTAATGTATTTCTTTTAAAGTATATTTTTCACAGCTATGGCAAGTCGAAGTCTGAGCAGCCAATTGAATTTCAAGGAGGATTGAGAAAAATTAAATTTTGGCCATTTATGATTTCTTGAGTGCTTATTATGCTCCCAGTACTTTGCTTACAATGACTTTTGATAGAATTTAAGCAAGGCCTACAGTCATTCTGCTGATCTCAGGGCCCCAGAGTGAATATGCTGATCTGAAGTTTTCGAATAGGCTGCTAAAATATTTTTAGAACAGAAGGTAATTGGTGTTTCTACTTCAATTTGTGTTATAGAGAGATGGCTTCAGGGACATTTAATATTAAAAAATTCAGTTCTTTAGAAAAATCATACAAATTAAAATAGTTACTCTGAAAGAGTTTTCTGGGAATGCATTTTGGAATTTTAAGATGTCCTACACCCTAAGAATCAATAAATTTTGTGGTGCCATTGTCCCAATACTGTATGAGTATTTCGTTATGTATAATGAAAAATCTGTGGGAGATGATCATAGAGGACGGACACGACCGAGAGCCATCGGGAAAGCATCAGTGTAAAGCCTGGCTCATTCGCTTACAGGCCTGAGGGTCATGTGCCCAGGCGAAGGCCATAGTTTCTCCTTGAATTAAATGGGGATTCAGTCCCCTAACTCCAGAGCTCTTGTGAGTGTCACTTAAATAAAATACTTGAGTCAGTCTCCTGTTTAATAGGAAGCTGGTCAATGAACATCAGTTCTCTTCACCAAGATTCACTGGTTACATTTTTTTTCTAGAATACAAAGGAATTCTAGTGATTCAGTGAGTTTCTTTGAAATTGGTTTTTGTTTTCATGTAGCTTTTTGCTGACTTCCTGAGGCCGCTTCCCGCTGGAATAATGTGTTGCTCTATGCATTCGCATGTGTTTCATCAAGGCACCCATGTGCTGGGTGCACAGGAACTGAATACTCTTTCTGGGTCCAGCTGGGCTAGGATCCCTTTTCCCTGAGAATTCAGCTTCTGGTGACCTGTTACTCTGTGTAGGTATCAGACCAGACTGACTCCAGAATTTATAAAATGCCATTCTGCATGGAGCATCCATTTTATTCCACTGTTACTGATTTTCTTCAGCATGTGTTTCAGAAAGTACCTCATACACATATTAGAATTATATTTTTTATGTCGCTGAGAAATGTGCGGTCCATGTCACCTATCTTCTTTTTATTACAGTTTTTTACAAGAATGCAAAACCATTGAGAAAGTGAAAACACCTGAGTAAAAGTTAATATGTTAAATTTACATAATGTCTTTATTGCTTCTGTGAACAGGTTGAATATTAAACTCACTTTCTTATTAAACTCCACTTTTTATTACAGTACTTTTTATTGTATAAGTACTGTAACCAAAAAACAGTGGTAAATAGGTACTGAATCTCCAAGAAATAGACTCAAATGAGGTTGATTATCAGGCATTGACAGGTCTCTGAGAGATTATGCCAGTTTACATAGGTTTTTGAACATTCTTTGTATATTTTCTGGTTAGATGTGAGTTCTTAATAAGCATAGAAAAATATACATAGGTCTGGCCAGAAAAAGTCTAGCTGTTGTTAATATAATAAGAACGGTTTGAGTGACATCTATATGACTTGGCAGCCAAGGAGAGTGGACTGGAATATGCATGCATGGACAATGACGACTTCACCACACTAGGCAGTGGGGGCTGTATCTAGCCCTCACTAGTGTTCAGCCCTGTAATATGAAAAGCGGACATTTATTGAGGAAGATAAGAGATGTAAGAATGACACCTCAGTCCCCTTCAAAGCAGGCACCTTGGGACCCCACATAGTTCTCCCCATCATCATGAGCTGTCCCATTATGTTTTCTTGAATCTCCTTGATAGTCTGAAATCTCTTCCCTTTCAAAGGTGATTTCAGTTTGGGAAAAGCCAGAAGTTGCAGGGCGTCAAATCAGGGTTGTAGGAGGGCTGGGTGATTTGATGTTTCACCAAAAACTCTGCATGAGATGTGATGCATGAGTGAGATGTCATAATGAAGCTGCCAACCACCAGCTGACCATACCTGCAGACTTCTGAATCATCTGAATAGTTTCCATGGAGGAATAGTCAAGCTTAATGCCAAATGTGATGCAGAGTTGTTACTCTACTCACTCAAGCCATTCTGAATGTGATGGCCACACAGTACACCTGCTCCACAATGGTGGTGTCTACTGCCCCCACTGACGAGTATGGTGAGGTTGTCATAGCTCATGCATGCACATTCCAGTCCACTCTCCTTGGCTGCCAGGTTACATTGATGTCACACAAGTTGTTTTCGTTATATTAAAAATGGCTGTACTTTTTCCCTGGCAAATCTCATCATATACGCATACACATACATACATACATATATATTAAATCATATATATATATGATTTTATATGCACATTATTTTTTCTTCCTTGTTTTGGTAAGACCATTTCAATGTTCCCTTGAGGATTTGTTCTTTTATATTTCCTTTGGCACCATAGGACATGACAGTGACAGAGTACAAGTGTGTGACTAAACTTAGGCCAAGATTCTACTTCTAGGGTTTTGTGCATGTATGTACATGCATGTAGCATATGAGTATGTATGTGTGTTGAGCCTAACTTATTTCATGTAGCTTAATTATTAGATTTATCTATTTTGACAGTGTATCAGTAGTTCGTTTTTTATTGCTATGTGTTCTTCTTTACTTTTTTAAAGATTAATTTATTTCTTTTTTTCTTTTTGATCATTTTTTCATTAATGTTCAAACACAGTTGTCTCCATTTTCCCACCATGACTTACTTTCCCCCACTACACCTAACCTGACCACCTACCTTCAGTCCTGCCCCCTTTGGCTTTGTCCATGGGAAATTGATGACCCTTTATACATGTTCATTGATGACCCTTTCCCTTCCGAGTCTTACCCAGCTTATCGATGCAACAGCTGAAGGCAGTTTTCACTTTTTTAGCAGTTACAAATATTGCTACTATAAACATTTCTACATAGATTTTGTTTGACCCTATATTTTTGTTTGTATTGGGTAACATTCATAAAAGTCCCCAATTAAGAGCATGAAATAATGACAAATAATACATACATACAGTTTTACTCAGTTTATGCCTACTTGTTCCATCAATTACTTAGAATTGTTGAAATCTCCAAATATAGGTATGGATTTTTCTATTTATTCTTAAAACTAATATAGTAGTTTTATATTGCTATATTAGTTTTGCTTTATGAGTTTGTGTTTCTATTTTTATTTGTTTACACATTTAGTATTTTTTCTTGGTTAATTGTCCCTTATATTATTATGTGAAGTCCTTCTTTAGCATCCGTAGTATTTCCTGTTCTGATGTCAAGTTTTCTGATATTAATAGAGCTAGCAACTCTGCTTGATGAATTAAGTTGATTATTATAAACAATAGATATTTTTAAAAGGCTATAAACAATAACCCAAGTGGGATAAAATTTAATCATAAAAAAGTATTCAATCCAATAGTAGATTGATAAAGAAGAAAAAATAAAGGACAGGTGGAATACAGCCAAAGAATCTATTAAGTTGATAAATTTCAAGTCAACCATACTGATGATTATATAAAGTAAAACTGTCATAAACACACCAATTACAGGATTCAAATGTCAGACTGGATAAAAAAAGTAAATGTTTCACAAAATGTGCCTAGGAGAAAGCAACTTCAAAAATCAAAACAGAAATAGATAAAAGTGTCCAGAGGAAAGAGTAATAAGATACGAGATATGTCACATAAACACATCAAAATGGAACTAAATTTGCTAAAATTTCTTATTTGTTTATGTTCCCCAATATTTTCTGAGGGGCTTAACATATTAATTGTGTTCATTTAAATTACCTACCTATTAATTTGAAAGTCTGTGCCATTTCTGTGTCTTATTCTATTGAATATGTTGTGTCTTAAGAAG
Source organism: Phyllostomus discolor (assembly GCF_004126475.2). Classification (NCBI taxonomy): domain Eukaryota; kingdom Metazoa; phylum Chordata; class Mammalia; order Chiroptera; family Phyllostomidae; genus Phyllostomus; species Phyllostomus discolor. Next base: position 16,249,747 of record NC_040903.2, read on the forward strand.
TATTATGTTCATTTTTTCTTGACGTGTGTGTGTCATGAAATTTTACAGTGATTGACAGACAGAGTATGCAGAATAGCAGGGACTGAGGTACACAGTGTTTATGGCTGGAAATGTGTACAACTCTCTTTCCTCTATGCTGTTAACATGGATATTGAGTTGATCTAGGCAGGAGTTGAGCTGGATCTGTCTTTTGGTGGTGGTATTTTCACCTGTAGTTCATAGCAACTTTAAATCACTCTGTTCTATCTTATTCTTAGTGTAGGGTGGTTTGTCAGGGGTTTTCTTCCCCAGTTTTTCCTCTCCAGCTCTTTGCCTTATGCCTTCTTTGTGAGTCTGTATTGCAGATCAGCTTTTTCTCTCTCTTCTTTTATCTTTCTCCAGCCACAGTCCCTGCTTGTTATGTGTTACTTTCTAACTGGGTGGTGGGTGGTCAGACAGAGTTCTTTGTGGTCCTCATTCAGCCTCATTCTTCCCCAGAACCTCCGTCTCTATGCCCAATGAATGGTAATTTCTCTGTGCTTCAGCTCCTTTCCCAGCAGCGGGCTGTCTCTAATGGTCTGGCCCAGGATGGTTCTCTGCCTGTCACCTAGGGTTGGATGGGTTTTCTCTTACATTTCTTCCAGCTGTAGTAGGTCTTCACTGTGCTCTGCAGAATTCAGGCTTTGCTACTTTTTCCTCATTGGTTTAAGGGTTTTTGTTTCTTAGATCCTTTTGGAACTTCTTCTTTTTTTTGTATTGGTGGGTATTCCCCTGCCCAGATATGAATCATCAAAGCAGGCTTTCTCCAGTTTCCTTCCTACTATGATTCTCTCTTGTAAGCACCCAGTAGAAGTCCAGGAAGAAGAACCTATGTGAAGATGCAATTTCTGCTTGAATCTAAAGCACCTGAGGTTCTCTACTGTCACATTAGACCACACTCAACCTTTAGCAATTTGTTAAAAAGTTTAGTAATTTTTTTACCTACTTGAACGGAGGTGTCTTTCTCTTGCTGCTAAGGTGAGCCAGTATTCATGTCCTGTTTCTTCTGGAAAAGTCAATAATACTTTGGATTTCAGGCTATTTGGTTATGGTGACCTTGGCTCTCTAATGGGCTAGAAAAAAATGAGTATATGATTTTAGTACTTTGTATATGGTTCTGTTATTTTGCATGTTTATACTTATATCTTTATACATTCATTTTGGTATATAGCCTTAGTTGGAAAGTGAAAACAAATACTTTAATTTTTCCGAATTCATTTGTATTTTCTAGAGCATATTTAATTAAATTAGGTTAGTTCCTTCATCAGTTTCCAATGCATAACAATTAAGCTCTATGTTTTAAATTTTCCTTTATATTTTTACTGATATAATGCGTGTAGTTGGTGCTGATATCTTTGTAAAACCCTTCCCTACTTCATAAAAATCTGGGAAGAGTTTTGTAAGCAATAGTTTGGCAGTATGGAATTCTTTGGAAGATATCCCTTCTACAAATATGAATTAGTAAAATAGAATGTTTGTCGTACAGCCTGTTCGGGAGCTACATGCTTCTGCCTGAATCTGTTAGCACTAGAGTTGTGTTCATGTGTCCTAAAGCAAAAGCAGACCAAACCATGCAAACCTTTTAAACAGTGAGTGTAAAGGCAGTGGAAAAAAACAACCACAGAAAGATTTAGGTTTAGAAGCATTCATGATTTGCTTGATAAAAAAAAAAAAAAAAACAAGCTAAAAAAAACAAGGAATTGAGTCTGCCTGGGACAGGAAGGTGTTAAAGGCCTGCAGATGGGGTAAAGTCAGACATACAATGTTGTGCTGGGCTCACTCTGGTGGCTTTCTGGGGCACAGTCTGCTGGCAACCGAGAGCAAAGCAGAGACCATTTAGCCGGCTAATGAGTCATGGTAATGGCCTATTTTAGTGTATCTGCGTGGGCGTAGTGATAAATGGTCAAATTAGAAATATATTATGAAGATAGAGGCAACAGATATCTTGATTGGTAGATTGTAAAAGAAAACAAAGATAATTTGAAGTTTTCCTTTTCTTCCCTTATCACTGGAAGGATAGAATTTTCATTAACAGAATGAAACAAGCTGTCTAATACTAGGTTGGGAAAAAAGATCAATATTTGAATTTTGTACATGTCCATTTTGAGGGCTTAAGACAATTAATTGAGTGAACAAGCATGTGGATATAAATGTCTGAAATTTCAGGAGAAATGTAGTCCAAAGTTGGAAAGCTTGGGGTCACTGTCATCATCATCATCACCAAATACAGGGTGGGGCAAAAGTAGGTTTACAGTTGTTCATATGAAAAATAGTAAAAAATAATAAATAATAATGCAAGAATAAACTCTGTTTGAATACTCATAACTGTAAGCCTACTTTCCCCCCACCTTTGTGTAGTATTGAAATCATCATACAGGGTCCGGTAGAAGTAACCCCGTTAAGTGTGGATGGTAGCAAATGTGAATGTCTCCCACGAGATGGTCAGCAATTTGAACACTTCACCTGAAATGCCATATGGTGTGCTTAAGTGTGATATTGTTATGTTACAGAATTATATGCTTATAGTTTTGTAATAAAATATTTTTATGTAGTAAAAAAGGGGCAGTATTTGAGCCAAACCCTGTATTAGATAAGGTTTTTAAGTTACTGGGGGGAGGAAAAGAATAACCATCAAAGGATAATGAGAAACAAAGAATCAAATCCAACTCACTGTCACTGGTTACTTCTAAATTTCCAGGCATTTTAACATGAGATTTAATTTAATCCTTAAACTAGCATATAGGAAAAAGTATTATCTTCATGATATAAATGAGGGAAATAATTTTGGGAGAACATCTTACTCAAGGTTACATATTTTAAGTAACAAGAATTGTATTTGAATCCTGGTGTTGGGATTTCAAAATAAGTAAACTTTGCTTTATTTGATGAAGTCATAGCTACTTCAGCATCTGCATTTTGGGTTCATAAGATACTATCAACTCTGAAAAGTGGCTTAAATATTGCCAAAGACATATAGTTAGCATCAGCCAACTCAATTTAGCAAACAGCATCTGAGGTAATACACAAAACCAGTTAAGTCTGAAAAAAGTTTCAGGTGCTTAAGAGGACGGGAGAATTTGAAAGAAATGGACAACAGGCAGCAAAGATGAAAAACCTGGGGTTCTGCATGTGAAGAGTAGGCTTGAATGAGTTGCTGCAGAACTCCTGGGCTGGTGAGGACCAGAATGAGGCAATCAGTTCCTGAAGTCTAGACTCTGAGCATGAACAAAGGTTAAATGTGAGATGAGTAGGGAGGAAAGGCAAAGAACACAGCTGTTTTAACAAAAGTTCAATAAGTGCTCATTAAATATCTGCTAATATATAATAATATAGTTCACGCTGGCTCACAGACACAATTCTCATCATATGATGTGGACACATCCCTTATTTTTATGTTTCCTATTAACTCCCAAGTGCCATATTTCTCCCCTTGAAGGAATTTCAGGGCCCCCATTCTATCTGTCATAGAGCTTCCTCATCCCTCTGAGTATTTAATATCAATTTTTATTAGTGTTTATAATATAGAAACCTAATATTGCAGTAGATATAGCAGTGAGATGAGAAGGAAGTAAAAATCTCATTGAATATTTTTATATCATACAAAGGATCTCCTGTAGTCAGAAAAACTTGGAATGCTAATAATCTGCATCATGGACACATATTACTGAATAGAATCACTACACATCTTATATATAAATGTCTGTCTAGAACTTAGTCCCAAATAGATTCCTGTGTTAAAGGGAGGGTTTGGCAAAGCTGTAATATATCTTATTTCCCCTATTTGATATCCATGTATAGATTACCATGTTTTAAAATAGTGATTTTCATATTATTGCATGTGGCAAAGTGATATCTAATAAGGATCACTTTATCAGTCTGTATAAATAGATTTTCTGGGTCATAAAACTTGCTAACAGTTCATAAGTACTAAATACAATAAAAGCATTTCAGGACAAAAGTTAAGTTACTAATAAGTTTCAACAGCCTGATAAGCTAGGCTATTGAAAAGTTCTGGGACCAACTGAGAAATATATGTGATTCTAGGTTTCCTAAAATCCTAGTGAAAGAGTCTGGGAGTCATGATGGACCACCATGTAGACACTCCCACGGTACCAGGACCATGGTGAGAAAAATGCTCCCCTATTCTGATTCTACTTAGCAGTAGTCTCCACGTAAAGCTGTATGATCCCTGACCTGGCCCTAATCATTTGTATCCGTAACAAAACCTGAGGTCATTTAAGATTAAGAAGGGAGACTCCGGAATGGATCAATCTGCCATTGCCCTTGCTTTGCATGAGTACTTTTGTGTTTTAAGCTCATAATTCTTTAGTGTAGTTTATGAAAACTTGGGTTGGGGGTATGGGGAGGGGTCCTTGAGATGATTTCAAATGGTTCCAAGTTAAAATGTTTTTCCATAATGATATGAAAACATTGTTCTCATTTTTATTAGGTTTGCATTTGCACTGATGGTACAAAAGTAATAGTAGGTAAAAAGTTGGTATACAGGGTCTGTCCAGAAAAAGTCCAGCCATTGCTAATATAATGAGAATGGTTTGCATGACATTGATGTAACCTGGCAGCTAAGGAGAGTGGACTGGAATGTGCATGTGTGAACAATGATGACTTCACTGTACTAGTCAGTGGGGACAGTAGACTCCATTGAGTGAGCATGTGCACTGTGTGGCTGTCACATTCAAAATGATTGATCAAGTAGAGCAACAGATCTTCATCACATTTGGCATTGAGCTTGAACATTCCTCCATGGAAACTATTCAGATGATTCAGAAGACCACAGCTACAGACAACTGGTGACTGGCAGCTTTATCACAACAATGTACCTGCTCATGCATCAAGTCTCATGCAGAATTTTTTGTGAAGTATCAAATCACTCAACCCCTCTTCAGCCCAGATTTGGTGCCCTGCAACTTCTGGCTTTTCCCAAAACTAAAATCACTTTTGAAAGGGAAGAGATTTCATACCATCAATGAGATTCAGGAGATATGACAGGGCAGCTGATGGTGATTGGAACTGTGTGAAGTCCCAAAGTGTCTGCTTTGAAGGGGACTGAGGTGCCATTGTCCTAAGAACAATGTTTCTTGTATTTTCTTCAGTAAATATCTCTTATTTTTTGTATTACATGGCTGGATTTTGTCTGGACAGACATTCGTATTTGACTTGTTACTTGAAGAAATGACTGAAACATTTTGGCTACTTAAACTCCAGGTTTTGCTACACATTTTCTCCAAATGAATGAATTGAGCTTCTCAGGCGGCAATCACTGTTAATATACTGTGAACTTTTGAGTGAAACTTACAACTTCGGAAAAATTAAGCCAACCACTGTGAGCTTCTCAGCTTTTTAGTACATGGCTAGTTTTCTAATGCTGTGTAACAAATTGCCACAAACGTAGTGGCTTGAAATAACATTACCTCACAGGTCTGTAGGGCTGAAGTCCAGGCATGGCCCAGGTGAGAGCTCAGTCATGCAAGCTGAAATTATGGTGTCAGTCAGGCTGCATTTCCCTCTGGGGTCTGAAGTCTTTTCCCCAGCTCAGGTTTGTATTGGCAGAATTTGGTGGTTGAAGGTCTGAGGTCCCTACTTTCTTATTGACTGTTGTCCAGAGGCCACTCCTAGTCCCTAGAAGCCACTCTCAAGTCCTTATGTTCCTTTCCCCTCCATCTTCCAAGCCAGTAATGGTGAATCTCCCTCCTGTCAAATATCTTCAGAAACATACCAGTTCTTTTCTTAAGGGTTGACCTGGTCAGGTCAGTCTCACCAAATATAATCTCCACTTCTTAAGGTCAACTGTGCCACGGACCATAGCTCCATGGTGGTAGTGGATCTCATCATATTCATGGGTTAAGCCCATACTAAGAGAGAAGAAAGTGGGCAGGGAGCACATCATTGCTTGGTATTGACCACCTTACAGATTCAGAACCACATCATCCCTGCGCATAGAGTGAATTTACATTGTTAGTTATGAGTCAACATTTCCTATTAACCTTCAAAATGAAAACAACTTTACTGTACTACTTCTTCTCAGACAATTGGGTTATTCTCCAACATTCTCGGAAAACATTATTCTTTGCCTCCAGGAAGATCCTCAGCACCCTGCCCTGGAGACAGTCTACCTGCAGATGAAGGGAAGGTCCCAAAGTTTACAGTGTTCAATATTACCCTTCTTATGAGAGTGTCCCTTTGAGTAACTTCAAGATAGTTTTCTAATGTCTATCTTACCATGGAAAAGAAAAAAAAAGGCACAAACATATGTAAATGCTCTTGCTTTTAGAATTCCTGAACATAAAAATGAATCTGAAGTCATATCCCTATTCCTTAAGAATCTGATAATTTGGTAGAAAACAGAAGTCTAATTCTGATCCCATTGCTGAATTATTTGTGTTGTTCCCATTTTCTACAGAAATGGTCTGTCCATATACCAGTAATGCCACGTACTGAGAAGTCACACTTTGCTGTGTGCTCGGTGATCATGAAGATGAAGGTAATATGAACCACATACATAGATATGACAGTTTCTTCGATATTATATCCTAGTGTTGTGTGTCAGTGTTACAGTGGTACTACTGTTAGTCCAATTTTACAGACAGGGAAACTGAGGCACAGAAGAGTTGCATATGGTGGCCAACACCCACTATCTCACAGCCTGTAATGGGCAAAGCCAGGTTTGAAATTCAGGTAGTCCATTTCCTGAGACTGAAGTCTTTATACCTTGCTGCCTCTCCTAAGTATCCTAAAATTATTCAAGGTCATAAACTTGAATATGATAAATACTACATAGAGCTATTATTTATAATATTAAATGTCTAGTAAAGGACAAAGATTCTTTCTATAGTAATGCTCAGGAATCCTTTGGTGCTCCAGTTTGAGGGGGGATGAGTGTTAGGAGGAACGTATTTAGCTATAACCATTTCTTGTGAACTTAGCTGGGCACTTTTATATGTGATTTCTAGCACAGCTAATGTTTATAGCCTGGATTGTCTGTTAACTTCCTTGAAAGTAATGCAAGGGTGGGGGTCCAGATTTATTTATTTTTCTCTCCATCCTAGAAGTGAATCAGATAATCTCTTCCCAGGACTTCCAGGATAGATCATTGGCTATACAAAGGAATAGTATTCTTTTCATATCACCCAAAGCAGCATTTCACATTTTCAATGTCTTTCCTTGAGCAAATCTCCATTGTTGTAGAATACAGGTCCTGAGTGTTAATTAGCCATCTTCAGAAAATGAAATCTTTCTTTAAAAACTTTAGCTTCAAAGAGTAATAATTTAACTTTGATCATAACAACATCATGAAAAGTCATTAGAAGAGCCCGTGAAAGCCATGTGGTCAGCTTGACTTAATAAAGACACTGAGATGCAGAGCATTTAGATGAATTGCTCTCACAGCTAATTAGTTGCATAACATGGATTAGAACATAGATTTTCTGATTCCAAGTCCAGCAGTCTTCATCAGGATTATGCGATATCTAACAAAGCCAGCCAGGACTAATGCAATCACCTCTCGTGACATCATCCATGCTGGTGGCTTTCTGACAATGAGGATTGGACTTCAAGATTTATTCTCCCTTTTCTATACCTTCTTAAAATAAAGAGTGGAAATGAAAGACAATTATATTCTTTGTATTTTTTTTAATTTGAAGCTTTCACTGACTTGAATAACAATCATAAAGCCATAAAAACAGAAGCTCTTCTTAAACTTAATTATAGATACACTAGCTGTTCTTCATTCTTCGAAGTGAGGTCTTTGTTTGCATGCATTATCTTTTTACATTTAAATGTATTAAGAGGAGAAAAATGATTGTTAGGTCTGCATACATTAAGCAGAGTTTCACCCCCCCCCTCATGCTTTGAAAAGTACCCCACTCTGTTTTGGGGTTTAACTAAGTGACAATATTTATTAATTCACAAAAGACTTTGCGATTATGAGCAGGGAAAAATATGAGAAAAGGCAAAGTTAACAAAAACATCTTTAAAGTAAGCAAAATTTCCACATCAGTCAAAAACATTAAAGCGTGATGCTTTGAAACTCCAATTGCTAAGCCTTGGGCATAAAACAAGAAAGCAATGAAGTCTGGTGAATAAAAGACAGGCATTCACCAATAGTTGGCAGGTTTTGAAAAGGTTAAGATATGAATGTTGGGCTTTATATACATATAAATATGTATTAATGCTTGTCTATAAGTATTTTAAATTACTTAGAGTTACCATACTTCAGGAAAATAGAAAATACAAAAAAATTCATAAATCAAAAATGCAATGAAAGAAACATTAAATGCAATATTTGGGACATAATATTGACACTTGTGAAAGACCATTAAATATCTGCAGCACGTTTAAAAGTACATTTTTTGACATTGAATATTTAGGTAGAGTCTGAAATATAACTTTTGCTTTTACATTAAATGCAGAAAGGCATTTCCTTTTTCTTAATCAAATGCAGTGTTATGCTTACCAAGCAATGCTCAGAAAAGGCAGAACTGCCATCAGAAAGCCAATTAAAGATCGGGAGGCTGAGTTTCTACTTGGAAAGAGGGCCTGAGAGGACAAATGCAGGATCTCGCAGCCAGGGCATGAGTGCTGGACCTCGACTGGGAAGGCTCATTAGAGCCATTTACAATGCAATGTCACTTTGGTAGATGTCAATTCTGTCATTCTGGAGGGATCTTTATTTATTTATAGCATGTATTAAATTTAAAAAAAATCAGGTGGACTTACTGGGGTGGTCATCTCACAATTCGTACACACATCGAATCATCATGTTGTATGTGTGAACCTAACATCATTTGTATGTCAATTGTACTTCAATGAAAAAAGAAAGAAAAAATTGACCAGGAAAGCTATAGACAATGACTAATTTAATAGGTTTCCCTGAAAAGGCAAATGTTTCTGGACTAAGTTGAGAATGTTGTGAAAGGTGTATTATCATGTGAAAGTCTCCTCTTGAAAGTGTCCTCCTTCCTGATCCCACCATGTCCCCTGCCACTCCATTGTTACTGCTTTTTTAATCCCACCCACTTGACTCTTAGTTTCCTTCTGAAAAGTGCCCCTATTTTACTAGTGTTTGTTTATCTACTGTGTCCTCAGAGCTACCTTCTGAGACAGTCCCATACTTGAACCAATACTTTCTTTTCATTGTCCTTAGGCAAGGCTAACCACACCATATTCCTGGGTATGTAATGGAGAACATGGATGTATGTTAAAGAAAAATCACAGATGTTGCCTAAACTCATAAGTTTGCAAGGAAATTCAGATGAATGAGCACTATATTAAACTGTGGTTAGTATTTTTACATATTTTACTTCATTCATAGAATCTCATATTTTTTAGATCACACTTGAATTCTTCACTGGTGTTAACATCTTACAGCTTAATGAGAAAGAGAATTTCCCAATCAAAACAACAATAAAATAACTCTAACTTTGAATTATATCCTCACAAAGTTGGAAAAAGGAATTATAACTCATTTATTTTCTTTCCAAAGTAAATCCTTAATTATCTCATGAAGGGTCAGCATCTTGTTGAAGGGTAAAAATGACAAATATTTTAGTACTTCTCAAGAAAACTTATTCCATTTTTGGTTCAACATCCTTGTTAAAGTGTTCTTTCATTGATTTACTTATAAAATGTCTATTTTTCATTATAGTTTCACCAAATGGGACAAGAGGCAACTGGAACACTTTTACATTATTTGATTATAGTTAAAATAGTCTCCATTTACTTCTTGAAATTTCCCCTAAATTAACATTACCTGATGCCTCCACTGTTTTGGGTATAATGATGAACTGACAGCTTTATTACTGTATAATTATTTTAACAACTGGCACTGTTCCTCTCAATTAAGGAACTCTATTTGATAAAAATAGTACCTTAATTAAGTTAGTAGTTTAGAGCAGCAATTTTCAACCTTTTTCATCTCACAGCACATATAAACTAATTACTAAAATTCTGCAGCACACCAAATAATATATTTTTTGTCTATCTGACAAAAATAGGTATAATTTTGTTTCATTCACTCTTGATGGCTGTTGTCAGGTTGGCTATTGTCAATTTTTTATTTGACAATCTAAGACAAAAGAGGTCAGTGGCCCTGACTAAATAGTCATGTATTACATGTTTTAAAACTTCTTGCAGCACACTGGTTGAAAATCGCTGGTTTAAAAGAGAGCACCCATCAGTAAATGAGTGGATGAAAAAATTGTGGGACATATACACAATGAAATACTACACAGCAGAAAGAAGGAAGGAGCTCCTACCCTTCACGACAGCATGGACGGATCTAGAGAGCATCATGCTAAGTGAAGTAAGTCAGGCGATGAAAGACAAATACCATATGATCTCACCTATAAGTAGGACCTAACCAGTAAAGCAAACAAGCAAGCAAAATATAACCAGAGACATTGAAATAAAGAAGAAGCTGACAGCAACCAGAGGGGAGAGGAGAGGGGGGTAACAGGGAAAAGAAGGGGAATGGTTGCCAAGGAGCATGTATAAGGGACCCATGGGCAAAGCCAAAGTGGGGAAGGATTGAGGGTGGAGTTGGGGTTGGGTGTGGTGGGGGGAGGTGGCGGTGGGAAAATAGAGACAACTGTACTGGAGCAACAATAAAAAGATAAGTAAATAAAAGACAGGCCCTTAAGGGCTACGTTGATTGGAGGTCGACAGAGAGAACTGTTTGTGGCTGCTCCACACACAACAAGAGGGGAATGTGTTTTGCCCAAAGAACGAAGCTTTTACAGGGTGGCAGGGGGGCCAGCAAGACTGAGGGAGGCGGAGACCAGGCCACACGAGCACCAGTGAACTACCCCTCCGCTTCCCACTCACTGAGCTCAGGAAGAAAGCCAAGAGGCCTGTTGAGAATCACAGTGACTCCAGCTCACAGTTCAGGGTATCTTCAGATACCAAGTAAGCCTGCCTGCTTATGCTAATTGAGGTTTTCTTGAAATTTTGCTATGCACTACTGTGGAATGTAGGCATTGACGTACGTGGAATATGAAACAGGTGCTGCACTTTGTGCCTGGGTATGTCCCATGAAACAGGCAGAACATATTCATATCAAGAAATTAGAGAAAACCATGGGGTTACGCGTGCACTTGGAAACTGTAGAAATGTTATGAGAATGCTAAATTTTCATATTCCATGGAAAGTCATTTAGATTTTTAAGAAATGTAAGGATTATATGCAGTACTATTTTAAAAATCCATATTTTCCTTCTTGGTATATAGCTTAAAATGTGGTAGCCAAAGCTAATGCAACAGTGAAATAAAATGAGTAAACAGCTTCAGAGTTCTCATTTATCCTGCAGTTAAATGATCTTTTTTATATTTCCAGATACTGAATTCTAAAATTCCAAATAGGAATAAAAGTCTAACAAATTTGCATGACTGCTCTCTCTCTATTTTGAAAATTCCTAATTTACCCTCTTCAGCTGCAAAAATAAGTTAGCATCTCTCTCAACATTCATTTGAATGGTCACTGCACCCAATGATCATTTATGCCTTCAGAAATGCAAATTACCCATTTACTCATTCAACAAATATTTATTGATTGCATTTATGGATTGGCATTACATGCCAAACACTTGTAAAAGTTAAGTTTATAAAAATTAGGAAAATATACTTTTCATCCTGTATATATTCAATAACTAGTGGAATGAGAAGTGAACAAATTTGGCTTTTATTTTCAAGCAAATGAAAGCAAGTTTCAGAACAAAACATATAGTACAGCCTGATTTGTTAAAAATTTAAAAAGTAATAAATATTCTTGTATGAAAATGCTGAATAGATACTAAAAGAGAGGATGAAAAGGGAGGAAAACTATTACTTTTCACTTCATACATGTTATATTTTTCTGTAATGATTGGATGCATTTGTGTGTTTGTGTGTGTATATTCACACGTGCATAGATATAAAATATAATATAATATGTAATATATAGAGAACCATGAGTATCAAACATCACTTTTTAAAAATTAATTAAAGCCTGTATTTTTCTCACATTTCTTCCCTTTTTCCCTAACAGTTTGTTTTCTGTTCCAGAACATCATTCAAGACATCAAACTGCATGTAGTCATTGTGTCTTCTCAAGCTCTTCCTGACTGTGACATTTTCTCAGGACTTACTTGGTTTTTGTGGATTATGACAGCTTCGAGGATGAATGGTTAGACGGTTTGTAGAATCTCCCTCAGCGGGCCTTCGTCTGAGGTTCTCCGATGCTCAGACTCAGGTCATGGATTTCGGGGACAAGGGCACGGAGGTGAAGTGCCCCTCTCACCACAACCTGTCAAAGGCATGTTCCGTCCGCATGGCGACACTGTTGATGTCGACCACGTGGCAGAGATGGTTTCATCAGGTTTCTTTACTGTAAAGTTACTCCTTTCAACCTTCCTTCCAGTGTGATGTTTGCAAGGAAGCCAGCACTCACAGCCCACACTTGAAAACCTAGGCAGGTTCCTGGGGGCAGAGCCCGGAGAAGTGTGTGGGGGTTGAGAGGGCTGGGGCTGTGGCTCCCAGGAGTTTCTCATGGTCACTGTAGGTCATACTAAGCCTCCAGCAGGTTGTCAGAATGGCCATTTCAACATTGCCAGTAGTTCATGGCTCTAATCCATGTAAGCGCATCTCAGCTACGGCTTTCTGGCGTCCTGTGGCTTTTTAGATTTCAGGCTGAGTTCCCCCCACAATCTCAGTTTATCGATGGGTCTGAGAAAAGTCCAGCTTTCTCTTACAGTAAAGGTGGTATATTTACTGCTTAAGGCTGCCGTAATAAAGCACCACAGATGGGGTGGCTCACACAACAGAAACCATTTTTCTCACGGTCCTGGAGACTAGAAGTCTAAAATCAAGGTGTCAGCAAGGTTGGTGTCTCCTGAGGCCTCCCTCTTTAGATTACATGTGGCCATTCGGGCTTCTCCCTGTGTCTTCACATGGTCTTCCCTCTGCATGTATCTGAAGTCTTCCCTTATGAGGACACCAGCCAGTTATACTGGATAAGGACCCACCTGGATGATATCATTTTTCTTTGTTATCTCCAAATATGGTTACATTTTGATGTACCATTAGTTAGAATTTCAACATATGAATTTTGAGGGGACACAGGTTGGCTCATAACAGGTGGCAATAACAATTTTAAAGCTCTTTCCATGTTGAAGCTGGAACTGGTTAAGTGCCTCAGCAAATTTCTGATGTCGGTGTTTTATGTGCAGTGCTTAAGTATGCTAGATATTATTAGCAAAAGGCTCATGGTGGACAATCTCAGACAGGTCTATATTAGTCAGGGTTCTCAGGATAAATAGAACTCATAGGAGAGCTATCTACCTAGCTACGATCTATCCATCTCTCTGAAGACATCTATTAGAAGGTGTTGGCTGGCTGGGTTACAGAGGCTAAGTCCCGCCCAGACTGGGGACTTAGTAAGCCAGGGACTGGGTGGAGTTTAAAGGCTTGGTTGCAGAGAGCTAATTCCAGTCTAGGTTTGAAGGCCTGAGAAGCAGGAGTGCTGAAGGCAGGAGAAAATTGGTGTTCCAGAATCAAAGCCAAGTGATTGGTACTTTTTATTAACAAAGGCAGAGGACAGTGTCTCCAGCAGGAGAGGAATGTAAGTGTCTATTGTCAGGAGGTCAGCAGCAGAACGGGCAGGCTGAGTTGCCAGGTGTCAGGGTGGCCAATGAAAGCAAACAAAAACACGAACAGAAGGGTTAAGTCTTTAATCACTTACTACGCTGGTCTAAGCAAGAGTTATACAAAAATGAAAGAAATCCTGACTCCATTTTCCCTCACTGAATAGCACAGCATTCAAGGGTCAGGCAGCAGCGTGGACATGGGGGTGATCTTGCTTCTGAAGGAGCCCTGAACAAAAGGCCTTGTCACTTCCGTGAACTGTGGGAAGCTGGCAGGGGCAAGAGGTTGAGTGGAGAAGTACTGGGTACTGAGTCAGACAGGGGTGGGGAAGTTTAAGGTGTCTTCCTTCTCCCCAGAAGGAGACCTCCAGAGGTGACCAGAGGATCCTTGTGTGTGGCCTCAGATGAGGAGGTTTAGTAACTAAGGCACCTGGGCTAGAAGTGGAAGTATGTGCAACGGTGGGGCAGGCCAGGGGGCCTGTGTCCATCAGAGAAGGGGATGCGCTGGAGTGCAGAAGGCAACTTCCCCCTGCGGCCTGCTGGATAAACACTTTGTAAGTGCCTGAGATCGGGCCCCAGAAATCACGTGTAGGTTTCTCATCAGGAGTCAGACTCCTCATCTACCAAATTATCCCTAAAGAAATTGTAACTTCAGAATAAAAGCAATTATAGTTTTCAATATTACAGTTAACAATATGAAAGCACAGATGTTAGAATAGTTTTTGCATTGTTGAAAAATGTTGGTTATAATGAATGGGTGGCCTAGTCAAGTGCATATAATGTGCGTTCAAATATAACACATTTACTAAGTATTTTAGAGTAGTTATCTTTAAAAGCAATGAAAACACAAACCGATTTTCATTTGGAATTGGGATAGGAAATTCGGGATAGCTGCAGCACCACTGAGGAAATAAACTCAGATAGGGATCTTTTTATTGTATCATCATGAGTAAACAAGTAAATGACCTATGTTTCAAAAGCAGTAGTCCTCAAACCTTACCCAAGAAAAGCTTACAGAAATGCTTAGTATAGTGATAACTCTGGACTTCCTGATTTAATGTGTCACGAGAAAGCCTAGGACTCTGCATTTTTAATATGATAGTTGAGGTAATTCTTATTTACATGGCCTTTAGACTAGATTTGAAAGATATTTTTATATGATTAGTTTTATTATTTTTATTTTGATTTATTTTTTTAAAGAGAGTTTTTTAAAAGATTTTATTTTATTTATTTTTAGAGAGGGAAGGGAGGGAGAAAGAGAGAGAGAGAGAGAGAGAGAGAGAGAAACATCAACGTGCGGTTGCTGGGGGTCATGGCCTGCAACCCAGGCATGTACCCTGACTGGAAATCGAACCTGCGACACTTTGGTTCGTAGTCCGTGCTCAATCCACTGAGCTACACCAGCCAGGGCTATATGATTAGTTTTATGGAAGAAAAATAGTTCGATGTGGTAAAAAGAAATAAAGGCCTGGGAGTTTTCAGTAGTGTCTCATCTGATGTCTGCCAATGAGTCTTGAACAAAACCCCAAAATGTCACCTAGGTGATCTCCTTCGCTCTTAGCTCTTCATTGTTAGAATACATGCATTTAATTGCTTAATTTCATGGTTTCTACAAAGTTCTACAATTCTAGGTGGACAACTAGATTATGTGATATTATTATGGAAAGTCTTTTTAATACTTTTAGAATCACTCATGACACCTGTATATATATATTTTTAACCAGTGTCCTCTCAATAAATTCAATTAAAAAGGAAATAAAAGAATCACTCAACCCCCCACAAATACGTGAATTGCTTCACATTTTTATCAGTGCAGCTTTATTTAAACTATTTTTCTGATTTGAGAACAGTCACGACTTTATGTGCACAAGGGATGCCTTCCGGAAGTGGAAATGCTCATGCTTCACGGATTTCCTCCGTGTCTGTCAGTGGCCTTCACTCTCCATTTTACCACTTAAAGGATGGCACATTTTTCATAAAAGAACTTGGCATGAGCGATTCATTGGCTATAACATTTGGAGTCAGGACTATCTTAGGTTTCAATTATATTTTCACTTCTTACTAACAAGTGAATTACACACCCACATGAATGAAAATGAGTGTCTTATGCAATATAATTGTTATTGTTATCCAGCTGACTCCATTCCCTTCGGAAACAACATAGAGATGTAATTAGGTACAAAATGTTCGGATGTCAAACTGCCCTACTAAGAGTCAAACGCTACACCTTGCCTGCTGGGAAATTCGAGGCAAGTGCTTAACCACCTGTAGCTCAGTTTTCAAAATCTAGAAAACAGAGATGTTAATAATTGTGACTGTGTTTTGCTTTTTCATAGTTTGATTATAGTGCTTCTCATTTAGAACTTACCTTTAGCTTATGGAGCATACACTGAAACATACTTTGAGAAAATCTTGATCAAATTGTTAACAAGCATTATGGCAAGAATCTTCTCTTATACCATCAAAATTTTCACAGTACTCCTGGGGGTACCTGGCACCTCAGGAAGAAAACCCAAAGTTACTTCTTTTATGTGGTAAACACATATGTATTAGCTCAGAAATTCCTTAGGTTATACTATTTTCTTGAGAATACATTGAAATATGACATATGGGAAGCAAATATACATCTTAAATGTGCCAACTAAGAGATGGATTTTAGGCTATTCACTGCATAATTTCTAAAAACGTGCTCAATATATTCTTTAAAAGAAAGCTATCTGCAAAACATAGGGGAGAGTCAATAGGTGTTTGGACCTGAGTGGCGCTGGTGGAGATGGAGAGCTTAGGCTGAACTATAAGACACTGAGAAAATAAATTTGCCTGGATTCAAATATAATGTGTGTACTGCAATAGTAAAATGGCAAGGATGCTCATGGGTTCTGCACTTGTGCCCCTGGTGTCTTGAAAGTACTATTCATGGGACTTTTGCATTGAAGGACTTGTTTGGGGTACGTTCCAGTTTTGGTTGCAGAAATGTTATTTATACCTGAAGTATTTTAGAATCTAAGAGTTAAAATGATCAAACAGAAAATTCATCATTATTGATGAAGCTCACTTAAATAATCAGGTCTCTAATCACTCAGATCAGCAAGAAAAACATACATAACCAAATATACTGGCATGACATTCTAAGAGTGCATCTCTCAGAATCTGAAGGCAAAGACCAAATCTCCTTTTGGTCAAACCTACATTCTTTACAACACAAAAGTCTTTTTTTATAAAACAAAGTACAAGCAACTCATATTTTACAAAGTGTACTGGAATCTTAGTCTAATATGCGATGGAATAAATGTGACCGAGTTGTTGAAAAATCCCATGTCAATATTACATAAGTTACTCATTACCTCAGAAGCTCAGAAAGAGTAAGTGAATGCATTGTAGACAAGGTGATAATAATTTAAATTATCTATCCAGTTAAATTATCTTATGTAATTTATCTCCGCTGAATTCAAATTGCCTTAAATCAATTGGCTGGTAGAATCATGAAATATTTTGCAATTGCTAGCTTGTTTTAAATGTTTTTTGATGTTGTTGATCAGGCAATAATCACAGTGAAATTACATTACAGAACTTCTCTTGTCTGTCCTCCACCTCCAATTTCCAGCACTGGGGGAGCAGTGTTGTTTCTGTACAAAATCCATACCTGGGAATAGAGAATTTCATGTCCATTGCTACTGCTACATCTTCCCTGACATCTCTCGCATTACCCAGCTCCTCAGGGCCTTCACTTTTCACCAAGACTCAACTGGCAGACCAGAGAGATCTCCCTAATATTCATATACTTCTAATGAATGCATTTATTCTTTCTTTTATTTAATAATCATTTATTGAATGACAACTATATGTGATATGCAAAGGTTATAAAGATGCATAAGTCACAGCTATCGTCACAATTCAGTGAAGGAAAACACATGTGGACACCTACTAGAGTCAGATAAGTACTATGAGATTTAAATGCACAGTCCTAGAAATCCTGAAGGAATGAGGGACCAACATATTTGGGATTGACACTGGACATGTATACACATTTGTCCTTGGCCCAGGATAATAAGAGGAAATTTATACATTTAAGGCTTTGGGTGAATTTAGGGGTGAGGACTTGAAGTAAAAGGACATGGGAATGGAGGATGTTGAGAAACTGACCAAGTTCTTAAAAAGGTTCAACCGGTGGGCCAGTACAAGCAATAATGTGGTATACAATAACGACAGCACCAGCCTGGTATACAGAAGGCACAGATTCTGTGCACGACTGACACTAACGTCTGTGTGGCCTGAGGCAGGCAACTAGCTTTGCTTCTCCGTGGCTCGGTTTTCTTCTTCATAAATTAAGGGTGTTGGAAATGTGGATTCCAAAATAGATTTTTTTCTAAGGTCCTATCAGCTCATAGGGTCTAAATCTAGTTCTATAATTTTAAGAGTTTCCAAGCAGGATGCAAAATTATTCTTTAAAAAAGTTTTTCAGGTATCTTGTAAAAACAATACTGAAGGTGTGGGAGTCTGGCTTGACTTGAAATTTTTGAAACAAAGAGCGGGAGTTTAAAGAAGTAGAAATTTCAACAGATGATGTTAATGTGGGAGGAAGAATAAATGATGGAGAAAAACACGGCGAGCTGCATGAGGTCGTTGATCATTTAAATGCTGGAAGATGAAAGCCAGTTCAAAATAGCTCTTAATCAGAACCGTGACACATCCCTGCCAAAAGGGATATCAAACAATTGCATATCATTAAGTCTACGGTGTCAAAAAGTAGAAATGTAAAGTTGATTCTGTGTTCATTATTAAGTGTGAGTGATTGGTAATAATAATAAGTAATAAGGTTGTTAAAAAGCTGTGACAGGAAAAGAAAGAGCAACTGTAATTAAGTAGGGCAGAAAGAGTCTAAAGAATCCCTGAATGTTGATAATGTCAATAACAGAAAAAAAGTAAGAAGAAAGCAGGAGAAAGAATGTTAGAAATGCTACTATTAATAAAACTGTAAGTGAGTTCCATTAGGTGTAATTTATTTAAAAAAGAAAGAACAAAACCTTGCCTGTATTTGCCAAAGTCTAGGAACTCCCCCAGAAATTATTGTCCATATTTTTTTTAATCTCAGACTGACTGGGTTACGTGGGTATAGCAGGAAAGCCCTGGCTTCCTTATGTTTTGAAACAAGATGCATGTATCTGTTTTTCTCTCACGCCTATTGATGGTCGAGGCTAACTGCTGACAGCTAGTCATTTGGAGGCTGTGCCTCAATGAAGTCTTCACATCCATTCACGCAGCCCTGCACCGCAGGCCTTTCCTGGGACAACCCTGTGCAATGTATCAAGAGAACACTGGGAATGGACCTCACGAGAGGTGACACACCCTTCTTCAAGCTACCCTTCTACAATTTATTTTCCCTCCTACAAATGTGGCTCTTGATAGTAATTTAATCTTATTTCATTTATAAATGAGCATGCATATTTTAGCGTGTGCATATGTGTGTGTGTGTGTGTGTGTGTGTGTGTTTGGGGAACTTAAACTGAAAATAGATGCATTTCCCCTGAGAACTTTCATGCCCACTCATTATTTGGAGGTTGAAGGTGAATCATTTGTCTCCCTCTTAGATCATTCCTGACTTTTGAGCCAGTTGAGAAGTAAGTCATGAAAACAAGATGGAGAAGGTTCAATACATGCATCTCATTAGGCATGGAAAGAATGAGAGACTGAGACTTGGATCGTTGGGCAAAAGCCTGATTGGTCCCTAATCAGTGCTCTCCACACTCTTCCCCCTCACTGTCTGGAGACTTGTGTACTGGGAAATGACAGAAGAAAACAGAGGGACTCACCAGTGTGGGCTCTTTGCTTTGCCTAACAGATGAAGAAGGGTGGACGTTATAGGAGGCTGGGAGTGGTTCCCCAATCCACCCTTCTTGGCAGTGGAGTAGAGAGATTCCTTCCGAGCTGTGAGGAAAGTGAGATCATTTTCCACCCCTAGTCCCCAACTCAATTTAAATGTGGCTTAGACTTTTTCCCTTTACCCCAAATGTTTGTTACACTTTCCATCTTTTTCTCTCTCTAGTCTTTAGCCTGTATATTTTCTTCCTATCTGCCAAATCGCTAACATTTTCTTCCTCTGTGTATGATCTGCAGCTAAAGCCATCAACACATACTTATTTTCAATGACATACTTATTTCCCTTTTAGATATTCCATTTCATTAATTAATTGGCTTTTTAAAAGATTCCAGTTAGAGAAATTTCTATCTTGTCATTTATTCTCTTGAATGCATTAATTACTATTATTTTAAAGAACTATGTTTTCTTTTTTTTTAATTTTATTTATTTATTTTTAGAGAGGGAAGGGAGGGAGAAGGAGAGAGAGAAAGAGAAACATCAATGTGCGGTTGCTGGGGGCTGTGGCCTGCAACCCAGGCATGTGCCCTGACTGGGAATTGAACCTGCGACACTTTGGTTCTCAGCTCGCACTCAATCCACTGAGCTACGCCAGCCAGGGCCTAGAACTACGTTTTCTAAACCCAATACCTGGGTCACCCTGGGTCTGCTTTTATTTTCAACATTTTTCTTTTTATGATGGTATGAATAAAAATTATTGTAATGTCTAGTATCGTGTATAAAAACTATCTAGTCTCTCTGCATGTATAATGTCTTTCAAGTTTAGCCTGTCCTTTATTAGGTAGGTTGAGTAGGTGATGAGCACCTTATTCTAGTAAGAGACTCAGCTGGCTTGTAAGTGAACTAAATTATCTGCAAGACTTGGTCCACTCCTATTTCTTCTATATCACATTGGGTCTGGCTCACTGTCTACAAACCACAAGAAATCATAAAATTATAGACTGTTACCCATATTTTTAGGACTATAAGATGCACTGGACCATAAGATGCACTTAGGTTTTAGAGGAGGAAAATAGGGAAAAAATTTGAAGTAAAAAATGTGGTAAAATATTTAAGAACATAAATAACATAGGTCACTGCCCCTGTACCTCCATAGTGAGTCAGGTAAGCTACATTCAGGCTATAAGACGCGTTCCCCTCTTCCTCCAAAATTTGGGGGAGTGTGTCTTATAGTCCAAAAAATATGGTGCCTATGGACAGAATGTTATATGTGTGAGATTGTTAACCAAATGCTTTCAGTCCTACAGTAGAAGGAATGCCAAAGAAATGTGTATTAATTGGCAAGATTCTGCACAGGCATTAAGGGAAAATTCCAGAACTGGAGCCCAGAGACCTTGTAGCTCAGTGCACTTTTCTTAAAAGTCTACTGAAGTGCCCAATTCTGTGCTCTCCTGATGCACCTGGCAAGATCATGTTGACTTATTTTGAAGTGAACCTCCATTATATAGCTTACTAGAGGTTTATATTCTAACTCATAAACTTACTGGAAGTCTGGAGTGCAAGGCTCAGGGAATGCTCGGGATCTAAGACAGGCAGCAGAGTGTGGACCTTATCATTTGCGGGAGCAGTCTAGTCCAGGCTCACTGCTGGTGCCCCCGTGGTGGGGCTCCTCGGTCCTGCTGGGTGCTACCACTGGAAGCAAATGCAAAATTCCTCATCAGGCTTTGCTTCACTCACAAATCAGGGTTTTGGCCAATGTGGAAAAGTCTCACATGACTTTTCCATAGCAGTCCAGAGTGTTAAGAATTATATGGTCATATTAAAATATGTCTGCATCTGAACCATTATTTTAGTGTGGTGTTCAGAGATCTCTTAGTGAAGAGACTTAGTTTTTCATCTAGACCCAAAGTGTTAACAAACTTAAACAATTAATAGGACCACTGTATGCTTTTCTTTTCTTACTTGTAAAATAGGGAAAATAATCTTTGCCTTTTCCTAACTCACAGAGATGTTTCAAAAATCTTAAAAGTCATATAAACTACATGGGACACATAGACATAATGTCTTAGTATATATTACTACAAGATAATAGCAGTCTTACTAACATGAATAAAGACATAAATTTTTATAGTTATCATACTATACATTATAAATAAACTTTGTGGCAACATCAGTAAAACATTATGAAAACTGGAGTAATAGATTTCAGCAACCATAAGTTGATTTTTAAAATATGTTCAGTACATACACACAAAAACATAATCTATGTTAAACTGAATGTTATCAGTAGCTGAGTGGAGTCCACACTTTTTGTACTGTTTGAAGCCCAATGTCCAAAATTCTTTTCATTGTTAAAGAAGCTGCATATCAATTTCCAGATTTCATTCTGTTCCATCAGTTGCTAGTAAGAAACTAGCTTTTATGCCATCATTCTTAAATTCTCTATACATTGTCTATAAATGCATCTGTGTGACCAATTGCAAAGCAGAGTAGATCTCTATGGCAATCGTGTATATATACATTCATCCTGTAGACAGGTTCAGCAAAGAGATCAATAAGCAATGGAATAAGTAGCATAAATGGTAGGTAGAAGATAGACAGGGGGAGGTTAAGAATAGTATAGGAAATGTAGAAGCCAGAGAACTTACATGTGTGACCTGTGGAGAACTAAAGGGTGGGAATGCTGGTGGGAGAGGGTGTGCAGGGCGGAGGGGAATAAAGGGGGGGAAATGGGACAACTGTAATAGCATAATCAATAAAATATTTTAAAAGAAAGAAATGGAATGCTAGGCTGATCTCTTTTTTTTTCTCCATCAGGTATTTGCTGCGTCTAGACTGGGATTCATCAGCATAATTGTGAAACAAAATTGCAGTACCATTACTAGAAGCTGCTTGGTAGTTATGTTTCAAGTTCTTAGACTGAAACCCAACCTAAATGAAAACATTCACATACCCAGGCATTAACATGTATAGTTATATTCTGGGTGAAAGTTTTTCTCTGTGTTTAACCAACCTATTATAACCATTGGAATGATACCATTGTAAGTAAATCTATCTTCTAAAAATATATTAGTATAATAAAAGAGAAGGTGATGTTAGATGAATATTTTAAAAAATCAGAACTGATAAAAGCAACACTTTAATTTACAAATTCTAAAAGACAAGTACTATAGTTCAAAAATAGATATATACATGGTGGTAGTTAATTTTGTGGTTCAGTTTGACTGCATCACAGGATGCCCAGGTACCTAGGCAAACACGTCTAGGTGCATCTGTGAGGGCGTTTCAGGAAGAGACGAGAGCGTTTTAATGGGTCAACAGAGCAAAGTGCATTATCCTCCCCATTGAGGGTGAGCATTGTCCAGCCCACTGAGGCCTGAGTAAAACACAAAGGTGAAGAGAGAGCCTGCCTTCCCTCTGCCTGACTGCTGACCTGAGACACCGATCTTCCGCCCTCAGCACTGCTGGTTGTCAGGCCTTCAGACTCAACCTGGAGTCTGTACCCCTAGGTCCTTGGCTCTCAGCCCTTTCAAACTAACCACTGGCCTTCCGGAGTCTTCAGCTTGCGGACAGGAAATCATGAGACCTCTCAGCCTTCAGAATCATGTGAGCCAGTTCTAAAATAAATTTAGAACATAGGGCCTATTGCTTCTGTTTCTCTGGAGTACGCTCATACACAGGTAGGTGTCTGTAGCCATGGCAGGAAGTCATGGATAGTAACCAGAATAAGTGGATTAATTTTCTTCATTTACCTATATCTTATACTAACATTATATGGCAGAAGAGAAAGTAGAAATAATGGAATAATAATTTATATTTTCATAGGCAGGAAAAGTTTTAAAAGTTTGCATAAAAAATTTTCTAGAACAAAGTGATAGCTGTCACCTCAAAATTATCCTAAAGTGAGAAACAAGTAGTTAGTGACTATTTCTTTGCATAACAAGTTATTAAAGCGATGGAAAGACAGTGGTATAATAAAATACATATTGTATTAGCAATCTTTGTTTAACATTTGACATTATGCCAGCAGATGAATGCATTTTTTTCTAAAACATTAACATATTTTTACTGCATTTTTTAACAACATGGATAAAACTATTGATATATTTCATTTGTTAAAATAAAACCTTGGTAGTTTCTTGATTTTATAAGAAATCGATATAAAACAGAATTATTGAAAACTCTGGTTGAAAATGAGAACATGCTTTTGAGAGTGTGGGGGCTGCTTCATCTTACTATTTAGTGGTTAGGATGTGTCTGATGTGCAGTATACACCTCAGAATACACAGCATAACACACGGGTTCAATATCTAAAGGTTAAAGATACACTCACAAAACATCAAGAACCAAAGACATAAACTGAAGGGCGTGTTAGCAGTAATGTGTGTGACCGAGTACACATAAGCTAAGAATTGGCCTTCTAAGCCTCGCTGCATCACACTGCCCAAGTCACACACTTGTCGAGTCATTTAAAACTATGATTATACTTTCTAAACATGAAAACTAGCTCTAGAAAAAGAATTTTAAAGTTATTCAAAATGTAAAGGTTTAAAATTTTGTAAGTAAATGGATAATATAAGATTCCAAATCTGAAAATGCTACTTGTTATTAAAGACTGGATGGGATTCAAGCCCTTCAGGAAAATAACGAACAACTTTCAATGAAAAGGCTCAAAATCCTGAAAATATCACTGGCCCTATATTTGACTTATAATGCCAAGCAAGTTTCTTCCTCCATCATACATTAAATGACTTCATGAATATACACCATTGATGAGTAGTTTATAGGGTTTTTTTTAATTTAAAATGGTCCCTTTGCATCTCTGAGTCAGTTTAGGCAATATTGAAAGAATACTTTCGTTCATACCTGTCTAACTGCAGACCTGACATCTCAGTGGGAGGGAGGGCCTATCTTACTGCCTGCCCCTCACCCTTACTTTGCACATATTGTAATGTTTGGGGATACTGTGTAATAAGCCTATGATATCATACATCGATGAGATGAGAAGACTTTAATATGGTCCCACGGGATGTTCCTGGTGTTCTATCCCTGTACGGTAATGCGATTGTGCCGAGTTTCTCTGGAGCCACTGACAGTGCATATCTTTGCATACGATTATCTTCTGGGGCTCAATAATCCTCAGATTATGGAAGCAGCTTCCCTGGAGATCGAGCCGTGCAGGATCTAATGATTCGTGGTTGCTTTGGTGGAGAATCTGCTTTACATTTTAAGGACTTTCCTGTCTTGTTTACTTTTTAACTCAATAGGTGATGAACAATTAGGAAGACTGAATGAATTTCAAACCCTTCAGAAAAACCAAGGTGATTTCTTTTGTTGTTTTCTAGCATCTGGTTTTTGCGCGCAAGTAGCATCTCTGGTTCTAGGCCAGGGGACAAAAGAAAATAATTTTAAAGTTGTTCTCATGTTTGGGATATAACTAATAACCTGGGAATTGTGAAGATACTCAGTAGAGCTGACATGGTTCATAGCACTGGAAATAACTATTCCAAGTGAAGTTTTTCTTTTGGGTGTGTAAGACACAAATTAATTATTTTCTCATATTTTATTTCTATTTGAGATGTGAGAATGCAGGTTCACAAAACATGAAGTATAGTCATTGAATGGTCTTGACTATAACAGAATTAGCAATGCACGCATATACCTGAAACATGAATTTCTCAAGTTACATATTTATTACTCTGAAGTTCTGAGAAAAGAAGTTAGATATAACTGACTAGCCATTGTAGCTGGACTAGTGGTTGTAGTCTGAGTAGGTGCAAGAACTTGACATTCAAAGATGAATTTACACTTGCAGCTGGTATATATTAGTTTTGTTTTGGGGAAGTTCCTTTGCCAATATGAGCTTCAGTTTTGTCATCTACCCAGAAGAGATAACTTTCTACATTGTTGGGCTAATACGAATATCAAATAAACTGACATATTTGTGTTTCTGTTACATTTTTATTATCATTACCAGTATTGATTTCACCAAGCCATGTCAAGCAAATGTCTACACAGGTTGTGAATGAATTCAGTGGTTTGATTCCTGTGAAAGTCCTGTGGTGGAAGCTGGGCGAACCACTGAATTAAACTGACATATTTTAACTGAAAGGTGTCATAGGATTGTTACCAATACAGACACGAAACTTGAACTTTGAATACACCAAAATCTTCTGGGTATCAGCAGTGTGCAGCTGTTTTAATTCAGTCATCAATAGGATTACAATTTACTTAAAATCTGAAGTTTTCTAACTGCCAGAGTTACCATAGGTGGTTGGCTAATTATTAATAAAAAAGGAAGCAGAAGGAATTGGACATTGAGCTTAGTAAACTGTGGAGCATAAGGCTGTTTGCTTCACAAAGAAGCTACAGCTTTTCATGCTCCAAAGCACTGTAGCATTGCTCAGTGCAGGGGATTAATACCCCTCCCTTTCGCTTTCCAATCAATGCCTGATTGTTCGAGGTTGCAGGAGGAGGTGCTAGACCATAGAGGTCTGTTAGTATAAGGGGTGGATCCATCAAAATGCCCATGAAAGCTTCGGGAATTGATTGGTCATTTTGAAGAAGCACCTGGTCCACCTTGAGATTACTCAAGGGAACAGAGAAGCTCTCTCTCCCTCTATCTCTCTGTCCCACCAGTAACACTGGCCCTGTGCATCCGAGTGCTCTCTCTCCTGGAAGCACATGACTATGTGCGTCTAGCAGCTACTAAGGTCGGCAGCAGATTACATGGGCTCCAGAAGACTGAGCGTCAATATGAAGCATAAACTCTGGACACTGGCTTTTGTTCTAGCCTTGGCGGACGACAAGGTTGGACTTTTTCCATGGTAGGATGGAGGGAGATGAGACACTGAAAACCCAGGAGCAGATTTCTAGCTGAATAAATAATCTTGCCAGTCTCCTGTGTGTGGGTCCTTGAAATGCTTTCCTGGTGACCCCCTTGGAAGATCCTGATTTCCAGTGACAACACCAGCACTGGCAGTTTTGGATTTTTTGAGGCTTGTGGATATTCTCATTCAATCATTAACACTCACATTTACTGAGCACTTTCAAGGTACGTGTGTGTAAAGCCTGAACTAAATATATAAAAAGAAAGAAGGAAGAAAGGAGGCAACAGGGAGATGGGGAGAGAGAAAGAAAGGTTTCTTAGCATAAAGATATCTTGGAGACACAGAACCCAAACAGATGTCAAAAATGATCATGGTGGTATGATACTAGCACCAGTTTGCATTATTGTGTGCTTAGGGCCAGGACAAGATCTAAGTGCAGTTTCTTTCCATTACGACCCTGACTTCTCACAGTAAATCTATGCTGCAGCTACAAACAGCTCCACATTCTACAAGAAGGAAACTAAAGCGCAGATATAATTAGTTATATTGTTAGACTGCACAGATAGCATGACTGATTAAATTGTGATGAGCTGTGCAGTTACTGAGTAGTAAAAGATGGATCCAATCTCCAGAGTAACTCTTTCACTAATTTTGGTTTGAAAGCTCAAAGGTCAAGGTTTCAAAACCAAGTAGGGAAGGACTTGGGAAGGAGTTGATGTTGACATTTGACTCTTAAAGAAAGAACAATAGGCAAGCGGTGTAAGGGTGTGGTTGTGAGCCTGAAAAGTGCATGAGCAGAGGCAATGACAGAAAGACAAATCATTTAGGTTGGAGGCGAAAACACAACATGGCTGGCGCTGCTGGTGACAAAGCAGGGAGGGCTGGTGGTGAAAAGGTTTGCTAATGACCATTCAAAGGGAACACATTCTATCTGGAAGCTTCAGCTTTAGCTCAAGGACCAAAATGATGGAGCTTGAAAGAATTTAAGGTGAGAAAAGTGACAGCTGAATTTGAGTATTTAGATCGAGCTCTGCCTCTTTTAGGGAGGATGAATTCGAAGGTGATGAGATTGGAGGTAGGGGGAAGAATTTAAAAGAGTTTCTGGTTATCCAGTGGAGAAATGATTGGGATCTAAGCTAAAACATAGGAGTAGACATGGAAAGAAAAAATGAATTTGAGAAATAGGACGCAAATCTGCAGGATTCAGTGACTGTGTTGAGAAGAATGCTCAGCCTGGGAGAGAAAGGTCTGAAATAGTAATGTTATTATTATCTAAAATATTGTTTCTACTCCAGTGACTTATTTTGCAATGACATTCCTATTATTTTGAGTCTTCTTCTAATTTTTTACTCACAGTTTAAAGGGAAAAAAAAATCTCCTGATTAATATTACCAGCCCGAGAAACTCAATCACTTTTGTTTATTTAATAATTTTTTAAAAAAGAGCTCTTCAAAACTTCAAATACGCGATAGGAGTACCCAAGAGGGGGAGATGATAGGCTACTTTACAAGTGAATTTGACCACAAGACCTTTCTGCCCGAATGCTTATTAAATCCTCAAGAAAGTGCAGTTTCTGAATATTGCCTAAAGCCACACTAGAGTGTGCTTGAGAATTCTTTTGCATGTCATTTTCAGTTTGCTGTAATATAACTGTGCTTAAGCTATTGAAAACCAAGCCTTTTTAAAAGGTTGTGAGTAGGAGGGGAGTCCCGGGAGTCTACCTGGTCTCAAATCCTGACTTCACCCTCTCGTGTTTGTGCGTGCTTTAGCAATCCACTCAGCTCTTCTGAATTGAATTTTACTCATCTGTAAAAATGGTATCAAAGTTCCTATCTCAACACATTGTTAGGATTTGGCAAGGTAAACCAAACAAAGCAGTTTATCATGTTGTTGAGCATATCGTGTAAGTATTCAGGAAGTTCAACCTTATACCTATTGTGAATTTTGTCCTTCTTAATTGACTTTGCTTCTTGCCCATGAAGTCTGAAGTTTATTGTTTGGTTTAAAGTCTTATCTATGTCTAAGTACTACCTGTGTATTATATTGGGGCTTCTTATAATTAGAAAAGAAACAGAAAATAAATGACACCCCTTCCAGGACCCTGACTGAGGCTCTGCCAGGATCTGGCGCAGCTGTCTCCCCCCGCCCAGCCCAAGTAGTGCTCTCAGCTCTGAGGACTGCCCTAGGTTCTCCCCTCTCCTAATGCTGTTTCTACTTCCCTGTGTGTATTTGTTCCTTCTAGGTTATTGCTTATAGTTATCTATTTACATTGAAGTGTACACCTTTTAGTTAACTCAAAAAGAGTATGAATCTGGAAATAATGACATTTCACATGTTGACATTTACTCACAACTTAAAAGGTGATGAAAAGTGTAACTGTTAAGTACTTTTCAAAATAGTGGCACAAACATCTAAACCTTGCAAAAAATTTCCACATCGAACATACCCATAAGGATGCTTTGCATAACTGCATTGTCTGACTTGTAGCCTGTCAAATACGAAGAGCACTGGAGTTACTGATTACATTTCACATGAGTCTGTGCTCTTACACTGTAGCAGGGAGAGCCACGGGAATGGGGTGGTAGTGAGCTATGACACGGCTTAGACTGGCATTTTAGAAATGGAGATGGATTGAACCGGAAGAATTCAGGATGAGGTTTGGATCTCAAGTCCTTAGGATAGTTTTCCTAATAAAGTTAATATAAAGTAAAAAAAAAAGTGGGGTAATCCAGGATTTGAAAACAAATATTTTACTTGACTGACTTAGTGGGCATTTGTACCTTTTACAAGTGACAAAGACTGAAAACGAAGCCTTTTGGAGTGGGGATGAACTGGAAGTACTTTTTGGTGTTGTGGGTTCTGAGTTGCCCAATAAATGCTCATGTGGGTGTGTCAAGTGGACAAGTGAGCACAGTGGAGTCTGGATTTCCAAGCAAGGTTCGGGCTTGAAAGTCAACTTTTGGAGTCATTGGCATCTAGATGATATTAAGTGCCACAAGTTTGAATAGTCGTTTAAAGAGACTATATTCATTGGAAACATAAAGGATTGATCCAAGAACGAAGTCCTATGTGAGTGTTTTATAAGTAGATATAACTGAGTGTTTTGCAATAAATAGAATCTAAACAGCGCGTGGGCAGCAACTCCCAGCCAATGACTTAGGTAAAACGAGGAAACTGAAGAGCGTGGATTCACGAAAATTAGACAAGAAAATGTGTCACGGAGAAGAATGTAGTAACATCATTCATTGAATGCGATCAGATGTCAACAAAATTGCGCGGCACACGCAGGAAGAGCCAAGTGAAATGGGGGATGGAGGGCAGTGGGCATGCGTGCTGGCCTGGGGTTCTGCTTTTAGTCAGACTGAAAGGGCGTCTAGGTTTTCTCGAGCTCACTATTTATTGGTGAATTTAAGACATAAGAGCAGGAATTTAAAGAGGGGGGAAAGCAGCCCGACTGGTCAGTTATCAAAACTATTCTATACCTTTAAAGGAGAGGAGGCCTGTGGGTGTGGGGGGAGGCATCCTCGTGCTCCGTCTAGCCCTGGGGCAGGCAATGCCTTTCCTCAGAGAGCCACCCTGGAAGCGGGTGTCTGGCCAGGCCCATCTGAAGCCAGGCACGTGTCTTACAAACAAGAGAAAAGCCAACCGCCAGCCTTCCACACACTGCACAGGTGAGTTAGTGTGGTTAGGAGATAAAATACAGGGTGCCAAGTTAATTCTGAATTTCAAGTACACAATAGATACTCTTTTAGAGTAAGTATGGGACTTTATTTAGCAAATCTCATACTCACTGCTCTGCTTTTATTTGCTAAACCTGGCAACCTTCCGTTAAAGAAGATTTTCCGTTTTTCAGGTTATGAAAGAAAGTACGTATTGTGATTAGAGGAGGTCCTGTAGAGAGAAAAAGATGAAAAGGTAGATATAATTGCAGAAGCTGGATCTTTTAGATGATTAAATTGCATGAGACCGAGAACGCAAAAGGTGGGTTGTGTTCATTGAAGGGAAACCAAAAACATTTGCTTTGACAAAATATGAAGTTTATCCTGTTTTCCCACGTGGCCAATACCTTCTTTTTAGGTCAAATGAATTCAATTATGTACTTATGTGATATTCAACAGACCTGGGTTTGAGACTTGACTCCTATGAGGAAGTGATTTCTCCGAACTTCAGTTTGTCAATCGGTAACACAGGCGTAAAAACACTCACGCAGCCTCAGTGTAAAGATTACAAAGACGGAAAAGGAAGGGCCAAGCAGTGTGTCCGGTACCTGCACTGGCATGTGGCATAATAAATAACTTTAGTGACTACCAATCAGAGCCTGATGGGGGACAGGTATTACTGTAAGTACTGCATATAACTTAATTTAATCCTTGTGTTAAATTATGAGACCAGTTCCATATGGACAGAGACTGACCGTTTGTATGTTCATTTTCTCCTCCTGACGCGTAGTAAAAAGTAATTTGGTGAATGAGCGATTGAAATAAACAAGCTTGTGGGTTGTCAGTGGAAATTAGGCCCTTTCAAAAGACTGCAAGGAACTAGTTTTAAGGACCCACACGTGGCAAACTGTGGTGTGGTAAGATAGTTTATTTGGCTGGGAATAGAAGCTGTTCCTGGGTTTTTAATTTCCCATCTCCTCTCATCCCTTCATGGAAAAAGTCCAACTGTGACTTCAGTAAAGTCAACGCAAAAGTCAGTGTCTTGAGTTTTTGCTTCATATGAAAGCTTAATTTTTTTGAAGCCTGCGCCATTTGCTGTGGGCCACGTAAGCTGCCAGACAGGCGTGATTGTGTGCTCCTGGGCAGGAGAGCACCTGGGAATACATGGCACAAGTGAGGGTCACCAAGGAGGGGAGGGGGAGGGGGAGGGGAGGGGAAAGGGAGGGGGAGGGGGAGAAAGGGAGAGATTCTTGTCCCCCTTGGATTATATTAGCTTGAATTTGGGATGGACCAGGTGTTTTTCAAAAATACCCAATCAACTTCCCAAACTTTTGGGGGGCTTCTTGATGGGCCCACCCCCTAGTTAGATGGACAGGCCTTTTTGGTCAAGAACCTAACAATCCAGTACTAGAGGGAGAGTAGTGTTAATCCCCTTGGTAGAGCTCAATGGTATATTCTTCTGGGTGTAAAGCTGTAGCCTTTTGGTAAAGCAAATGGGTTTATACTCCATTTTATTAAGCTCAATGTCTAATTCTCTTTGCTTCCCCTTTTTATTACTAACTAACTAACTACTTACAGTAAGGTATAAAGGAGGCATTGTTACAGTACTGTACCGAGGAGGGACCTAGCATAGGGAAGGTGAACACACCCACTTAGCCCCTGAGCAGTGGAGCGAGAGTCTGGAAACAGTGCTATTGACCACCATGCTAAACACTCCACCACCAAGGGGATTATAGTTATCTTTTAAAAGAAAATTACTTGAAAGTATTTTTAGGAGCATATAGTACTTTACCTCTACTGAAACAGTGGAAATCAAATAAGCAGAGTTCTATGGGAATGCAAGCTTTTGTTCTCTGTGCCTGCACCATGCTCTCATTTTCTCCAAAAACGTTCCGGAATGTGTTTCCAGACTGCAGTTATCTTTCGGGGGAGCAGTGTGGGGAGTGGCTTGCATGCAAGGTGGAAGGCTGGGGGAGACTGATGCTGACGAGCCAGAAGATCCTCTGTCCCACATTTAGACAGTTAGGAGGGTAAATTGGGACTTTTTGCTTTTTTTTTGTTTGTGACATTTTTGAATTATACCGAAAACTGCACACTGCCCAGGAACATCCAGAAAGTGTGTTCAGAGGTGCAGGAAGGGGTGTTTAGCAGCTCAGTGTTGAGTAATGGGGAGGGAAGGAGCGCACTCTGGGCACTGCACCTGTATTTCCGTTACGTGGTCGCCGTTCTGTGTATAAACTGCGTACAGGTGGGAATGGGGGGTCCCAGGACAATGTCTTCACTAACCCAAT
This sequence comes from Phyllostomus discolor, assembly GCF_004126475.2. Classification (NCBI taxonomy): domain Eukaryota; kingdom Metazoa; phylum Chordata; class Mammalia; order Chiroptera; family Phyllostomidae; genus Phyllostomus; species Phyllostomus discolor. The sequence continues at coordinate 16,281,990 of NC_040903.2, forward strand.
GCCCCCCGGTCTCCTTTTCTCCCCGCTCTGCCCCGGAACACGAGCGGCAGTGTGGCACAGCAAAGAACATATAAGCTGTGGAGTCACAGAGAGGGAGGTTGCACTTTTTTTGTATGATAATGGGAATCAAGTTTTTAAAGTACCTGAGAGATTTTCTTATTTTGAATACACATTCAACCACAAAGTAGAAAGTCAGTTCATTTGGCTAGTTATTGAGGTATTTGTTTGGTAGTTAGAAAAGAGTAATTTAGAGTATATTAGAATTTGGCATTTTTTCCTAATATTTATTCTATGACCTCATAAGAAAGATTGCAAGGACAGAGTTATAGCAAAAATATACTGTCATTACATGTAATTGGTCATCAATCAGCAAGGCCATTCCCCAGATGTGTTAGGTAAAATAATTTCTCTTATTCTTAGGAGACACTCTAAAATACCTCACGCTGAGGTAACCCTGTCAAGGAGATAGAAGGCATGTTGACTTCTGCATCTATAAACACACTCATATACACCATATTTGTGTATATACAACACATTAAGGAGAAAATTAATGAGGTCATTTAAGCAATGGGTTATTTAGATATCAGTAGGTTTCTAATTGACAAATTCACTTGTTTGGTTTAGTTAAACTGTTTATCTACAAAATAAGTACTTAAAAGTCAATTCCCATTTTTTACCATGATGATTTTTGTGTCAAGACAAAGTTGGAATGCAAAATTCATCATCAAACTTGATGAATTGGCTACTTAATTACTTTGCTCTGTGACTTTGGACCATCTTTAACCTTCCCCAAAATTAATGGGTTTGAATATTGTAACAAAGCGATTAGTAACATAGTCATTCTGCAAGGGTGAATGAATCAATACATCAATATAATAATGCATATTTACTGATTGATTGACTCAGGCCTAACACTGTGCATGAGATGTCATTGTTTTATTTAAATTCTCCACTTTGATCACCAGAGAAGAAAACAGAAGCCCTGAGATTTTGCCTTTTCCAGCAACTAACTGTGTGATCTTGTTCTAGTCATTAATTTTTTTATGTCCTTAATTTTATCAATAATTAAACATCAACCTATGAAAAGATGGTCATAGTTTTCATGTTCCAATATTCTAAGGAATTACATATATGATTTTCATGATTATGAGAAAACTAATAATAGTAACTAACACTGTGAGTGTTTACTATGTATCAGTGGTATAATACACATGTTACATCTATTATAGTATTTAATCAGCACAAAAATCGCAGGATGTAAGAACTGTTAGTTTCTTCATATTATATAGATAAACTAACTTTGAAAAATCACTAATAATTTAATGAATGTTTATGGTTAGTAAGTGCCGGAACAGGGCTTAAACCAGTGTCCGCTCACATGGATTCACGCCCCTCTTCCGTCTACTCCACAGCCCTTCTCCACAAACAGGGTCCATGACACACTCTCCAGCTACAGGCGTCTATACAACAGAGGTCGCTGTTTCACTTAACAGAATATATAAAATACGCCCACCATTAACCTGACCGTAAAGACAGTGACCCTTTTCAATCAGAATCAGAGGAGTAGAAAAACCCAAAAATGGGTTAGGAATGGCCTCTCTGGCCAGCTTTTACGAAACGGGCATCGTGCAAAAACAATCTCTGCATAGGCAATGCCCAGACGCGCGGACAGGATGGAAACTCATTAAACGTAACGACTTTAACCAAGTAGTTTGACAGCAACTCCCGCTGGAAACTCAGACTAATTAGGCCAGACAGAGACTCGACTTCTTTAAAAGAAGGCTTCCTCTGCTGTTCACTGCTGATCTAGAATCTGAAAGCTGCTTCAACACAGACTGGCTCTGTAGAGCCAACTCAGCTGAACTGATGTGTTTCCTCTGCACAGGGCGGATCAGCAGAAAACCCAGCACTTCCGCTAATTCCCGACGGAGCGCAGACATCTGGAAGAAAGACATAATTTTTGCCACCCACGGGTTTCCGTGGGGAAGTGAGGGAAAGCAAGAGAACCATTGAGACCAGGGGAAGAAAAGATTAATAAGTGCTGCTGTCATTGCAGGAAAACAGATTTTTCCAAACCACAACTATACAAAGTGCCGACAGGACACTTGTGCAATAGGCTTTTTCTTCTACTAAAAAGGAGAAAATGTTACAAAACAGAGAAGCAACAGGGGATGGAGAGAGATAAATAAAATAACAGGTCAAGCTCCTGGAGTTGTGTTTAAAAAAAAAAAAAAGAAAAAGCGAGAGAAGAAAATTTAGTTTCTTACTTTTCTTCATGCATTATGTATACATGCAGGTATTTGTGACCAGGGCCATGTGGATACCGTGTATCTATATGGAAAACAGCTTTGCTTACAAAAATAGATTGTGCTCACAGGAGGGTCTGCACTCCAGATCATTGGCGTGCTGCAGACTGACCAGTGCTGGCTCTCTGGAACACAGAATCCAAAGCAAGACTGTAAAAAGAAAAAGTAACCAAGCGACTGATATAGAAAAAATAAACAAGATGTGATGCTTTCTAACTACTTCACGCTGATGATCCATTATTTATATTTCTCTATGGCGTGTATTAGATTTTCCCTCAAAATAATGGCTTTTTTCTCTTTCTTTCCATGTGTATGCCTTGCAATTTTAAAATTGAAGGTGATTAATGCTATGTATTATTCTGGAAGACTCTATTATGTGAAAATGACTTAGTCTGATGAGTGTTGTATTCATTTTAGTATAAATAATCACTGGAATTTGTTTCTCTTCTACATATAAAAGCGGGGACCCCAAAAACAGATTATCTTTTGGAGACAAGCCTATTGAAGTTCAAGCTTCCCCTACTAGGTGAGTGTTCTAGGAATCCATCTGTATCAGTGTTCGCCAGCTGGTGTTGTTGTGAGAGGCTGTGTTCAGCTTCAGTGAATTTTTTTTGAAGACTCTTTCAAAGCATTCATCCATTGCATGATGGGTGATTTATGAGCACACCTGCCCCCACTACACTGAGGGTTTAGCAGTTAGTTATTTTATTTGTTTTACCAAAAATGGCGTGATCCCCTTGCCTCACTCTCCCTATTCACCTGATCTTACCCCAAGAGACTTTTTTTGTTTGTTTCCCTGGTGAAGAAAGTCCTCAAATGGAAACATTTTGCCAATGTGAAAGATGTAAAACAAAAAACTACAGAAACACTAAAAGGCATCAATATCAGCAAGTTCAAAAACTGTTTCGAGCAGAGGACAACATGTCTCAATGGATGTGTTGCACTGGATGGAAGTACTGTGAAGGTAACTGAGGTTTAAAATATAAGAATAAATCCATATGTTTTTATAAATACATTCTGCTATTTGGGTATCATTTTTCTTTTTCATTTTAAAGGATATCCTGACATTGTCATTAGAGATTTTGTGTATGCTTCACAGAATCTAGCTTTATAAAAACACACACTCATACTCATATACTGAAAATAAAATAAAATTCCCATATTTAATCTAATATTACCAACCTCTTTTTCTGTCATCAACCCACAGAGAGAGTATCTTGGTTGATGCAAATTAGGCAGCCTGATGCCATTTTTAATGCACACCCTCTGGTTTTGCACATTATAATTACTGGATAATATATTTCATTTTTTAAAATACATAAAGTGGCATAGATGGTATTTCTAGATGCTGCAAATAATGATCCTGGAAGGAAAAAAATAAGCTTCCTGAAGCCTTAGAACAGACTTTTCTTGCCAGTCTGCCCACGGAAGCAGTGCTACAGAAAGAGAAAAGTGACAGTGCGCTGATATAACTGTTGTCCCTTCCTCACTGCGCATGTGCCTGAATGTAGCCCACAGACCAGCAGAGACGACTGTGCAGGTAGCCATCTTTCTCCTGTGAAAACCCCCAGCACACTCGCACGCATCAATAAAACTCTCAATGTACTGTTGTCGGTAGAGACATGCCCACATTTCCCTGGAAAGAGAAAGTTACTCAAGACACTCTATTGCTATTTTTAGTAACATGGTGCATATGGAGGAAATGCCTACACATTTCAGTGATATTTTAAGAATATGCATAGTAAGAGTCAAAATGTAGCCATGTTAAGTATGTCCACAGGAATGATCACAGCACTCTAGAATTGTGTATTTGCAAAGGCCATGCGATGTTATCAGATCTCTTATATTCATACATTATTAAATGAAGGGCATTGTGAATGTACCCTCAGTAATTGACACTTATTTCTAAGTGCCCTTCCTATTTGTGACTGAACTTTCTCGTGTTGCTGCTTAAAACTTATTTCTTGACTTCAGATGTTTGCAAAAGATTTACCAGTCTGTCTCAGCTCCCTCTGCTATATTCATCTTCTGAACAAAAGTTCTGATAATGCTACATTTTATCAAAAAAGAAACTGTATGCCTTTTCAATGCCTGCTAAATAAAGTCGTGATGATTATGCTTTTTCACCAGCCTAGGATTTTCAACCGTTGTCTGCTTCCATTGCTCTTTTTTTTTTTTTTGAGCAAGTCCAACCTTGTCTTCAAGATTCTTCTAAAGTGCAACAGTTTGAGCAGATAGAATAATCAGCTTGTTTATTCTATCTGTTAAACAGAGTTCGTAGTCATCCATCATGCGGCAGGCACAGGGGTTACAGGGGTGAATCAATGAGTTCAGCCCTTGTGCCCACGGCACTTACTGTCTAGGAATATTTCCTCACCTAACAGCAGTTTCTTCTTTCTTTGTCTTTCTCCAGCACTGCATTTATGATTTTACTCACTTGTCTTTTTATCTGAAGTCCATCTTGCTTTCTATCATGTGTTCATATACAACACATATACACACATTCTTATACTATATTTACATTTTAACACATCCTTTCCACTTTATATTGCTATCTAAAACACTGTATCTAAGTTATGACTTAAAACTTCAACCATTTTTTGTCTGATCATTTCATAAAACAGGAGTTTGGGCTTGTCTGTTTTTTTTATGATGTCTGATGACTCGGCTAAGATGGATCCAATGCCAAGGGGCCGGGGAACCCAGTGATTAGTTGAGCATCTTCCTCGTTCTTCATATAGTTCTCCACATACCCAGCTTGAGCTTCCTCATTCACAGCAACCCCAAGGCAGCTGGAGTTCTTACACGGCTGTTCAGGGCTCCAAAGATAAAGTGCCCGAAAGGCTCAAGTCGAAAATGAAGCTTTCTGTAGACCCGGCATCAAAAGTCACTCATTGTGCATTCTGTTGTTGAGGCGAGGAAAGAAGGCTAGCCCATTTAGGTTGAGTTGAATGTCTTCACACGTCAATCAAGTGATCTCATTGCCCAAGGAAAGGTTTTGAAAGTTGTTGCTATGTCCTAGCAACAACTAAAAATCTGAACAAAAGGTATATGTTTCTCGAACTACAAAAATATCAAAAACAAATACTGAAAGAAGTCAGAATTTTCAAATATACCCTTATCTATAAAGAAACAAAGATAAGAATTATATTTGACTTCTTGACAGAAAACTTGCAAACAAGAAGAGGATAGACTGAAATGTTTAAAGTGTTGAGGGAAACACCCTGACAACCTAGGATTCTGGATGCTGCAAAATTATACTTCAAAAGTGAATGAGAAATAGACTTTCTCAAACAAAAAGTGAGGGAATTTGATGACAGTAGGCCTGCCATGCAAGAAATGTTAAAAGAAGTTCCTTGGAGAGAAGGAAAATTGATAACCTGGCACATTTACATTAAAAACTTGCGCTCTGTGAAAGACATTGTTAGAAAATGAGAAGGCACATCACAGTCTGGAAGAAAATATTTGCAGAAGCACATTTGATTATAGACAGCTATCCAAAATATACAAAAAAATCTTAAAACTCAGCAATAAAAAATAAGTCACTTAAAAAATGGGCCAAAGACCTTAACGGACACTTCAGGAAAGAAGATATACAAACAGGACAGCTTCTTGGCCTTTTGGCTGAGATCAAGTGAAGAAGATACACAAATGGTAAGTGAGCATGTGAGAAGGTGCACATGTCATGTGTCACCAAGGAAACACAAACTGAAACAAAGGAGAAACAACTACAAATCTATTAGAATGGGTGAAATTCAGAATGTGGATGACACCAAATGCTGCTGAGGATGTGGAGCATCAGGAGCTCCTGCTCACTCTGGTGGGAAGGCAAAATTTCACAGCCACTCTGGAAGACAGTTTCGCAGTTGCTTACAGAACTCAGCATTCTCTTTACCACGTGACCCAACAGGCATGCTCCTTGGTATTAACCCAAAGGACTTGAAAACGTATGTCCATACAAAATCCTGCACACTAATGTTTATACCAGCTGTATTCATAATTGATAAAACTTGGAAGCAACACAATTCCTTCAGTAGGTCAGCATGTAAACAAACTGTGGTACATCCAGACAATGGAATGTTATTCAGTAATGAAAAAAAAAATGAGGTATCAAACCATGAGAGATATGGAGGAAACTTGCCCATTACTAAGTGAAAGAGACCAGTTTGGAAAAGCTACATACCTTATAATTCTTACTATATGATACTCTGGAAAGAGCAAAAGCTATGAAGACAGTAAAAAAATCGGTGGTTGCCAGGGTCTGGGGGCAGGGGATGAACAGGCAGAGCACAGAGAATCTTTAGGGCAGTAAAAATCCATGATACAGAAATTATGGGGGCCTGCACTCACCTGTGTGTTCAAGTCTGTAGAACGGCCAAACCGAGGATGAATCCTAAAGTGAACTATGGACTCTGGTCAGTCAGTGCAATGATTACACCGCTCTGCTGGGGGTGTTGGTAATGGGGGGCACAGTGCATGTTTGTGTGGAGGGCATGTATGCAAAATCTTTGTACCTTTCCCTTAAATGTGCTCCGAACCTTTACTAGTGCTGGAAAAAAATAAAGTCTTAGAAATCAGCTGTTTTGTGGCTCATGATTTTGTGAAACAGGAAGTTAGTCAGGGCGCAGCTGCGATGACTTATCTCTCAGTGATAAGAGTACGGAGGAATGGTTAGCCATCCTTTAACTGCTGTGGCAGTATCTCGTGTCCCCTAACAGACAAAATATCTTGGGCGCAGGGTCTGTCTGGTTCATCTTTGTTTCATCTCAAGGTGAATATTAGTACAGTAATTAACATTGACTCCTGCAACAGAGTTCACAGTCTCAGTAGCTTAATAGGACAAAGTTAAATTTTTTTTTACAGTGAATTCCAGTGCTATTATGAGCTTTTCTTCGTTGCTCTCTTCCAAGCGGTGCCTCAAAATACATGGGCTACTTCGGTCTTGTAGTTAGACCGTTGGGAGCTCATGGCCTCTGTGTAACCACAGCAGGGAAGTAGAGAGCTGGGAGATTTAGTGGGGCTTATGGAGCTCTCATCTGGAAGTAGCCAACGTCGTCTCACCCTCCCCGCAGTGTCTGAAATACAGTCGCATGGTCTCTGAGTGAGGGGGAGGCTAGAGAAGATCAAGGAACACTAAACCATATGAAATAGCAGTTTCTGTTTCAGACCTTTTCTTTTTTCTTCCTACATAGTCACTGTGTCTAATCTAATGTCGAGACTATCTGGGTGATTTACAATCCTTTCCATCAGCCTAATCAGCTTGTGAAAATTGGTCCCTCCTCTTAATCCAGTGATATATGAACTAAAAGTAGAACATGATATATGTCTCTTCTCACACCCGATACATACAAATCTAGTAGAAACTGGTGGAGTAGGACAATACACACTCTCGTTTGGGGAAGGAAGCGTGAGAAACGTGCAAGAGCTTCTGTTCTCCAGGAAGCACCTTTGCTTCCTTGTGTCCCAGTAACACCCGTCTCTCCAGTCTCTGAGTTCTTCCTTTGCTCTGGTCCGCCTTGGCCAGCTCCGGACGAGTGGGAGTTCATGGCAGGTGATGTTTCATGTACATCCAGTCATCCAGTACTTTTCCTTCCCCAACCTTCAACTGAATCATTTTTCAAAAAAAAAAACCCAAAAACTCAGTTCCTTTTGGTGGAGATGGTATTTAGAAACCAAAATCTGGGCTCTAGGGGTGCTCCTTCTAATGTGGTTTGTGGTTTTGTTTCCCAGTACACTTCCCTCAGTAACTTAATAGGCTTTGATTGACTTGTCTTCCCTGGGTTCCACATGTCAGTAACTAACTGAAACTTTTTCTGAGACATACTTCTGGAGTATTTTGTTTCTCCTCCTTTCATTTGCATTGAACCTGTCTGTGAACTTACTGATATCTTCCTGCAGGCTACCTTGTTTAAATATGAAGGTCTGTCTACACTACCTTTGCTCAAATGACACTCTCCCCAACTGAAAAATTTTATTTGAACTTTTATTCAGATGTGATTTATATCATTTTTACAAGCAGTAAGATTTTACAAATCTGATTACTTGTGAGTTATTTTTTCTGTTTTCATTTTACTTTAATTGAATTTTAGTAAACATAGAGACAGTGTCACAGGACGTAAGTATATAGCTGGTATATTTTGCAATTTCACCATGTCTGTGTAACTAATGTCCACATCAAGATGGAGTACATTTCCAGCTTCCCCCAAACCCTCCTCACACCCTCTTCTAGGTATTTTCCTATTTCTGCACCCCCAAAAGTAATCATTGTGCTGACCTATGATTAGTATTGCTAAATTTTGAATGTTTTCAATTGGAATCTAACTCTTTACTGTCTGACTTCCCTGGTTCAACATTATGTTTGTGAAATTCAACTATCTTTATATATAGTATTTGTTTCATGCTCTATAATATTCCATTTTGTAAGTATTCTACAATGCATTCATTTTAATGTTAACATTTATGTAGTTTTTAGTTTTGGGCTATTATAAAGGCAGCTGCTATGCAAATTCATTTACATGTACTCTGGTGAACACATACATGTATTTCTGTTTTGTATATACTTAGGAATGGAAATGTGGAGACACAAATATATGTATATTTAGCCTCATAAAATATTACCAGTTTCCCAAAGGGGTTGTGCTAAGTTACGCTCCTACTGGCAGTGTATGGGAATTCTCTTTCCTTCAAGACCCTGAATCTCTGGTTTCAATCATCTCTTTATTGCCTTCAATTTCTGCATGCACTCAAGACAGTAATCCCTGATCTTATGTGTTTTCTTCAAAACTTTGCCAGATGCACCAAAACATATTATAACATTCTAGTATTCCATGTATTTTATCTAGATCTAATATCTCAGACATGCACGATCCATCTCCTCATTGAGATCAATCAATGAGTTTCCCAAACATTTGCCCACAGCTTACCACAGATGACCCTTTTCTAGCAGCCAATATGAGTCACCTCACTTCCATCACTTTCATAGAAATCATATTTTTGAATACCAGGACCACCAATTTCAACCTAGGTACATGCTGAGAAATTAAGGAATATATGGACATGTGGTAGCAATAACAATCTCTGCATACAGCAGCGTGCCAAAACTTCATAAACATAAGTTGAATGAATGGATATAAAACCATAGATGTATCCTTTATGTTTTACTTCCATATACTTGTGAGGTATGAAAGAGAAGTAATTTCTCAAACTACTCACTCACTATTCTTCACGTCTAATCTTGTGTGTACATGTGTGTGTATGTATTATCTATAGATATCTTTAGGCTTGCTATATGTTATATAATATTTAAAATAGTGCATACATCTCAACATCAGGTAGTCCACAACATGCGAGTAATATATAAACTTCAAGTGATAATACTATTTTGACTTTGTTGGTTTTCCACAGGAGCGCCCATTAATGTTTATAATTCTCATGGGCAAATCAATGAGCTCAAGGAATGTTCTAGCCATGTATTGCTCCTAAATTTCGTTAAAAGAAAGTCAATGTGAACTGGTTTCAATTAATAAGATTGATTCTTCTCAATACTTTTCTTCATGTGCTACCTATAGGAGCTAATCCAGACCCTCCGACTCTCTGCCTAACCGGCAGCACGATCCAGAACTGATGGTTGTCCTGAAATCCTTTATTAATTTATTAATCATGTTTTAGTTACTATAGTCATGCCATACATTTGTTTAATAAAATAGCTGTTCTTTGTAATTTCTATTTTTTTACTGGTGAGGTCTTCATCATCACTGCCTGTTCTTGAGTACTGCTATATTTTAATTAATTCTTAGTAATGTTCACCTTTAAGAATTGCTCCCCTCTATAATGTGCTAATGCTTTTCTCTGATTCCTGTATCCTCAGCCACAGTGCTGCTTACCCAGCGGTGTGTTAGTAAATGTTTTGAAATATATGCAAGTAAAGGTTTCACATGTATCTGCCAGCTTTTAATAGTTTTGTATGACTTAAATGAAGTTCAGTTGCAAATGACCAAAATAAAAAGGAATTAATAGTGACATTTGGATCTTTCTTCTAAAATGGCAAGGGTAGGCAGTCCAGGGTTGCTCTGGCAGTACAACAAAAGTTTTCAGGTCTCGGGCCATTTTCTTTTTTCTACGCCACTGTCCTTAAAGTGTGGCTCTTGTTCATGTGGTTTGAGATGGTCAGTAGAATGTCAACTATCACATTTGCATTACAGGTACCGACATGGGGGAAGATATGAAGGAGAAATAGGGTTCCTTCAAAGTCTCTCTGAAGTTGTCTAGAAAAGGCCACACACATTCTATTTACATCTTTCTGGAAAAAGCATATTTGCAAGGTAACACCTAGTTGTGAGGGAGTTTGGAATGTGTAGTATTATTTCAGAAGGCCAATTCTAGGTAAAAATATGGAGGAAAAACAGCTGAGGAAAAGCATTTGCTCCTGTGTAGGTCTAGGAAACCTTCAGTCTCTACCAAAACCAGACACAGAGAAGCCAGAATCCCTGAGAAGTTCAGGATAACAGTTTATGACCACTGGCTTAGAAGTCAGGACGACCTGGGTTTGGAATCAGGCGCCACTGTTCATTAGCTGTGTGAATCTGAATACTTAACTCCTCCTAAGTTTCAGTTTTCAGATGTGTATAAGTACCAAATTCTCTAATACTTTTGTCTGTGAGGTTTCAGTAAGATTCTGTGTGGTACAATGAGTTCTAGTCACTCAAATAAATTTTCTTTTCGGTATCATTATGGTTTTATTACTTTAATAGTAATCACTTTATTTAGTAGGGGAAAAAAATGGACTTATAGTAAGAAGACATGGAAAGACTCCAGCATATCTACCAATCGTATAATCCTTCTGAGGATCAATGTTCTTATCTATAAAATAGGTCAAACAATTCTTTTTCTTATTATCATGTTGATAATTAAATAGAATGTTGTATATATTTTTTCATACAAATATGATAGAGAATACAGACTTAGTAAATGTTGATTCATTATTGATCCTCATTTGAAATGATATATATTTTACACTTTTATGTACATCGATTTAAATATATTTATTGAAACTCTGAAAACTCACAAATTGATTTATTGAATCCCCAAACCAATAAAGAGATTTTCTGAATCCCCTAAACTGAGAACATTCTGAAAATTTGGTGGTGGCTGCTCACCTGACTGGTGTGCAAATAGAGTATAGATTAGATATATCAAAAATTTACTGTTCTATTAGGGTTTTCCTCTGAAATTCAGTTGCATGAGCTTCAGAATAGAGTATGCGAGTTACTTCTTATCTTGCCCTTGAAATAAATTCTGATTAGAGATCCAGAAATGACCTTTACTGTACCAAGTTAATATAAACGTGCAAAAATATGAGGGGAAAAACTGCCTGGTGTGGCACTTAGTAGGGTATCAATGAATATTTGATGAGCGAATTAATTAATGATGGGATGGATGAATGAATATATTTATGTCCACTCCATAGCTCCATCCCCCGGGCCTTTCCTGCGTGGGCATCTTCAAGAACTGATGAGTTGGTCTCCGCATGGTTGCGGTTATGTTTCTTGTGTTTATTAGATTCTAAGTCATGCTGGCAGCTCTCCTCTCTACTGTTCGGGTTGGTAAATGTTACAGATTCGACCAAATGAACCATAGCAAATATAAAATAAATCTTTGCCAAGGGGATGGTGTAAATTGAGACAATTACTTCTTAGTCGCCTCCGTTTCTCAGTGAAAACCACACAGCAGTGGCCAACGGCACTGCAATAAAAAAGGCTTCTTTTCCCGAGGACTGTCAAAGGAACTCGACAGTCATTGGCTGGTTGGTCGAATGGACTTGAGAAACCTGTATCTTTCCTTATGGCCCAATGGTTTATTAATGATTTTTCTAATTAAATTCTGCTTCACGATACTAAGCAGATAAATTAGCTTCTCTGGTTCTAGTTTCTCATCTGTAAATGAGAGGAACACAAATGTACTGTCCAAAGGTTTTTTCAGCTCCACCGTTCAGTGGCCCCGTGGTTCTAACAGTATGCTTGGGCAACCCTCTAGTAGCCTGGAAATCCAATCTTTCACTTACTGTAGGGACCCCCCACTCATTTCTTAAAGTGTTTGCCAGGGGCTCATGCAGTTTCAGCTCGAACAATCTCTTATGATAGAATACCTTTTGGGTAAGACAACTCCACTGTCAGATTCTTCTAATTACGAGACACTTTCTCATTTTGAGACACAGTCTCCTGCTAGGAACCTTTTACCCATTTGTTAGTTTTGCTTCCTTGGGGAAAAGTGAAATAACTTTTTGCTCTGCTAGTCTATCCAATATCGATACATTTGATGTCTACCCTGGGTAAGACATGAAGTTCCCATAAACTTATATGACATGATTTCCAGTCCTCTAAGATTTAACAATCTCTTCTAAATCCAGAATTAATGAGCTTCAATAAATTTGCCATAAATCTGTGCTCCCCAAACAAACAAAACCCACTGAAATCGTGGCTCAAATGGCTTGGGCAGTGAAGACGGGTGATTTTTGTGTTTAGATTTTATTTTGCCAAGAGAATATGTTGTGATTTTGAAGTTGGGAAACTAGCTCTTGATTTCACTTTATAAAACATTAGTTATAAACTTTTCCAAGTCACGTGACATCTCTGAGGATGTTTTATCAGCTGTAGGATCACCATCGTCATCCATCATCATCATCATGCATTCCATATCTGTTATTTTGGTATAATGTAAAGTGTTTTGAAATTGTAAAGTTTTATGCATATGTAACTATATAACTTTAACCATAATTTTTGTGTTTGTGCATAACATCATTGGCACATAATTTCCTTTTAAAATATATTTAAAAATAATAGAAATAGGAACATTTGTTGATGTAATATTCTCTCAGAAGGGAAAGTATTTAAGCTCTACGTACACATACAAACAATTTGTTTTGTTTTGATATAGTTAAGAATCATTGAAATTATAAACACTGAAATTAGCAATCATCACAAAAACAGCAATGTTTATCATGAATTTTGAAACTTGTCATGGCCACTATCTTCGATACTTGTGAAATAAACTTTGGAATACACAATAAATTATTTGTTTTTTAAATTTAAAAATTGAGAAAACTATGCAGGTGGCATTTTAAATACACTAAAGGAAAAGGTTTACAAATCACATGCGTGTGAAGTGTGCAGAGTGGTTTACATGCAGGTCATGAGCACTAGTAAGAGGGTTGAACAGTACTGTGCTCAAGTTAGGTTGACCTCTGTCTGTTCTCTTGACAGTTCATAGCTCAATGAGGAACAAAAAAAAGTGTGTTCCAAACTCATCCCTAGTGCTCTAATAAAACCACAGATAGAGCTTCCAAAGGAAATATCATCCCTTGAATATCAAATAAACATAGAAAATAACAGATAATGATAAGAATACTGCAGTACATTTACCGAATGCATTTACTGAGAATTCAGGTTTGCCTGGAAACTTCTGGGCAGGCTGTGTTTTATAATTTTTATTGTTAGCATCATTTTTGTCTATATAAACTATTTAAATAAAAATGTCATGCCCTTATTTTTTTTCTTATTGTACTGAAGCCACTAATTGGGCTTTAAATGAGCTGACCAATTTGCACTAATGCCCAAAAGGGACTCCACTACACACAGTTTTGTTATTTAAAAATTATTTATAGTGCTGTATTTTCAGTAATATTGCTGTTTTGCAGAGTGGTCAGTATGAGAGTCTGCTGCTCTAAGATCAGCAACAGAATCTCTTTTTTTCCAGGCGTAAATGCATCAGTTCTATGAGAAGGGCTGGACTAAAACTTGGGACAGCAACTGATTCATGGGTTCAGATAGTTAGCTCCTCCTTCAGAAAACTGCAACTCCATCACGATTTTAGGGCGATCATCCCTTCTTAAGATGCCAGCAATGGACATTTAGTACGCTGTGAACCCACACTATTGCTCATCTTTCATCAAATGACATTGACGAAGCAATTGTCTTCCAGTGAACTCTGGCACCCAACACCGTTTCATCTCAGCTCTTGGCCACAGAAAGCCTTCCCTTGCCTTCTCTCAGCAGGCCACCCGTTGTAGCATGTCTGGTCTGGAGAGGTCTTCTGGTGCTTCTGCGCAGGTTTAGCCATCCCAGTACAGTGAGGTTTTTCTCCTGAGATGACCAGAGAAAATGTGTGCTGCTGTCACCAGGACTGATGTACAGTAGCTTGCCAGGTGTGCAGGGGGTGTGAAAGTGGTCTGTATATTAAGATGCCTGGGTCCTGTGGCATAGTGCACCGTCTAGGAGGGGCCAGCCTGATACAACATTAGAGTGGTCTGCTAAGGTCACTGGAGCACCAAATCAGCTACCCTGTAGCTGGCCCACACCCTCTGTCTCCGAGAGTCACTTTTTGCTCTAATGAAACTTGCCACTGTAGCTTAAAACTCCTCCTATGTGAGTGTCCTTGAAATTCTTCTCTCATGACACTGCACAAGCACTTGTTTACTCTGGTTAAAAAAAAATGACCTTTTTTTTTTTAAAAATAAATGAATTGGTGACTTTGGCTTTCCTTATGAGCATCTTTCTATTCCTGTAACTCTATCTCTTGTAACTTTTTCAGCACCGTTTCCTAACCAGAACTTTGGAAAGGATCTCCATGTTTCCTGAGCCTTAATCGGGGTTTTTGATTGTTTGTGAGTGGCTTAGTTGCTGTTTGGCCTTAGAATGAATTGCAGTTCATTTTTTTTTCCTTTAACAAATCAATAGTTTGACTTTAGGTGATGCTAGAATGACATACCTTGCAATATGTGGCTTCAAGGGCGGGGGCGAGATGCAATAAAAAGGAGCACGGGCCACACTTCTCTCTCATTCCAAACATGTAATAGTGTGCTCACCCATTGTACTCTGTAAGGAGATGGAGCAAGTTTTAAAAACAGAGTGAATTCATGTAAAGTATATGTACGAGAGGAAAACCAAAGTCTGAAAGTGTAAAACTCCAAGGAATAACTAGGTATAAATACTTGTGTGTATGTGTGTGTGTTTATTGAAGACTTTATATTTTTAAGAGCAGTGTTAGGTTCACAGCAAAATTAGGTGAAAGGTACAAGTATTTCTCATATAACCCCTGTCTTCCCTATTTTCAACATCCCGCAGCAGAGTGATGCACTTGGTACAATTAATGAACCTACAGAGACACATCGCAGTCACCCAGAGTCCATAGTTCACATTACGGTCACTCGCGGTGGTGTGCATCCAGTAATTAGGTCCCCGGGGAGGGGCATTAGCCCTCACACCCACCGAAGGTTCCCTGTTGTGATCCATGGAGATGAGTAAAAGAAACAGAATTTCCTGGGTGACTTTGTCCTGCACGTTCTTAAAACATATAGTTCTGAGAAGGATGAGGTACATGTTGTTTTGAATGCACTGAGAAATTTTATCTTGTCTGTCTAGGATTTCAATCACTTTTGAATCCAACAGGCCTACATCATAGACAGGTACTGTTCTTTAAGTAGGGTACTTGCAGATTTCCTGCGACGGGGTCTTTGATGACGGTCCAAAGCTTCACACGTGGTCCTTTATAGAACAGAAGTAGAGTAGATCACCAAGCCTTTAAATTTCTCTTTGACTCTTTTTAAAAAGATTTTATTTTTAGACAGAGTGGAAGGGAAGGAGAAAGAGAGAGGGAAACATCACTGTTAGTTGCCTCTCCAGTGCCCCCTACTGGTGACACAGCCTGCAACCCAGGCATGTGCCCTGATCTGGGAAACGAACTGGCAACCCTTTGGTTCTCAGGTCAGTGCTTAATCCACTGAGCCACACCAGCCAGGCTCTTTGACTCTTTTAAGCAGGTTGTCTACAGAGCCCTGAAGTGGTGATGATGACCAGCTGTCTTGTCATTACTTAGATGCCCAATGCTTCCCAGCTGAGGGGCTGCAGCTCTTATGCAGTATAGGACAAATTCCAACATTAACTCACTTCCTTAGATGCCTTGAAAAGCTTCTTTGCATTCAGCAATGCTTTGAGCCATTGAGTCACAGCTAGGCTTTTATTCCAATCTTTCTAATCTGGTTTGCCCAAACTATGATTTCACTGCATTACCCTTGCAGAAGAATTCTCTGTCTTGAGGATGTTGAATTAGAAGTAATGTTGGTGGAATCATCTGGTTTTCTTCTACAGCTGCTCTGACATTACCCAGCAAATACAAAAGCGTTTGTAGAACTTTGAAGTTCTCCTTTGGAAGGAGCATAATAATAGCCTCAATTACTTGAAGGTGTGGAATAGAGAGTGCTCCTTCCTCAGGGATTGTTCAAACAATTAAAATGATACAATATACATAGAACGTTGTGAGCCTGGCCACCACTGGGGAAGAGCTTGCCTTAAATTAAATAATAGATCATTGCTTCATCATGTTATAGCACATCACATTATAGCTTGAAGGCATCATTGCATGGGGCTATTTCAGTAACATAGATAAAAAAACTCACCCTAGCGTAGACCAGTCTGAGAGGTCTTTGAGATTTGCAATGAAAAATGTCCCAGATGTTAGTCTGTTTGCATGTGTAAGAACAATAGGATTTGGCTTCTTCATGAAGTTTCTTTCTTGTTCTAAATATATGCACTTCCCATTCGTATAGTTGCATGTAGTACATAAAATATATGGGAAGCTGCTAAAGTAACCAAGCTAATATTTTTCAAGGAGCTTAAACATGAAGTAAGAAGACAAAGCACAACACATGAAGAAAATTACCAGGAACCATATAAATAAACATATGAAATTGATAGACAATGTGGATATTAAATAAGACATAAATGAATTATAAACAGTTTAAACAGATGCACACACACTCATCCACATGTTTTAATTAAGAGATCATTCGCAATGAGCCTTTGAGGAATGTCATCTCTTAGGACAGGTAGTTACTGTGCACTATACTATGTTTAAGAAAAAACTCATTTCTGTGGGAAAGGACATATGTAAATTCATGTTTTGTGCACTCAAATTGCTTAAACTAGAGAAATAGAAATGATAGTATGGCTTCATAGTCGTTGCGTGCACATAGTTGTGTCGCAGGGTTTTGAGCCAGGCTCGTTATCCTCTAGTACTGGTGGGTCCATTCAGGTCTGTGTCATTGTACCAATTACTTATCCCCCCTAATGTGGGCTTTCATTTGTAAAAATAACCATAATATTTTTTCTTCTTCAAAGCATTGTTATAAAGATAAAATATGTAAAATGTTGCTTTCCTTTAAATATGAGTATGCAGGCTACTTTGCCTTATGTCTTACAGTTATGTCTAAATTTTATGAGGAAACAGCTCTGCACATTGGTGCAAGACAGCAGAAACCTATGGAGGGTTGTCAGGAGAGAGTTTCAGTTAAGACCAATGAACTCAACTTGCATATAGAACAATGTATGAGAAGTTAATGATATGAATATGAATGATATGAATATCGATTGAGTAGATAAATTACAATTACTAAATTAAAAGCTAAGGATATACCATACATATATATACATATATATATATATATATATATATATATATATATATATTCTATAGAACCATAAAAAATTCAGGTAAATAAATTAGGCATATATACAATATGTTGCAATGCATGTATTCTTTTGCTTTGGGTTAGCCTATTTTTTAATCTGGGGACCTGGCTCTCACTCAGAAGCCACAGAGCATTTTGAGCGTTCTGGTGTCGATGATCCTGCTTGAGACATGAAAACACGCCAGGAAACGCCACATTCTTTTCTCTAAAGTTGTCATTCTCAACACGGGGCACAGAGGGGTGGCCGCTGGAATGAAGAGGGTGCAGTTATATAGTCTGATGAATATTATCTAAAAAAGGAGCAACTATTTTATAAGATTTGTTTTAAAAAGAGCTCTCATGTGTTTGCATGTTTCTGACTATATTAGCTGCTCTGGGTACTTCCCTTTAGTTTGTTAAAATAGTGTCCTAAGTTAACCAAGTTGTTACTCACTATGTCGGAGGTGTTGGGGGCATTGGGGGCAATATTGCTTTTGATAACTTTTTCAGGAAACAGGAAAATCTTGTGCAAAGTCTAAAGTATTATACCATGGAAATATAGTTATATTTATTTCTATAAACTTATTTATTTTATATTAATATATCTAATAAATGTATTTATTTCAAGGAATCCCTTGGCGTTGCTTCATTGGGCTTCTCTTGTCATGCTTAGCATTAGAGGTTGGAGCTGCTCAGGGACATTCCAAAAGCAGCATAAAGGCTATCAGTTCAGTTAGCTATTTTCCAACCCACATACTTTATAAATTTTTTTATATAAATGCCCTTTATTTATTTATTTTTTTAGAGAGGAAAGGGAGGGAGAAAAAGAGAGAGAGAGAGAGAAACATCAATGTGGGGTTGCTGGGGGCTGTGGCCTGCAACCCAGGCATGTGCCCTGACTGGGAATCGAACCTGCAACACTTTGGTTCACAGCCTGCGCTCAGTCCACTGAACTATGCCAGCCAGGGCTACTTTATGAATTTTTTAAAAATCAAACTTTTAAAAGTGTTTGTGCAGTGTGAATAGGTATAGTTTTGTATGGAAAGTCACAAGAATTGACAAATACAAATATTTAAATAAGACCACCGAATATTTAAAAAAGAACATGCATATTTACTTGGTGCATGAAAAACTCTAGAGTTTCCATTTACTGTACATAGTAACACATCAAATTCTCTTTTCTTTCCTCCTTAATTCTCTCATGGTGTAAAACTGCCCTGGGTCATTGGCTTTATGAAATCTTCTAAATTCTCCCCACAACCTTGTCATGGAACATTTCAACATTTCATCCTCTGTTCGCATTTCCTGTCCCCTTTACTCCCAGCTCTTTCCCAGATAGAAAATTTATCTTCTCTAGTTAAATATAATCTCCGCTTCTCCATTTGCTCAGCCTTGTATCTGTCTGGGTATATAAAATCGTATTTAGATAGGAGTGTGGGGAAGGGATCAGAGGCAAGGAAAGATAAAGGGCAATGGAAATGAATACACGTCAGGAAATCGTGTTCTGATCAGATGTATTTTAAGCAGTTTTAAAACTATCTTTCAAAATGAATGAAAATAATGTCAATGAAGCTAAGTAATTCTCAGTACATCTGGTGTGTCTTATCTTCGATAAGCTGTTCTATACCATCAATAAAAAATTCACCTTATTCAGAATGGAGATATTCTTGGTGGGATTATTTTTCATATGTAAAAAATAGTTGTAAAGTGTCTATTGTGGTTTTGCTTTGAAATTTCATGAATCCAACTTTAATGACTGTCAACATGAGAAGCATGTCTTTGAAGCCTCATGAATCTCATAATTTCTGTTACACTGTTGTTTCAGTGATAACCAGTACCTATAACAAGTGGTGCCTCAACGCCTCCACCTGGGGCCAGGTGTGTCTTACCTCCAGTGTTGGATACTGTTATACTCATTTTGTAATGGGGCAATCTTAGACATAGCAATTATATTTTTCCTTTTTGTGACAATTTGAATTGAATATATTTGAAATTACTGCACTTTTTTAATCAGTAAGGAACATTATAACAATGAACAGTCCTCACATTAAAGGAAAAATAAGACTCTGAAACACGACAGAATTTATTACTTGCCTTTATTTTTGAAGGCAATGATCCCAAATTTGTAGAAATAGAAAACAAATGATCCATTGTCTGTAAGGAGAACTTCTTGGCAACATGTTCCAAATTCCAAAGGACAGACTAGGACAGTTAAAATATGAAAGATAGTATGTAATAGTCAAAGAGTATGGGTTTTAGAGTCAAGAGCACTTTATCTTAGTTGAGATTACAATTCATATAATAATAATCACTATTTTTTATAGAATAGTTACTGTGATACACACTAAGACCTTTATGTGTATCAACTCATTTCATATGTGTGTCAATCCTATGAATTTGCTATTATTATTATTCTACAAATTGGACACTCGGTCGTAGAGAAGTAATGGTAAATTACCCATAAGTATGTAATAAATGAATGAGAAAAAAGGGTTCAAACACAAATTATAATTGCAAAGTCCATGTACTTAACGCTAACTTGCACTGCCAGTTTATTCCGATGACTTAAATATCGGCTGCGGAAAACAGAATGCTCTCTGGTTCATTCCCACAGAAAAACAATTGAGTAAGACATATTGGGGAGCTCAGATCATTTTGGGGATGGAGAGTGTCAAGATTGGAAGCTGCTGCTCAGGAGCGTACTAACCACACTGTGGGGGTTTCCCAGAGGACCCACCGCATCCTCTGCTGGACAGACAGTGAAGGTCACACCACTTACCTCTTCACTGACGCTGCCACGCCAAGGCCAATGAATTCTCTAGGTGCTGCTTTTACATATTGTTCAGTTCTGATTAAATCCCCACTCAGGTTTCGGAGACAGGTTGTTACTGGTGGAAGTGAGGTCCTTGTGTCTAAAGGAAGAGACTTTCCTGAGACCCGTACAGGAGGCTGTGGCTCTGTGGTAGGGTTTACTGATGATGGACAATGAAGGAGGTTCCTGTCCTGACTTCCCAATGTTCCCTCTCTGTCCATCTTGCCATGGAAAAAGTCCAGTCTTGTCTTCAGTAGAGCCAAGATGAAGGCCACTGCCCAAAGGTTCTGTTCCATATTAAAGTATCCAGCTAGCTCAGCGTGTGTTTCCAGGTGTAGTCCACTGCTTTGCTTAGGTATTCAGGCTCCCTCCTGGAGGGAGAGAACAGGTGTGTGCACTCCATGTGAGTGTGGGTCACAAGCCCCACACTGGGGAGAGAGTGTGTTTTTGTTTCCCAAGGGTTATAACCAGGAGCCTAGGTTTGGGATAGAAGTGCTTTCTCGAAATGACCAATCAACTTCTCAAACTTTTGTGGGCTTTAGATAGGCCCACCCCTCCCCTAGTCAAAATGACAGGCCTCTTTGGTCAGCACCTCCCCATGTGCCTCCCAGCAATCCAGTACTAGAGGGAAGAAGGGAGGAGTGTTAATACCCTTGGAGGAGCGCAGGGCTGTAATCCCCTGGAGTCTGCAGCTGCAGCTTCCTGCTGAAGTACACAGGCTCCTGCTTCCCAGTTTATTAAGTTCAATTTCAAGTTTCTTTGCTTCCCTTTTCTAACTAAAAACTGATAATAACCAGTCTAGTTGCAAGGGAGCCTGGGAAAGAAAGTTGAAGTAAAAGATTCCCAATCCTCTTCCGCAACAGCATTTCTTTCTCTAGTTCTTTGTGTTTTGTGCTTAGAAAGTCCACTTTGCATTGTACCTAACCTTGTGTGCACATGTACTTCCCAGTGTATTAAGATGCCTTTGGTCCAGGACTATGTCTAACCACTTGAACCTCTTCCAGGGACCCTAGCACAATACTTGATGTGTAATTATTTAAATCATTTTTTTTCAGTGGATGGAACTGAATACCTTTCTTGGAATAAGGACAAAATAGAGACAGAGCTACTGAAATAATTCCTGCCAAGGGAAATCGTGAGTGTCATCTCTTATAATCATGCAATGCTAAATTATTCTACTTAAATAAAGACAGTTTGCTCTACCTTTCTATTCATAGGCAGAACTTTCTTCTTTGTTTTTTTAGTAAAATACTTCCAATTATGTAGTTAGAGAAATGGGTGCATCATCTTATTCATGGCCATCGAAAGTACTGCTAGAATCTCATTGGATACGCTTTTTTAAATTTAAAATTATAATTATCCAGGTTACAAGCTAAAGCTCATCTATAATAATGTTCGTCATTTAGAAAACTGAAGGAAAAAAGGAAAGCTGAATTCAAGAAATTAAGAAATATTTATTGCCTCCAATTAAGAATGAAACAGAGATGCTAATTGTTCCTATCACACTTTGTACATATAATATAAAAGCACTTTCCACGGCCAGTTGTATTTCTCTGGTTAGAAGTTTGTAACATGCACTAGACTCAGAAGTTGTTGAGGCTGGAGACTGTGTAAGGTTTGCGGTGGGAGTCCTATTACCTAAGATCATTCTTGACTGCTAGTAAGTACTTAGTAAATCAATGTTAACTGAGGAGGAAAATAAACCCTCCTTGATGATGGTGTTCTTACTGGGGCTTTGAGATAGATACCCATCACTTGTCCTTTTATCTGTAAATAATTTGAATCTCACAGGGCACTCAAATGTGCAATGTTGTCTTGAAGAGAAAAGCATAGTTGGAGACACTCTTACTCCACAATGAAACTCCTTAAATGAAAAGACCTCTCCCAGATCCTGTAAGGTAACAGCAGGAAGACTGGTTACAGTGATTTAATGCTAAATAGAAGGGTGATTTAAACCAGGCTAATTGCAGCAGTGGTGGTGAGATTTAGGATTCTAAATATATTTTGAGACTGAAGCTAATTGCACTTCCTGATGAATTGAAAATTAGATGAAAAAGAAAAGAGTAACTTCAAGATTTTTGGTCTGAGTCACTGGAAAAGGAAGGACTCTTTATGGAGCCATAGAGGGAATAAGATTTGAGAGGAAGGTAGGGAGTTCAGCATCACACATGCTAAGTTTTTAATATCAGCTAGAAAATTACTTTAGTAGAGAAGTCTAGGAAGCTTTTACGTAAGGACTTGAGAGCCGGCAACAGAAATCTGGATTGGAGATATGAATCTGAGAGCCTACAGCGCATGTTCGTCACTATGAGAATGGGTCATGTCTACAAGGAATTAAGTGTGGATAGAGAGCATGGGAGATTGATGAATGACTTCCAAGGTACTCCAATATTAAAGGTTGTAAAAAAGAAGAAAAACATGCAAAAGAATTATCTGCTAGCTAGGAGGAAACTGAACGTGTCATCCAGGAATATAAGCAAAGAAAGAATTTGTAGGAGAAGTGATTGATTGTGTAAAATGCTATATACAGGTCATACCATATGAGGGTAGGATATTGATTATTCAATTTTGTAATGCAGAGGTCTTCAATAACCTTCAAAGAGTAGTTCTATTGAGGTGATAAGTCCAAATACTTTCTGGAGTGAATTTACAAGCATGGTAGGAAGGGAAATAGAATGAATAAAAATGGATAACACTTTTGAAAATTTTCATTGGAAAATGAAGGTGTAATGGTCCAAGAGAATTTAACTTTTTTTCTTTAAGATGAAATAAGACAGCAGGCTTAGGTGCTGATGTAATAACATGGAAGCGGAGGTGGCATTGATGGTATAAAAAAGAATGGAGAGAATTAGAACAGGCAGAGGGGACTACATACAGTGTATAAGAGCAGGGGCCGGCTTTCTGTAAACTTGGAAAGTGTTCGTCTATAGTAGGAGGACTACAGACACTGATGGAGACACACTACCCCCAAATATGGCACCTTGGCATATTGAAAACTTTGGGCTGAAGGAGTCTGAGAAAACAGCAGAAGTGGGGTGGCCACTGACCTCCTCCTATCCTTGCCATCTTCCCCGAGACAAACACATAGCTCTTGTGTTAGAGGTGATGTCCCTACACCCAGAGGAAAGGGACACATTTATCTATGAAAACAAAGGGACACCAAGAAGAATGCTCCAAAACAGGCTTTGCTAAGTTTCCCTCAGTTTACTACAATTAACTCATACTCCTAAGCTATTGCATTTCTCCATGAATGTCTACTTTTCATCAAATCTGGCATAAAATACAGTGGTCTATTTCTCTGGGTCTTTAATTCCTTATGAAGACTCCCATGTCGCATAAAACTTAAATAAATGTATATGCTTTTCTCCCGTTAATCTGTTTTTGTCAGACTCAGCCCAGGACTCTAAGAAGGTCAAGAAATTTTTTTTCTCCCCTGCAATGCTGTTTTACTCACATAGACAATGGCAGGTAGTGGATGCGGATGTCAACTTAGGAATTTGTCTTGACCTTTGGAGAGAAGTAGGAAGCAAACTGAGAATGATGATGGGAGATGTCTGGAATTTTGAGGAAAGAGAAAAGGGTGTGACCATTATCTATGAGAGGAGAATGAATGGACTATGAGAATATGGTCTGGTTATTAGGCAGCATGGAGGGTCCGCTTGAACTTATGGTTGTGAGTTTAGTGAACCTATGTTTAGCTGCATGGGAAAAGTCAGTTTGAAGGAACATGAAGTTGATTACTGCAGCATAATTTTTTGCCAAATTAATATAATGAAGTCAAAGAGAACATGGTTTACAGACAGTTCAGGCAGATGAATAGTTACAATAAAATACAATGGAATTAAACCCATTACAATGCGGAATGGGGGCAGTAGTGAGGGTAATACATACAATACTTCATAGAGGTATCCATCAAAGTACAGAATCTGGTATGGTGGAATGTTTAGGAATTTTGGTATTACGTCAAAGAAATGTTGAACACGACAAACTTGCTACAACTTTTAAAGATCTAGTATGTTGACCCCAAAGCAAGCAAAACACCCAAATACACTAACCCACTCTCTCTCTCTCTCGATATTAACATAACACCTTTTTTATTTTTTTGCTCCATCTTAAGATATTGGTTAGTAAAATTGAAATCGTGTATAGTGCCGTTCACAGAGAACACCTCACATCTTCCTTTTTTAATGAGAAAGAATGAAACCTGCCCCCACCGCCACATCCAGATGAACCGCATGCGTGATGGAAGGCAACTGCCAGCAAAGAAAGTGTACGAATAAACAAATATGTCTTTGTAAGGAGAAAAAAAAGTCCAGAGAATCAAATGCTCAGTGCTGCAGTTGTTACATTTCTTTCATTTATCATTTCAAGCTGTGTTATTCTGATGGCTTTTCAGCTGTGAGACTGCTGGTGCTGATGCAGAGATAATGAAACACTGAAAGCCTCCAACAACACAAATGTCTGTAACTGGTAATGGGCATCCTCCTTCAGTTTATTAATTCCAGCTGTGCTGCTTGACTGTCTCTGTGAAGCGGTGCCACATGAGGTGAATATTGAGTGGAAGATAAAGGATCTGATGTCAGAAGCAACTGGATCACATCAAACCTGTGTTTCAAGATAGGCAGGTTGAGGAAATTCTCCCCCCTCGTGAAATACAACTCCATGTTCATCAAGATAAAACACGTCCAATGTAAGTTTCTTTCTGTGGAGGGGTGTCAACCTCAATGTTCACATTGGCACTTAATAATGAAATTACTTGCTATGTGTCCAGACTGTACTCTGAGCAACATCCCAGACTATCAAGGCATCAAAGTGTGACTGAATATTTTTCACATAATAGGATTTCCTGATAGAACAAATTCAAATAATTTTATGTAGAGTAAGATTGAGAATGTTTACCACATTGTTCTTTACCTTTCTCTTTAAATTGATTATCATGGGCCATTTTAAATTATGTTTAAAAATGTTAGAAGAATGAAAGAAATAAGTTAGGGAACAGGAAAGAGTGTTTACTCCCAAACTTACTATAAAATAGCTGAACCAAGAGCAAGTTTACAACTTTTCTTGACCTCTTGGAGAGCTGAAGTTGCAGGACAACCCAATTGCCCCAAATCTAAGGAGCGTAAGGGGCCTGCAGGGAGAGAGAGGTAAGACCCAAGCAGTGGTTTATCTGGGCAAAGTGAGGTGGGACACTAGTGAGAAGAGTTCAGCCGTCATGACTGGTAACTGGCAGGTTAGTGAGTATGCACTGTGGGAAGAGAGAGGGTCCTGAGAAAATCTGCCTGCTGATGCCACCTTGGGCAGGGGTGGGGGGCAGTTGCAGCGGGGACCTAGCTCTCTGAGCCACATCCTCTGTGGGAGGAAGAGCTGCAAACACTGTCACCCACTGGGCTCTAAGAAAAGAAAATGTTAAGCAAATAATAAAGTCAACTCTCTACTCTTGGAACAAGGTCAGGAATGCATGCTGGACTAAGTCGAACCTACATGAGTTGAGAGCATGGAGACCGCCCCTCTGAGCTCCAGTGACTCTGTGCCCACCTAGGACTGCGACTTAATCAGAATAACAGATGCCACCCTCCCTTTTCTGCATCCCCCCACCCACACACACATTTCACAGGCAACCCAGACTATATATCATCAAGCCACCAGTAACTAGTAAGGTAGTAATAAGATACAATCCCTTTCTGAAATTTAGCTCAGAAGGAAAACCTAAAAGTGAAGGATTGATCATAGCAGCACAATTTACAATAGCCAAGTGCTGGAAGCAACCTAGGTGCCCATCAGTAAATGAATGGATCCAAAAACTATGGTACATTTACACAATGGAACTCTATGCAGCAGAAGGAAAGAAGGAGCTCCTACCCTTTGCAACAGCGTGGATGGAGCTGGAAAACATTATGCTAAGCAAAATAAGCCAGGCAGTGAAAGACAAATACCATAGGATCTCACCTTTAACAGGAACCTAATCAACAAAACAAAGAAACAAGCAAAATATGACCAAAGACACTGAAATAGAGAACAGACTGACAGTGTTCAGAGGGGACAGAAGAGGGAATTTCAGGGGAGAATGGGAAGGGTTTACGGGAACAAATTTAAAAGACACATGGACAAAAACTAGGGGGAGGGTGGTAATGGGAGGGAAGTGGGGAGGGTGGGTGAGTGGGCTGGATTGGGAGTAAAAGGGAGAAAACTGTACTTGAACAATGATTAAAATAAAAAAAAAGAAATAAAGCACATATACATATACACACTCATGCTAAATAGTTAAACAAAAAACAAATCTTTGACATACGTTTCTCCCCTCTGCCCCAATACCCACAAAAGAAAAATGCTAAATATTAAAAATTTTCTTTAGACAAAGGAATTAGAGTGCCATTCAGAGAACTTGTATGTATATAAAGAAATAAACAGCAAAGTTAATGGAGTAAACAAAGATAAATTAAAATTACTTTTGTCTTAGTTTTCTATTGGTACATAACAAGTGACAACCGACTTTATGGCTTAAAATATCTGAAATATTGCCATTTGTGACAACATGGATGGACCTAGACGGTATTATGCCAAGTGCAATAAGTCAGGTTCATATGTGTTCACTGCCAAGCATGTGAAGAAGAGATGATACACATTTTACATAAATTCTCCTAGAAAATGGAAGAGGAGCAAACACTATTCAAATCATTTTATGAGGCTGACATTTACACTAAAAATGAAAAGGTTGTTTAATATTTGAAAATCAATCACTGCATTATGAAAACAGACTTAAGGAGGAAACCCACCTGATCATCTCAATAAATGTAGAAAAAGCAATAGAAAAAAATATGTATCCAAAATAGCAGTTCCCAACAAATTAGTAATAGAAGGCAACCACATAATCTGGGAATTATCTATGAAAGGTTTATAACTAATATTAACTTTTAATAATTAAAAACTGAATAGTTTTTCCCTAAGATCAATACATTTCAAGGAAGTGCGTGTTTTTTCCCCCTTTTATTCAACATTGTATTGGAAATCCTAGTGTTTTATTATTAGCCTCTTCTTCACACTGTTGGTGAGGGAGGGAGTCCCACCCTGCAGTTTTGGGGGTAGTGAGAGTCAGGACACCAGACACCGGGCAGATGAACTTGACTTCATTTTACTAGTGGAGTAAACTTACAGCCCAGGAGCAGGAGGACATCACGCATCCAGCAGGGCCATCCCCACGCTGCTCTTGGGACCTGAGTGATCCAGCACGGGCTGCAAGAGACAGGTTTTGTGGTAAGAATAGGGTGGAGCGACCCCTGGATTCTGTGACAGGGAAGCCATCCCTCAAGGATAATTAGGCATGAGGCCATGACGAGGAGTATGGTTTGGCTAGGGGGCCTTACCCACAGCAGGAGGAGAAGCAGAAGGGAACTTGTGGTTGGGTCATCTGGGGACCTCCCAGTTTTACTGGATATAATGCACTGAAGTGTGTTCTTCCCACCCCCAAAATATATGAAAGTCCTAACTGCAGGATCTCAGAATGAGAACTCATTCAGAAATGGGGTCACTTTAGATGTGATTAGTTAGGATAAGCTCATACTGGAGTACAGAGGGCCCTTAATCCAGTATGATTTGTGTCCTGATGGGAAGAGGAGAAATGCCCAGAGACATGAATACACACAGAAAACATGGCCATAGGACAGTGGAGACAGAGATTGCAGTGATGTATCTATAAGCCAAACGATGCCAAGAATTGCCACCAAACAGCAGAACCAGAATAGGCAAGGAAAGTTTCTTTCCTTTAAGTTTCAGAGAGGATGTGGCTGTGCTGACATTGTGATTTTAGATTTCCAGTTGCCATAACTAAGACAGAGTAAATTTCTGTTTATATATACACATATTTCATATGCCTATATTTCAAATATATAAATATGCATGTATTTCATATAATACATACTACATTTTGTATCATACATATTATTTCATATTATACATACTTATTAGTAGCTTTAATTTAATAGCTAACTTCCTTCTCACACATTGTTCTTATCATTCCCTAGTCAATGCATCTCTACCATATACTAGAACCATAATCATGCCTTGGTCAAATTATTTATAATACAATTTTTTAAAAAAAATCTCATTCAAAGGTTTAAGTTTTGACACCAAAGTTTGCATGCATTTCCTTCAGTTCTCAGAATCCTCCTTTTCTCACTTGGTTTTCTCCAGGGTCCTGGGGTTATGTATAACCCCATGTGCACCAAGCACACCGTGGACTAAAAGATGATGATGACACAAAGGTAAAGCTTACACAGAGGTCGCACCAAAAGTCACTGTAATTGATTAGGTGGCATCTGCTGGCGCAGTGGTCCAGGGCTGTTTTCATTCACACCCTGCAGGTTTGTGTCACCAGTTTCCACGCAAGGCACTTCATGGGCTGACCTCCTGTCTGTGAATTCATTTGAAATTCTTCACCTGACTACAGTCTGTCAAATGCAGTCAGACAATGCTAGCCTAGTTTTAAAAAAAGAAAAGAAGAAAGCTGACAAAGATGAGGACGTAGGGAAATAGCTTTGAATCAACATTCAGAAAGTATTGCTCATTGTGCTGCTTGGAACTACCTTCAGTTGGAGAGCAATACTGTTAGGTGGAGGTGGACAACATCAAGAGTGATTTAATCCGGTGGGTGACGGTTTGCCTTCTGTCCTTTTCTTATACGACTGTCAGGATTCACATAGTGCTATCTCACCTCGTTCTGTCAACTCTCCAGATGATTTAGTGACATTCGATCATTAGTGACCGCAGCCCCAGAACAATGAAAGAATATCATTCACTTCTCCATTGGTATAGGATGGTTACATTTATGAAGTATGTGAACAGTTTTCCCCTATCAGAGGTTACAAAGACCTAGACATTGTTATAATTTTAAGACTAACTGGCATTGGACTAATGTTTTAGAGTTCTCAGCTTTGTTTTGGTTTTTCAATGCTGTTATCTTTCTTGGTTGACACAGAAATGTGATGAGCTAGGTGGTCAGGGGTGAGGTGAGGAACATAAGAAGATGAGGTTAAATTCGTGATTGAACGACACCCCCCCCCCCCCCCCCCCCCCCGCCAAATCAAAGTGTGCTGAGCATTAGGGTCTGGTCAGTGTGAGCTGCCTGACCCATCTAGAGACAGAACTGCTCCATCATTGAACGTTTCCATATTCCACCTTGACAATGATTCTGTAAATTTGGTACTATAATCCAAATATAATATAACACACTGAATGCAAAGATTTAAAAATATTAAATGCTAAGTAATAGATTAATAAATTTAATGTGCTTCTTTGACTTACGAAGAGACTGAAGGCACTGTTAAATTAGAGTTGCCTTGTTTCATGTAGGCTGGCCAAGCTCTCTGAGTACATGTGATCTCACTCTAACATACAGTGATAATCCCTTGATACCTGCATTCAACTACAATCGTAAGAAAGAAGTTTGTTTGAGTATTTGATACTTCCAGGTCTTTACTCTGGGGGAAAGTGAGCGCATGGACCACGGCTCTGCATCTAAATGTGTCTATTCGGGGACACTGCCTGCCTGCCGCCAGGCAGCTGCACATGCCCACGCCCTTACTCCGATGTAGCGTCCAACAGCCAGTGCCATCCGGTTTATATCTGTTTCCCTATCTGAATTCATCTATATATTGTTCCCATTCTAAGTTTTCCTTAGGTTGGTGTGTCAACGTACCTCTGAACTTTTCGCTTATGTTATTTTTTTTTCCATTCTTGTCTTGCCCTTCGAGCCCTGCACCCAGCACGAAGGCACCCTCAGGTACACGGGCTCCCGAATCAGCCCTTGTTCGGCACGGTGGTGGCGCTTCCTCACACTTCCATCGCAGCCGGCCATACGCTACCTGGTGCCGCGTGTTATTCTTTGCCTGATTCGTGTTAACATGTAAGTTCTTGATGATAATAATCATTGTTATTAAATTCTCATTCATTGAGTCTCTGATATGTAAGGAGAAATTTACAAATAGTAATTAACTACTACTATTGCTAAACACATTACATAAATTATTCGTTTAAACCCAGCAGGACTGAATTATTTCCATTTCAATGAGAAAGCACAATATCAAAAAGACTAAATAACTTGAAGTTCACACAGGTGATGACCAAGGGAGATTGATGGGAAAAACAACATTTATTCTATTTTAAAACTACCTTTCTAACAATTTTATTGTACCTCCTCAAATGGAGGGAGAGTGCCTTTTATTTCATTGAGCACTCACTGACTGGCATAGTAATTCATATATAGTCAATACATAATAATTATAAAAATTTTAAGTATGCTGTTTATTCCATTGACAACAAATAAGGTTTTTCTGTCTTCAACACTTCATATCTTCAATATGTGGATATTTAAGAAAGCAACATAATATGCTAGAAAAAAGGAATGAATGAATGAATGAACAACTTTTTGCCTATCAGACAAAATATGTTTCATTTTGATTCATTCACACAGGGCAGCTAGTGTTATCTGTTGTCATTGTTTTGGCAACCTAAGGGAGGTCAGTGCCCGTGACTAAATAGTCAGGCATCGCATGTTTTAAAAGTTCTTGTGGCACACTAGTTGAAAATCACTGAGAGGAGAGCTGCCCAACAAAAGATAACTGAATCAAGTTTTGTCTGAGATGAAGTAAACTTCAAGATTTATTTCTGTGATGTCACATTCTAACCTTCTATACCCAGTGCATTCCCATTATCCGTGTGCTGCACATGAAGAAACCAAGGCGTAGGAATGTGAAGAACTTGTGCAGTTGCGCATGGAAAAAGTGGAGCTAGGACAAGAACAAAATCCGTCTGACATCAATGCCCGTGTCTGTTCCAGCGTGAAGTTCAGTACTGTCACTTTAATTTTTAAAAATGTACATTTTATTATGCATAATAATAAAACTTGGAAAAAGTTAAAAGCTCAGTTATTGGGGGAAAGGGAATATATTTTGTTATAACTAAAACGACATTGTAGGAAACCATGAAAATCAGGTTTGAAAGAATATTTTGTAAAAATGTTTAAAGGAAAAATGGAAAATGCAGTCATGTACATATTTATATATGTGTGTCTGGGTGTGTTCTGAGTCCAGTTTTGATTCTATATGACATAAAATACCTTGAAATGAAATTTGTTAATGTTTGTAGGGTTTTCTTTTTTTGTACCCCACTCCACCCAGCAATCACCGCACTGTTGTCCACGTCCACAAGTCTTTTTTCCTTTTTGTCCAGTCCCTCCACCCTCTAACCTCACCTCTCCACTAGCTGTCATCTGCTCTCCATCTATGAGTCTGTCTCTGTTTTGCTTGTTAGTTCAGTTTGTTCATTAGATTCTACATCTGAGTGATATCATATGGCATTTGTCTTTCTCTCATTGGCTTATTTCACTTCGCATAATGTTCTGCAGGTCTATCCATACTGTTGCAAATGGCAAAATTTTCTTCTTTTTTATGGCAGAGTAGAATTCCATTGTGTAAATGTCCCATAGTTGTTTTATCCACTCATCTGTTGATGGATACTTGAGCTACTTTCATATCTTGGCAATTGTAAATAACAGTGTAATGAACATAGGGGTGCTTATGTTCTTTCAAATCAGCATCGTGGGTTCCTTCGGATGTATTCCCAGAAGTGGGATTGCTGGGTTGAAAGGCACATCCATTTTTAATTTTTTGAGGTATCTCTATACTGCTTTCCGCAGTGACTGCACCGGACTGCATTCTCACCATCAGTGCAAAAGGGTCCCCTTTCTCTACATTGTCGCCAGCACTTGTTGTTTGTTGGTTTATTGATGATAGCCATCCTGAGAGGTGTGAAATGGTATCTCATTGTGTTTTTTTTTTTGCCTTTCTCTGATGATTAGTGATGCTGAGCATCTTTGAGCATCTTTTCATATGTCTATTGGCCATTTGTGTGTCCTACTTAGAGAAGTATCTGTTCAGATCCTTTACCCACTTTTTAATTGTCTTTTTTGGGGGGGGTGTTGGTTTTATAAGTGCGTTACGAATTTTGGATATTAACCCTTTATGAGGTGTATCAGTGAATATTTTCTCCTATTCTGTGGGCTGAATTTGTATTTTGTTGATGATTTCCTTTGCTGTGCAAAAACTTTTTAGTTTGATGAAGTCTCATTTGTTTATTTTTTCTTTTGTTTCCCTTGTGTGGGGAGATATATCTGATAAAAATTTCTACAAGCAATGTCCAAGATTTTGCTGCCAACTTTTTCTTCTAGTATTTTTATAGTTTCAGGTCTAACATTTAAGACTTTGATCCATTTTGAATTTATTCTTGTGTATGATGTAAGAAGGTGGTTTAGTTTCATTTTTCTGCATATATTTGTCCAATTTCCCCAACACCATTTATTAAATATATTATAGTTAGCCAATTGTTTGTGCTTGCTTCCTCTGTTGAATATTAATTGACTATAAAGCTGTGGGTTTATTTTTGGACTCCATTTTGTTCCATTGATTTATGTGTCTGTTTTTATGCTAGTACCATGCTGTTTTGATTACTATGGCCTTGTAGTATAGTTTGATATTAGGTAACATGAGTCTTAAAACTTTGTTCTTCTTTTTCAGGATCTCTGTTGCTATGCAGGGCTTTTTGTGGTTCCATATAAATTTTTGAAATATTTGTTCTAGTTCTGTGAAATATGTCACTGGAATCTTGATAGGAATTGCGTGGAATCTATAAATTGCTTTGGGTAGTATGGACATTTTAATGATGTTAATTCATCCTACCCATCAACACAGTATGTGCTTCCACTTGTTTGTATCTTCTTCAATTTCTTCAGTGTCTTATAATATTCCAAGTACAGGTCTTTAACAGGGATTTTCTTGTAAGAAACAGTTTTACTTTTTTCCTATATATTGTTCAATATGCTTGAAGTAATTATGTATTATGTTTTAAAACAAAAATACATATATGAGAGGAAACACATAGACAATTTGTACCCCTTTGGACCTCAGGCTAACACCTGACTCCCAGGTGCATCCCTAATTCCGTGTGTTTCCAGAACACCTGAGGGTGTGAGTGGCTGGCCCTTGTGTTGTCCACAGCAGCCAGGTTTGCAGCTGGTGGTATTTTTCTATGAAGAATTATAACTTTCCTTCTGCACTAAGACACCTTTCTAAATGCTTCATGATGTGCGTCATAGGTAATCTTTATTGCTCTGCCTTCCCTGAACCAAGATTGATTGCTATGAGCTTAATGTAATCAATATGTACATTTTTTCTTCTGAATGATTGTGATGATCAGCCTATATCATACTGGGGTATTTTTAATTTTCAGTTCTGTCTCAAATGTTATATAAGCCTTCTGCAAACTCCTGGGATGATTTAATTTCTACATAAAACACTGTGGACGACTTTAGTGCTGACAAACTATTCCAGCCAAAAGCTCAACAGCAAATCAGTTAAAACTAATCCAAGGTTCATTAATCACTTAATATGCAGAGTGAGATTTCTTGTTCCTGCATCCTACAGACAATTGTTAAAACAGTGTTTCTGCTGTCTTCGGTGCCTGATCCCTGAGACCAAGGAGCAATACAGTATCCCTCCAGCCCATTGGCAGGCAAAAGACACAACAACAAAGATGTTATTTAGGGAGGGTTTTTATTTTTTTCTCATGTTAATATTCTGATGATCTGAGTTAGTCTCTTTTTTAATAATATGAAGCTAACCTTTGATTTGATTTGATTGTGCTTGGAGATGTTTACTTTTAAAAACAGAGTCAGTAGAAAACATGAAAACGTATCCTCAAAAAAGGATACTGTTCTCTCTGGGAGACATGGGAGTGTTTATGACTTAAATTCAACCAAGAGTAATTTTAGGATTTCTTAAGGAGCATTCTTTCATCCTTTGTGTGAAATGCTGAACATGTAGCTGAAAAATTAGAGGCTGAACGAAAAGGATGGGACCATGATTCTTCATTGTAGTCTATTAGCTTTCTGTATCTGTTAATTTATTCAGTTCTATATTTGGCAGAACTATTTCTTCGAGTGATGTGTTTTGTTGTCAGGATAATGTATTTTTTGAGATCACTACTCAAACATGTTATGCTTATCTTGGTGAGAGTTTTGAAAAGTATCAAGTTTTGACTTCATTGATTCCATCAGAAGTAAGTCGTATAGGGAAGACAAAACTTTTTCTACTCTTCCAGGGTCTTCAGCTGGGCCTGAGAGTTAGATTAACATAAGACATATTAACAGAAAGGAAGCACACAAATTTATTTACTGTATCTTTTACGTGACATGCAGCTTTCACAAAGAGAAGTAATTGTGGGGAAAAAACCCTAAAATACATGAGGAGGCTAAAGGATATATGTTTTAACAAGGTCTTCTCTGGTATTAGAATGTTTCTTCTTACTACAGAAAGACATCTTTCCTATGGGAGTTTTCTGTTTTCAGGGAGAAAAGGAGAAGTCAGAAGCCCCTTCTTACACCTGCTATTATTTTTGTAAAGTATCTTTAGCTTAAAATAATTCTTATGCCAAAGTGGGACATGTTGAGGTGGCATATTCTATATTGTGACCCAATTGCTTTGATTCTTTTACATTGTCTTTTCTCTCCCTCTTTTTTCCTCCCTTTATATCATTATGAGGTTTGCATTTATTCATAGACTTGTGTGCTCTCAGTCAAATGCTGCTTTTTTCTTAAAAGCAGCTTTATGTCCTTTCTGTCCCCTGAACTCAAATGCATGAAGATAGATTTTGATTTCTTTAATTAGAAGCTATAGTTTCCCTAACTCGTGGGGAACTGTTCTTAAAATGATGGACAGACATGGAGCAGAAGTGTCTGTTTGTCCAGGCTTTAGGACAGAAAAACATGCTTGTGTGTTGCTCAGAGCACATTGCAGCAAAATGAGCTCTAGTGGTTAGTTACCTTCTGTGAGCCTCAGCCTCTTTATTTATAAACTGGGAATAATAATTATGTTCTTGTTATAAAACTATGGAAATAAATGAAATGGTGCTTATTAAATGCTTCTGTAACACATATAGGCTGTAATAATCTACACGAAGTAATTTCTTCTTGTGCTGGTCCCAATGGGAGCATGCCACCCCATACATTACGGCAAAGTTTCTTTGTCAGTTACTCCTGTGAAAACTGTACTGTTTGACTATACCAGTAGGACTGTTACAAAATAGATTCATCTAAGTATTCAAATATTCTAGTTTTCATATATGAGGGTGGGCACAAAATATTAGAATTTATTTATAAAAGATTGTGTATTTTTCTTATGTGTTTAAACTTCAGTCCCCTTCACAGTACTCTCCATTTGATGCCATACACCTATGAAGACAGTTTTTACACTGCTCTAAACAGTTTTTGAGCTCAATGATTTTGCTGCCTTTTAGCGCTTCTACTATTTTTTGTTTCACTTCTTCCACATCAGTAAAATATTTCCCTTTGAGAGCTTTTTTCCTCCAGGGAAACAACAACAACAAAAAAAATGGCTGGGGTGACATGGAGTGAATAGGAAGGGTGAGGCACAGGGGTCATGCTGTTTTTGGTCAAAAACTGCCAAACACTCAGCCTGGTGTGGGCAGGTGTGCCTGGAAATCACCCATCATGAAATGGGCAATCACAATGAAAATGTCTTCCAAAAATTTTCACTGAAACAGACGCAGCCTCTCACAACAACACCCAGTACAGATGGGTTCCTAGAACTCTCACCTAGAAGGGCAGGCCTATGCTGTAAGGGTCCTGCCCACCAGAATATAATTCTGGTTTTTGGGGGTCCCCCTCCTATTCATTACTACCATTCAAACAAATGTCATTTATTACAATAAATTAATGTTTTAACCTGTACAATATTGCAAATTCATAAGTGATAGCTTATAGAGCTATTATGAATGTGCATAGAAAATTTAGTAACATGATAATTGAGACTTTGGGTTAACAAATTTCAGGTTGACTGGGTTTTGCCACCCCAGTAATCCTACTAAAATTTCATTTTTGAGACCAAATATGCAGCTCAGAATATATTGTTTCAGACAAATCAGCAGGAGGATTAAATTCAATTAAAAACTTTGCCACATGACATCTTGGATGAATAAAAAAGCTTACCTGTCTTTCCTTTGTGTTAATTAATCTCTTCTAGGTTTCCAGAAAGGGGCATACATACCAAGGTTACCTTGTATTAACAAGGAACAAAGCATGTTCTGTTGAACACTAATTCTGCAGGAATATGTCAGTGAGTAAAGGGAGAGATACTGATGAAAAAATAGTTTAAGAGAGTTTTGTTTTAACTCTAGGACTATGCAACATCTTTAATTGATTCAATTGAACTGTGACTTGAATTATAAGTTTATTATGCACCTCATGCACATTTCTACTTTATAACTTCCAGGAACAGTGTCCATGGGAAACACTTTGGAATATCTGGATATATTCAAATTTGTACAAATTTCAAAATGTGCATTAGAGTTTTTTTATATGGAATATGCTGTTTTCAGTGCTATGATTTCAGTGATGAGCAAGAAAGAAAAGCTTTCTGTTCATAAAAACTTATAAACTGGTAAGAGAGAAAGGCAATTAATGTGCTTTACAACAAATGATCAAAATTCGTTTGAACAGTGCTGAGTTCTGAGATGTCAATGCAATAGTAAATGAAATCTAGAGTGACTGGAAGTGATGGGGGTCAGGCCTTGCTTGAATATATTAAAGAAGGATATAGTAATTTGGTTTGAGACTAAGTGGGGAAAAGAAGCCTATTATGTTATGATCTATTTGAAAAGTCTTTCTGGCAAGAAAATATAGCAAATTCAAAGGCCTTTTTGCTATGCAAATTTGTTATAAGGATATACAAGATCACTAAAAGCATGGGGGTTTCTCTTGCCAATAATACAGCCAGTCTGGGCCTATAATAAAATATTTATCTTTAAAACTGTGCCTCACTAATAGCCCCTCTTATAAAATTATGCACCTTGAGAAGAATTTCTATACCCTACCATCATGGTTGACTGTATCTGTAATAAACACCTGGCTGAAATGGGCCGATGTCAAGCCTGCACTTTACATCTTTGCATTGGAAAACCAAGGAACTCTAGGTAGATGCTAGTGGACCTGTGAACCAAGGGCTAGATGTAAACAGCACATGCAGCACCACTTGCGTTCCAAGTGGCAATGAGCTGTTCTCCCAGCTCCTTCTGAAGCTTACCGACCACTTACAGTCTGAAGCACTGACACTCTGACTTAGTTAAGGATTTAAAATTTTTTCAATTGCAATAAATGATTGAAACTAATTTAAGTAAAGAGATCTCGAAATACAGACATAATAGCTATTTGCAGAGACATTTAAAACTAGAAACCGAACCACAATGGTCCCGAAAAAGAGAAATTCAACATCAAAAGCCAAGTTACACAAAGATGACCTCTCAGATGCCTGTCTTGTCCTAGCTTGCTTTTTGGCTCATGCACACACCCCTATGGCAAAAAGCTCTGTTAGCCCATCAGGGTCACATGGAAAAAAGGCAAAGCATTCAGGAAGAGGCCTGAGACCTCCTTTCCAGAGAGCAGTGTCAGCGTGGTGAGCCTTTCTATCACACATAGATCATAATTGCATGCCTCCGTGTTGAGATGGTGGAAGGCACTACGTATCCAGACAATAGAAACCAAAACTGATTTCCATGAATTGTACAGCTTAGAGTAAATAGTGCGTTTCTGATTTGGAGTATATAATAAACTAACTCAGTTCTTTACTTTGCCTAGTGTGTATAAGCATTTATCCAATTCTTTATCTCTAAACTTCAAATAAGAACTTCCCAGGTTATTTTAAAAAATAATTAGATGACAGAATATGAAAATATGTATTTCTTTTTTCTATTTGGATAAGTTCTTACATATTCAAACACAGAGGTGCATCTTATTTTGCTGAATAGATGTTTTGAACAATTGCCTATAAATCAAATTCCTACCTATTAAAATTGATTTTCTTATTGGCTTTTATTATAAACTTAGATATGCCTAGAGATATGCTTCTCTAGGGAATTTAAAAAAATAGACTAGTCCTAAAATGTAATAGCTTGA
This sequence comes from Phyllostomus discolor, assembly GCF_004126475.2. Classification (NCBI taxonomy): domain Eukaryota; kingdom Metazoa; phylum Chordata; class Mammalia; order Chiroptera; family Phyllostomidae; genus Phyllostomus; species Phyllostomus discolor. The sequence goes on from NC_040903.2 coordinate 16,320,626, forward strand.
CATTCAAAACTGCTGCAAAAATGTTAGGACAGGCATTTAAAGATACAATATCAATTTTTATTTTAATATTATTTAAAATAAGAACCCAAAGAAAATACTTTTACTTAGAACATGATTTCTGGTATTTCACATCTTACAGTTGGAAGGTGAAAGTGAGATAAGCTACCTTAGAAAAATATAAAGTAAAAGGAAATCCCTCTATCTTTTGTCAACCTTCCTTACAACTGCAAAAGAAAACAGACCTATTTGCTTCCAAAGACTTTACATAAACTAGTAAAGTATGTGGAGCTGGAATAAATAGAGATGCAGGGAGAGTCCACTCAAAATGCAGCAATATTTGAGCAGACAGAAGCACGCTCCAGGTAATGTGTAATTACCGTCAAAGGGTGTATAGCAACTTGTGTCTAGCAGGAGGCGGGGACCCACAATGCAGGTGCCAATCACGTACAACTAGTCCCTAATTCTGGGTAAAAAGGCTTCACTGGTACTCAGGTACTGGTCATTGAAGATCGAGTTTGGGGGAGAAGGAAAAAGAAAAGGTGGAGAAGAGAGAAGCAATACTATTTACTGGGTGTGTTCATGAAGAACAGTGCTGGAAACCTTACTTACGCCACTTAACATAAAGCTCACCTGGACGTGGTAGGCACTGACAATTCTCCTGTCTATCGTTGAGAAAGCCAAAGCTGTCCCAACAAGGCCAAATAACCAGGGCACAAATTTAGTACCACCGGACTGCATGCTGCACATCCTTTCCCTAACAGAGGCTTTGAAGCAATACTTTCTGTGGGCACGATGTCGTGCTAAGTGTTCATCCAACAGTAGTTCCGTGTGTTTACATCGTGAGGAAACTGAGACCGGGAGGGTGACGAAAGTGTCAAGGGCCACAAGGCAGAAGAGTTAAAAAAGTGCGTCCCTGCTGCGTGCGCACTCCCACGTGCAGGGTTTTCCTGCAGCGGCCACGTTACCTTCCTAAACTCATTGATTTTGTGATTCAAATTACGTGTGGGAATAACACTTAATGCAATTTCATAGGGAAAGAGAAATTAGATGCTTTATAGTGGATTTATTAAAATATTCTGTAAATATGACTAGGTATTGAGATTCATACTATCAGACATATACTTCTATTATTAATTTGGCTCATAAAAATAACTATTTGATTTTTATGCCCTCAATAATTTGTTGCTTTCTTGGTTACAAATTGCTCTATAAAAAACATCATACATTTTTTTTCTTTAAGAACCCTTCTACAGTTTTAGTTCTGTTATTCAGAAATAATGAGGATAATCTATTTAAAGTGTCTTACTACTAATCATAGTGGTTAGGCACAAGTTTTAAATACTTCGGTATAGCAGATAAAAATAACTCACTCATCTAAGAGAGAAGAGTAAAGGGTTATAAATATTGTCTTCTCTATGGGAAAAAAGGCATTAGCCAGAATAAGGACAGTCAAAGACCAGTGAGGACCTAAGCTGTCCTCACTCAAAGGTTGACGAGGGTTCTGATGTTGTATTGTGATTGTTGCAGCATCTCAGTGTGCATGCTTTATTTCTGTCTCAGAAAAATGGAATCATTGGGGAATTAAATTATGTAGTAGAGGTCCATGGAAAGACCAAAGTGACCAAAAACAATCCCCCTGCCTCAGACAAATTTTTTAAAAATCTCAATATTGCTACCAAGTGAACTGGTCCTTTCTCTACTAGACCTAGGTACATCAGAAATTATTTCCTAATTTACATTCTATTTCTGTCTTTCTTCTTGGGAAGAATCATACATGGTAGTCATTAAACATTTTAAGAATCTTGAGAAATAGGTTATTTAACATCATTTTAGATTTATTCTCCATATTCTCAGAATATATTTATTAGAAAATTAGAAATGGAAGGCAAATTTCATATTATTTCACAAGTCAATATTTTTTCTTTCAGGAGTACTAATGAAGAATCATAAAATTTCTAAACAGTACAATTAGTTGGGGCACCTTAATGATAAAACCAAAAATGTACCTGTACCAAGAGTGGATAGTTGTTACCTTGGCTGGGGCGTTGGAGAGGACACGCTGCCCTTTATTTTCTGATTGTGTGGTGTGGTGGGAGAATTTGAAGTCCCTCTAGACCAAAAGCTAATATTCTGAGTAATTACAAAAGGAAGAAAAAAACGCATTCCTCAACTGGCATAAAACTCAGAACCACAGAAAAGTGAAACTAGATCTTTTATGAGAGAGCTGGTGCCAGAGATGACTTTACCACTGAAAGCTTCTGCTAAATCTGGAGTCAAAGAATATATGCCCTGAATTTAGGATTTGTAGATAAGAGACAAAATCTATAATACAGTCAATGTGCAGAATTTCATAGAACGTTCAAAGCACCAGATTCAACAGTAAGGGATGATATAGAAATGAATCCTGCTGTGAAGAATGCAATACTGAAACTTTTCTGTCTCAAAATAGGCACAAGAGGAGGAAGAAAAGTTAAGGATTTCCACTGAGAATTCATAGCCTTGGCATCCCATGTCTTTGCAATGAAATTCAAACTATTTTCATAGAAACCTCAAAAGGATATTTTAATTTAAAGCAATGCCTGGGTGGTGGAGTGTACAGGTAGAAGCAAACCCAATTTTCTCTGAAAAAAACTTTATTTTAAATAAGACTTCTTCCCTTTCTTATGTTTTTGGATTAATCAAATATATTTTTGATATTATTTTTCCCTATTGTGTAATCAGTTATTATCCTTCTTATTGTATTTATTATCCTAGAATCTTGCCATGCAGTAGGGTAGCCACTAGTTCCACATATCTGATTACAACTACATTTGTTAAAATAAAATTAAAAATTGACACACAAACAGCACTTTAAGTGCTCGTTGTGACTAGGCCACAACAATGAACAGTGCGAATACACGACATTTGTATTGTCATAAAATGTCACAGTGTGGAGTACCACCCTAGGGGACCGGGCATGTATCACGGTCATATTAAGGTCTCATACAAATCATTTCTCTTTGCTCCGATGACAGAGAATTAGATATATTGAACTCCACTTGTATTTTCTATATTTTGAATTATCGTTTCTGTGCCCTTCAAATTCTACATATACATTAACCTCCTAAGTCAGTACTAGTACTATTGTGTAGAGCAAATCTTTACTTCTATTTATTCTTCCTCAAGATCCTTCCTTTCTCTTTGTCTTTGGTTATATCTGGAATCATTTTCCTTCTGCCTTTGGTTTTCTTTAAGGATAGATATTTTGGTGAAGAGTAATCTGTTTTTGTTTGCCGTCATTATTGAATAATCTATCTGCCGAGCATAAAATATAAACTTTACAAGGTAAACACTAAAAGAAAGAAAGCTGGAGAGGCTGCATTAATATAAAATGAATGGCTTGCCAATATGTGTGAGAAGATAAACAAATTAGCTTGTGTCTTCTTTTCCTAAATTTAGTCAATAGGGCTAAATTTGTTAATATGTACCATTTTATTTTAACATATTGTTAAACAAGTTCTCCTCAATTCTAAAAATACTTTTTGCTAATTACTAATATTGTGTTAACAATTTTTATTGTCTTGAGATGGCATTTTTCTTTGACTTTTTTCTCCTTTTTTCATTGTTTTACTGCTGCTCTTCACACGTGTCTTATGAGATCTTGTATACGAACTATGCCTGCAGAGAGCCCAGTCATTATCGCTATAATGAGAACAGTTTGCACTATATCAAGGTAACCTGGCAGCCAAGGAGAGTGGACTGGAGTGTGCATACGTGAACCATGACGACTTCACCGTACTAGTCAGTGGGGGCGGTAGTTGCTGCCCTAGAGTGAGCGTGTGTACTGTGTGGCCATCACATTCAAACTGACTGAGTGAGTAGAGCAACAAGTCCGCATCAAATTTAGCATTAAGCTTGAACATTCCTCCACAGAAACTATTTAGATGATTCAGAAGGCTGCAGCTATGGGCAACTGGTGATTAGCAGCTTCATCAGGACAATGTGCCAGCTCATGCATTACATCTTGTGCAGGGGTTTCTGGTGAAACATCAAATCACCCAGGGGACTCAGCACCCCTACAGCCCAGATTTGGCACCTTGTGACTTCTGGCTTTTCCCAAAACTAAAATCACTTTTGAAAGGGCAGACACTTCAAACTGTGAATGAGATTCAGAAAATATAACAGGGCAGCTGATGGTGACTGGGAGAACTGTGTGAGGTCCCAAGATGACTACTTGGGACCTAAAAAAAAAACAATAACTCCTCTCAGTAGTAGTTACCTACACTTCATTGCTTCTTAGAATCTGGCATGAGTGTTTTTTGCACCAGCATAAGTATTCCTGATTTGTACACTCATCAGTACTACCGGTTGGCTCAGTTTCTCAGTCAAGGTGACTTTGTCACTTCAACAACAACAGCAAAAAATACTAATACCTGACCTTTCTCACCTTTGCCCTCTTCATCCACCTCTCTCACTTGCTCCCGTCTATTTTATCTCAGCCTTCTTCATAATATTTTCTACTTAGGGCAGTGGTATTTGGAAAAGAGCAGAGATTTCTACCTAAAAGCCAAAATCTGTATTTTCTTCTTCTTTTTTTTTTTCTGGGCTCAAAGCTACACTAAGCTGCCCATGCTTCTTTCCACTTATGTGCTCAGCTGACTTATTTTTTAGCTAGAGAAATGTAAGTGGAGGTAATGGGCAACACTCCCAGGCCTAACACGAAACACGTTCACACACAGGCTCTCTGTGTCCTCTTGCCGCCAGCTGCATCCAACAGTGATGGGAGGTCACCCTTAGGGGCCCCTTATGGAAGGTGGCAAAGACTCTGCCTGCTGGGTCTTGAATGTATACATGGAGGAGGGCTGCTCTCTTGACAGGTTTGCCTGCTCATGGCTGTTGAGAGCAAGAAATAAACTTCTGTTGTGAATAAGTTTATATAATTTGAAATGTGCCTAATCCAAGAGATGTTAGATGCCCTGGCTGGTGTAGCTCAGCGGATTGAGTGCGGGTCTGTGAGCCAAGGGCTTGCTGGTTTGATTCCCAGTCTAGGGCACATGCCTGGGTGCGGACTGGGTCCCAGTAGGGGGTGTGTGAGACGCAACCACACATTGGTGTTTCTCTCTCTCTCTTTCTCTTTCCTTCCCCTCTCTCTAAAAATAAATAAATAAAACCTAAAAGAGAGAGAGAGAGGTGTTAGGGAGGATAGAACTCATGTTTTCTGACTGCTAACCCAGAGTTCTTTTGTTTCTTCTATGATCTGAGGAGTTCTCTTACGCTCTGTTTTTTTTTCCAGTTATTTTTTTACTGTTTTATTACTACATTTAAAAAATTTTAAATTCAAACATTCTAACTTTTATTAACCAATCTACTGCTGACTCTAAAGGCAATTATTTCAGGGCAACAGGTGAGATAAGTAAGGAAAGGGAAAACTGTTTTTACCCCTCAAAGTTCACCAATGAAGGCAACTTCCTTATGTCCAACTTAATAAAAGGTTTTCCTTGTGTTAGCCTAATGGAAATTTTATTTATAATCTCATCTAAGTAAAGTATAGATGAAATACCTATTCTGACATTTTACTTTCTCTTTCTTTTCCTCTTCCTTTTTTTAACTAACATTCTGCTTCATACAAAGTGTTGTTGAAGGGGGTGTTAAAGCAAAGATTAAGAAAATACTTTATTCCATATTGTACTGTAGAGAGTAATTATTTGCTCTTTTAGGGGAAATACTCCAATTTTAATTTGGAGGAATTGCTGTACAAAGCAGACAGGCATTCTGGTTTATTTCTTCCCCAGCCGGTAGTTTGCATTTGGTAGACCAGTGGTTCCCAAACTTTAGAATCACCTGGGGTGATATTACAAATATCTTTGCTCAGGTACCATCCCCAGAGACACTCTATAAATTGGACTTGTGTGGACCTTAGGAATGGAAACTTAGAAAATGTCTCAAGGCAATTCTAAATTAAATCCAGGTATAAAGATCACTGGTATGAACCTTTGTGTATGGAAATGAGGCGACAGGTATTTCTAGTTAATATCTTTCTGATGATATGCCAATTATTCGTGTAAATATCTCAAAATAGTTTTATTATAAAACTAGTCTCAATAATAAGAGATTAAATGATTAATTAAATTTCACAATTGTTTTTGTTTTAATATTATTTTGATATAAAACTGATTTAATAATAAAGCAGTTTTTTCTTCATCATTTGTTTTGTATAGCTTGCTATGTATCACTATGGTTTTTTGAACTGTTTGAAACCTCCTTGACATATGGTGGTCTTTTTATTTGATCTATTTCAAGTCTTTTGACTACTGAGCTAATAAAAAATCATGCCAACTTTTATTAACTCAGTAGTTCTGAAGCTCTAAGAGTGAATGAGGACATTTACTAGTAGAAAACAACTTCTTATTTGAAGACAACCATAAAAAACTGTGACAATGAAAGATTGGGAGTATAATTCATATAATAAATTCTATTGTGGAAATGCAACTATTCTTATCACTGAATGTTGACATACATGTGTTCAGACCTTAATCAATATTTTAATTGCACCTTCATGTATTAAGCAAAATGTAAAATTAAGGAATAACATAGCATGCTCAAGCATGTCTTATACAGGACCTGTCAGAAATAAGAGCTCAGCCTATGTGTGCTGTTGTAATTATCTCTGTTTTCACAACTATAGCTCTTTCTTTGGAAATTCCTTTTCTTTACTGTCCAAATCAATCTCCCCAAGGAAATCACATTCCTACGTACTATAACAGACTTCAGTTTGTGAATCCTTCAAACTACTTGCATATGTTGTTCTTTGAACCTTTGAATCTGGAAATGGGTATTTGGGTAGGTGTAGCTAAATGATAGTATGAAGATTGAACTGGCTCTGCTCCTTGCTTGTCGTAAGGCTTTGTTCGAGGGGTCGAGTTTGCATCGATACCTTTGAGAAATGATATATGCTCTTCCGACATCACGCTGCTAGTTGGAGGCGTAACGTAAGAAACTCATATCATAATCATATTAAAGGAACAGAAAAAGCTGAATATAATAAAGCATTTTCATCATGTTGAACAATGTATTAATATACAGATATGCCTCAAATACATTTTATAATACTTTAAAATATCAGCTAGGATAGCTCTAACTGGACATTCTGTGGAGACAGAATTCTCTTGTAGGCTATTTTATGACACATTTTCTCAGGCCTGAACCTGGCAGGAAAGATTATTTTCAAGTGTGTATTTAAGGGAAATAAGTTTTTCTTGTCAGAAAAAGGAATTTTCATGAAGCAGAATACTTTCTTTAGGGGACAGAGTTGTTACCTCAAGCATGTGTTAGAAACATTCTTCTCTTCCAGAATGTGGTTGTTACCAGAAGTCTCACTTCAGTCATCACTGTTTCAGAGAACTCGGAGGTATTCCGCCTGGCCAGGTCCCATCCTGGCTCTTAATGTCAGAGTCACCACAGGGCTCTTTACCCTGTGTTTAATCTCACCTCTCATGTACATTTGAGAGATATGTTGGAGTGGCTTTAAAAATTATAAACAGTCAAAGCAAAAAGAGATTTTTAGCTAAAAACATAGTTGTGGGATGGAATATAATACTAGATTATTGTGTTAGAAGTTGCAACTTATTTTAAATTCACCATAACATTGGGAAGTATAGATCCCAAGATTAGCTGATATGCAAAAGTATTTCCTCTATTCTTATTTTGGCTAACAATAATAAAAATAAAACATTTTCCTGGTGATGTACAATAGAAGACTT